>NC_068380.1:9390315-9699600 GCF_023724105.1 Carassius gibelio | reverse complement strand
CCTAAAAATCTGACTGCATCATGCTGCATTGATTCGTAACTTTCTCTCAACAATTCCTTTTTAACACAGCACAAATAAAACGAAAAACTGCAAGCCCTACCTGCGCTCCCCCTTATACCACTGAACATCCGCCAGAGGAACTGCAGACACCTCGCACCACAAAACTCCTTTCTGGCCAACAGCCGTCCCTGTGCTCCGTACTCGTGAAATGACAGGTGGATCTGTGAAATGAATCCCAGGTAAGTAAAAACTCAAAAAAAGCACGTGAGAAATGTTTGGTCTTAAAAGGAATTAATTTTTAATGAATGAGGTACTCACAGTTTACAGTAACCTGAACAGTTTTCACGTCTGGAGGCGAGATGTCGTTTGATGTGATGCAGTCATACGAGCCGGACATGTCTTTGGTGATTCCAGTCATCTCCACATATTCACCCTCAGTAATGATTCTATTACCTGTGTAAACACACATAAGGTTAGAGTAATTATTAACATACATAAAGTCATATTATAAAACCAACTCATTATACAATTGGTCTGGGTAAAATGTATAGGGTTGCATTTCCTAGTATAATATTATCTTTACTAAAATGTATAATATTGTTTTTTTTTTTACTTACATTTTTAGATTAAACAAATCTATGTTTATAAAAATATTAATAAAATATCTAAATATTTTTTTATTGATATTTTATAAAATATATAATATATTATTAATTTTTTTATGGTTTCCTTTTTGTCTTTTTTTAGAGCATTCAGGAGGTTTTTAACACAAATACAATAGCCTTCACTTGTGCAAAACACTAGTGCTTTAAACACAACATTAAAAATCCTAAATTCTTTCATATAGTCTGATAAAATTTTTGATATTTTTCTATGACTTTCATTAGCAATATAAATGCGCAACATCATTTAAATTATTTAAACCCGACACAACCCTCTCTCATGGCATTCAATAAAGAAAGGCTTTGCAGTGCATTGCATCAAACAGGTGTTAATGAAAGTGTACTGGTGCTGTTTGCTGCTATTTAGCGTTTTTGAGACAGTACTTCTAATTAGCTCATTTCTATCCACAACCATTCCAAGTCACTTTCATTTAACCGCAACAGACTCAGAATCAAACCTATGCCAGCTTTCTTGTTCAGTACAGAGGCTGAAGTATCATAGTAGTGTCATAATGCCGCAAGCATTCCTGCTTAATTGAATCCACACTGACACCAACTAGAGACAAGCAGTCAGAGAACATACAGAGAGTTTCAGCCACTTTTCCGGAATCCTGAAGCTTAAACACTCATTTTTCTGTGACCATCCTAAAATGAACAGAATTTATTCACCATTATCTCAACCTGAAGGCAGAACAAAAGTTGCTGAATGTCAATAAGACAAATGTTACACTCGGCCGACCTGGACTGACCCTCCGTTGTTGTTCTCTGCTTAAGTTCATCATTTCACAAAACCCACCTGTATCTCCATTTCTGTTACCATGCGAAAAAAAAAAATTATTCAGTTATTCATCTGAGAGAGTGAAATAAAGTTTCACCCTCAGGTTCAGACACCCAGTTAGTGCAAATGCCACTCACAAAACAACCTCTACATTATGCCATCTCATTAATACAGCCTCAGTCCTTCATTTAGTTAAAAGGATGAGGAGTGGACTTAGGTTGTTATTTTGTTTCTAACAGCACGGCCTTGGGGATTGTGAGAGAGGTTGGTAATTATGCATATCTCCTTATATGACTCAGCCCTGTGATGCTTACAAAGTTTGAGCAATCAAGGAGAGGATGGTTCATCCCAGATTACGCTCAACATGTGACGGCCTTTCTGAGCCAAAGCCTGAAAATTACATCTCCAAATTTTGACTGTCTATGTTATAACAGACACAAAATATTATGAACTGGCCCTTTAAGTGTGAACCATGATGCAGCTGCTCAGTTTTAAAGGAAAATAGTACTTAAAAATTAAACATCTGCTATCATTTTCTTTTACTTTACATTTACTAAACCTGACTTCTTTACTTCAGAGGAATGCAAAAGAAGATACAGTATTTTGAAGAATGGCTGTCTATACATAATTGGGTGAACTAGTTCTTTAAAAATAAAATGAATGATGGATTTGTTTATTGAAAACACACAGCTTTTTACTTCATAAGACAATAATTGATGGAATAGAGTTGTGTGGATTACTTGTGAATTCTGACGGCACCCATTCACTGCTTTGGTGAGCAAGTGATGTAATGCTGAATTTCTCAAAATCTGTTCCAAAATCTGAAGAAACAAAGTTGGCTACATTTTGGATGGCTCAAGGGTGAGAACATTTTCAGGAAATGTTCATTTTGGGGGGTTATCTAATCCTACTACATAAACTATACAAACTCATTCAAGAACTATAATCAAAGCAGTTTAGATGTTTGAAATGATTTTTGATCATCTCACTCCCAGCAAGTAGTACTTTTTTTTTATTATAGGTTAGTTTTATATATGATGTGAAAGCAAGACTAAAATACTGAAAATTACAAGTGAATGTCACAGTGTGTGGCCCTTTCTCATAAACTTCATAAACTGTGATCAATGATAAAGTGCAACCAAAAGGATTGTCCTCCAGTTTTTCAGACAGCACTTTTACTGAATCAGCTGAGGTTATGCATTTGACCCTGTTGTGCTGTTAACATTTACCATGAAGAAGAGTGTTTCCAAGTTGAACAGAAAAAGATTTTATTCACAAAAACGGGAATTCTTTTATCCTACAACAAAGCTGCAATTGGTTTGTTTTCTGTTGCTATGAACTGAAAGAAGAAGAAGAAGAAGAATAACATAAAGAGCAGCTCTAATAGTGACACTTACACATTTTATTTATTCTCATGTAGTTTTCATTTATGTTTAGCTATTAGAGTGGTCAGTTTGATTGGCGATGGGGTTAGTGTAGATAGCCACGGTGAACAGCAATCATTTATAATGCTTACTTTAGAGACAGAAAGCAAACACCGGGCCCATAGCAATTACACCCAGCACCGAGTAATAATCCTGCTGCTGTCATGAGACTGTCTTCCTGAACAGAGCAGAAGATTATTAGAATGTAAAAGAGAATGACAGTGTAAACGGAAGAATAAATAAACTGTTCTGTGCTGTCGGTGTACAGTCAGCCAGAGGAAAAAGAAATGAGTGAGAAATGCTCCAATAACTAAATTTAGGAGATTAGGACCAAGGGAAAGACTGGATCTCATGTTACAGTTGGAAAGTAAAGTAGTTTATACAGATCAGGCCACTGAAGCAGACAGGACAACATTAAGATAAGGCTTTATTTAGGAGATATTTGTCTTTACTAAGCTCTTATTATTAAATATCCGCACATAAGTGAATTAAGCTTAATTTCCACCCCACTTCTCCTGTTCTTCTTGTTCTCATGTTCTTTCAGAGAATGGATAAAGAAAATTTGATTCGATTTTCCTAGACACAATGATTTGTCAGTCTTCGTTTTCATACATTGTTTTCATACTTATGTTTCAGTACTTGAATACTTGTATACATTAAACATTTTGGAATTACAACGTACAAATCTATTTTACAAATCTACAAATAATAATGATAAAAATAGTTTCTTGAGCAGAACATTTATATTAGAATGATTTTTGAAGGATCATGTGACACTGAAGATGCTAAAAATTCAGCTTTGCCTTCACTGGATAAATTACATTAATATATAATGTGTGTGTGTGTGTGTGTGTGTTGATGGCTTTAGTGGGAAATGAAAATGGGTGAATTGAGAATAATAATAAAAAAAAATTCAGCACAGTAAAGCCTAACATGTATGCAATCCACTCATCACTAATTCATACTCTCTAAAACATCACAGGAAAACCAAAGTTAGGAGGAAAAAATCTAGATAAACTAGTCAACCTTAATAATCTGGAAGACTATTTAACAATCCCTTTTTGGTATACTGTAGCATGCTTTTAAAGTGTGTTGACTCAAACTAGGGGATCCATGCATAGAAGTGAAATGGAATGAGAAAATTTCCAGACACTGAGGCACCAACAAAATACACTGAACTGGGTCAGTGGCTTTGTGCATTAAAACGGGTCATTCAATCTTTCCAGTATTTCAACGTGAAGCTAGCTAGGTCAATGTCTTACAGCTGCATTGTATCGTCATGTGAGCGTGTGCTTTAACTCTCCCCTGCAGGCATTCTGGGCTTCTTCATCAACTAATAAACACATTATGGAATGATATTACACATATAATGAGATTTCAGTATGCTAATGATTTCCTAATAAGCCGCTGACCATCATTACTGTTTGTCAACATACCTAATTGCATTTTGCAATTGTCCCTAAATGGACTACCTTCCTTAATAGAAATTCAAATGATCATTACTTCAGATTGTAAAGGAATGACTAAGCTAATTACAGGAAGTCGTTATGTTTGTAACAGGGAAAATGAGGATGTCACAAGTACTTTTCATAACATGCAGCGAGCATGAAGATATAAAATAAATAGCATTATAAAATAGGAATAGGTCTGAAAGCACAAACTTCCATGCAGGTGTGAATGTTTGAGTTAGCGGAGTACTCTTTGAATGAATACTTGCATTGAAAGAAAAACAGCACTTGAACCCTGCATGTTTAGTGAACATCATCTGCATTTTGCTGTCATCTCTAAAGCAGACTGTTTAAATCCTCCAATCATGTCCTGGTAAGCAGCAGGTCACCACAGTTGAGTGAAACCGATCATCGCTGGCCTTTCACTCCTGCATGACCTTTCTCTCTTTTTTACTCTCTTTCTGCTTCTACGAGCGCATCTTCATTAATCTAGTCAAAGTCAAGCCACACTAATTAAAACAGCGATTTCGTTTCTAACTGCCAATCAATTACTGCCTAGTTATGTTGCCTCTTGAGAGGGAAGAGGCCATTACGTCTTAGTGGGTTGTCGTTTTTACAATGGATATATATGTGTGTGTATAATGTGCTAGTTAAGCTGATTAACTGAAGTTCCACCTGTGCCGAATTGGTTGATTATCTTATTGTGCTCCTTCTGAAGCTTGTTAATAA
Source organism: Carassius gibelio (assembly GCF_023724105.1). Lineage (NCBI taxonomy): Eukaryota > Metazoa > Chordata > Actinopteri > Cypriniformes > Cyprinidae > Carassius > Carassius gibelio. The sequence goes on along the minus strand of NC_068380.1, from coordinate 9,694,559 downwards.
AACATCATTTCTATGTTCTGTTGATCTTGTTCGACCCTCAGAGACCCACGTAGTGATGCTTTTTATGCATTTTCGTTTATTCTCCTTGAAAGTGGTTTTAGGAAGCCAGTGATTATGAAAATTGTGACTTTTCATGCTTAAACATTAAAAGAAAAAAGATCTGTGGCCCAAAGTCACTTTTAGTTTCCAGAGCCTGAGGCTGCCACAGGGACCACACAGTCCTCTTCTTCATGTAAGAACACTGAGAACTGTTAGGTAATATGGATATTTTATTTAACATAAAGAAAAGAAAGAAAAGATAATTGCTTAATATAAGCATGCAGACACACATGCTCTGACTTTGAAGCCTTTACAGTCAGATAGAAGACCAAAACTTCAGTATGTTTATTATACAAGCCCACTTAAGCTCTGTGAAGTTTCCTGTAATATTTTTACCTCTCACTGACTCCCAGTAACCTGAAAATGCATATTAATAATCCAGTAAAGAAACTTTGGCAACACTTTAGAATAGGGAACGCTTATTCATTATTAACTACGACTTTCCCCTCAGTATATTTTTTTCTGATGTTGACACTCTTCTATGACTGCACATGCTGGAAGCTAAAAAAAAAAAAAGTTTAATGTCACTCAGTTAGCAATGGTGTCCGCAGGATCATCTTGTTGATCAGTTTATTTTGCAATGATGGCTTAGGTACACACTAAATAAATTAATAAATAAAGAGATATAAAAGATGTATTTTTAGATTCAATTATTAATTTTTTGAGAAGAAAGACATCCTGAAATGCTATGAAAGGCGTGAAACCAGCACAGTGTACTGCAGGTGATTGGTTGTCAAGGACAACAGTCAATTACACAGTTTAAATTAAATTAAATGTATGCATTTAGCAGACACTTTTATCCAAAGTGACTTACAGGGCATTCAGGCTAACATTTTTTACCTAACGTGTTCCCTGGGAATCAAACCCACAACCTTGCACTTCTAACACTATGCTCTAGCACTTGAGCCACATGAACACCTATAAGTTTACAAGTTTATGTTTATGTTTAGTGGTCATTATTTAAAAAGATGTCTGCAAATTTCTGCAGTTTTGTAAGAAGTAATTTTAGTAAATAAATAAATAAATAATACACATTAGCTTAACTACCATGGGTTAGCTTTACAATGTGATCTAATGCTATGAGAGCAAACTGTTCGTTTGACAAAAATATTTTCTACTTAGAAAAGGACGTCACCATGTTCCCATTGTTGTGCCTGTAAAATATTAGCTTCACCTGCGTGTACAGTGTAATGTAATGAATCGCTCTTGTCAACATATTCGCCAGAAAGAAATCATCCGATCGCATCCAAAAAACATTGGCAAATTTGGGCCATAAATCAGCGCAGCCAAAAACAAGTCAAGCTCTGTGCGTTCATTAGAGTGTTAATTCTGTCAGATACAAATAAATAATGATTTATCACCAGGGCCTCCCAGCTTCTGCTGCCCTTTCCTTCATTCTCTCTCTCCTCACTGACGCGACGGGAAGGCATGACGGCGACCCTCGGCCCCATAAGTCACATGTGTGAGCTTGTAATGGAAAGATAAGAGGGCAGCGATGCATCCAGGGAATACATGTTCTTTTCAGGCTTCATCGACTATGTGACTGGTTTAATAAGATGGAGAAGAGGTTGATTGTGCTTGAAACACATGAGCATGGCTTGATAACACTGGTTTGGGACAGGGAATATGAACTAGTTATTATGAGACTCAAGAGAGGGATGCCACAGTCACTGATGTAACGCTAGAGCACATTAGCAATTGTCTAAGTCCATGGAAAGAAAAAATCTAAATTCTGTTAATCCTACGTGTAAATGTTGTATAATCATTAAACATTTATTTACAGTACGTAACCTTTTGCACATCAGGGCACAAATATTTTACACAAATTAGGTTTTATTTTATAGATTAGTAATTATGTTTGTTTTATCATGAGTGATAAGTCTATATATTTCTGATATACTTTTTCAGTAGAACACACAGACACACACACACACAAAGATGTTTTGAAAAAAATGCCTCTTTGGAGCCCATTGACTTTCACTGTATAGAAAAAAAAAGTATATATATAATTTTTTTTTTTTTTTTTTTTTTGAGTGAACTGTCCTTTTAAGCTTTACTTATGTTCTTTTGTCTTTAACTGACCATAAGTAGCTCTAGCTCTGTCAAGTGTAACTGGAGTGAAAAGAGAAGGTGAGGGAGGAATGACAGTGGCAGTGAGACGGAAAGAGAAGAGCATGACAGAGAAGCGCTTAAGAGAGAGTGTGATGTGAAAACCGTCATGGTTCCGAGGCTAAACAAAGCCCTCTCACAGCTAAGACACTACAAAATGGAGATGCCCACATCAGTCTGATTCCTCTTAACGTTTCACAATCCCAGTTTCATCACATCACACGAGAAGAGCTGCAGTTCAACTGAGACACATATGAACTGGCAGAAAAAATGCAGAAATAATAGACTCAAGGTCGTCTAGCAGACTGCAAATGCTCAGTCACTTACTCATCATTTGAACCAGTTAAAAAAAAAAAAAAAAAAAAAATTGTTGCTGGTCCTAAAACGCTTTTGCTCACTTGTCAACTGGTTATGCAAAACCATCTAAAACCAGCTGATTAAAGTTTTTTTGTTCTGTCGGGTAGTTAAGTACACTACAAACTATAAACAAAAAAGCTAATATATATATATATATATATATATATATATATATATATATATATATATATATATATATATATAATAACAACCTAATCTATTATATAAATAAATAAAGTTAGTAGAATAAGTTAGTAGTGCTACTATTTTGTTACACACACAATGCTGTAGTTTGGGTTGTGAATTATTTCCCATTGGGTGGGAAGAGAGAAGGCCCTGTGTTAAAGAATAAGTCAAAATGTTCATTGTTAGCAAATAATGAAACACTCAGATAATGCCATCCCCATGAGAAGTTTCATATAACAACCCAACACAAACAGCGAGGGTTGCTCATTGCAGAAATGAATAATGTACCAAATAATGTACACTGCAATTGTACTTGCAATGTCATTTTGCATTTGAAACAATATCCAGGCAATGTGCTGTAAATTATGCCTGTGCTAAAGTAAGGTGCTGATACGGCAATGTGCACTTACTGACAAAACAAATTTCAACAAAATAGTAGAGATAAAATATCTACAGTAAAGGCTTCAAAAGCGTATCACAGTGATTGCACTCATTCCCGTCCCGTCTGAGTTAAACTACACTGGATTAGTCAGGCTTGTCCTGGCAGCTCCTCATTGATCCCACTGTTAATCTGACAGATAACTGATAACCAGGCCTGCCCTGCTATAGGGGTCACATTTCCACATATATCGAGGCAGCATAACTTCTCACTAGACAAACTTCATGAATAAATGTGTGTCTAGGTTATATAATATGTAGATATAACTAGGCCTGCAATTCTGCCAAAGCTCAGCAGATTTCTGCAGAATCTGAACTCCCGTCATTCACAGTATTCATCATCTTGCCTCATTGTTTATACGTTTTTTCCTCATTATAATTGGATTTTGAATAAATGTTGTTTATAAAACTATATTTATATACCCTGAAGGAAATACCCAAGCTTGCAATGCACCAAAAGAATAGTTCTTAAATTTTGGGTTAAATGATAGTATGGAAAGGTAGAAAATCCAAATAAAGATAGATAGATAGATAAATAGATAGATAGATAGATAGATAGATAGATAGATAGATAGATAGATAGATAGATAGATAGATAGATAGATAGATAGATAGATAGATAGATAGATAGATAGTCATGTGTATAAGTCTATATTATGGCAGACTGGGGATGGTTGACATACTTTCAGGTTTATTTTTGAAACTCAATTTCTATAGGCATATACCCTTGCCTTCTAAAAAAAAAAAAAAAAAAAAAAAAAAAAAAAAAAATTCTTTTGAATTTCTAAGAAAAGAGGTACAGTTCAATGAACAAAAGCCCCCAGAATAGTGGGCTATGTTGGCATACATTTTTATTTTGAACTGCATCCTCAATGGTCAGCAGCAAAGACATTAGTTAATGCAATGGGATTTGATACATTTGTGTTGTTAAACATATTTAATTATTGCAGGTTTGTGTCAAATTCCGAGCATTTTTTTAAAGGTAACTAAGGTAATTATATTTATATTTTGGCAAATTAACTAGTTTAGTTTACTAGTTACTTGAAAAAAGTCATCTGATTAAGACTCATGGTACTTGTAATGCATTACCCCCGACACTGGTCACTGTGCATCTGTGAAAGCGAAAAAGCAAACGTTAATGCAAGATTTGCTACTGTGTTTGGATTGTCACAATTTATGCATCCGCATATAGAAAACGCAATTGAAAATACAATTTGCAATTATTATTATTATTTTTGAAAAGATTCTTTAAATAGTTGTGTTATCATTTTATTATGACAGGTGGTCTAATAAAGGTATTAAGCACATAAAGTACTTAAAACAATTATTGAACTGTATTTATATACTGTAATTGGGCATCTGAATAAAAACATAAAATAAAGTTATTTACTATTTTTCATGCCTTTCTTATAAAACTTTAAATGAAAAAATTAATGGACAATAATTATATTTTAGTATTATATTAAAAAAAGTGACTAAAAAGGTTATACATATTGGTTGCTTAACCATTACAGAAACCTAATAATTGATTTTGGTAATCACCAATACTGTTAGTTTAGGGCAGCTGGGGCACAAGCCATCAAAATATGATTTCACCTAACCTGACATTTATGAGAAAAGAAGATGATGAAAAACACCTTATATTGCTGCCTCTTGTCTGAATGTATGCCAGTGTTGTTTTATTCAGTTCACTTGTTTACCCAAGAGTTAAAAATGATGATATTACAATTTGATTTTGGGGGATGAAATTCACAAAAAAAATCCTAGTTTTAAACTAAGTTACAAAACTTGTGTAAATGCACTTGTGATTCAAAACCATATGGTTCCTGAGATAAGGGAGACAGTGATTATGGTAGAAAATGGTTATTATATGTTGTACTCTTTTAAATTTAAATATGTAGTTATATATGTTTGTATGTATGTATTATATATATATATATATATATATATATATATATATATATATATATATATATATATATATATATATATATATATATATATATTGATCAGCAAAACTTAAATTCTGTTGTTTTGTGTATTTCCAGTGTTGATGCTCTCAGTGTTGTGGCATGAGAAATGAGCCCCCTTTATGCTAAATCTCTTTGGTGAATACAAAAGTCTGTAAGAACACAGCGAGAATTATGGAGATATTAAAGTAATCCAAATGATTTCTCTTTAAACCAATTTGCTACAGTGGTCGTACCTGGTAGGCAGAAACGTGCCGTTAAAGAGCTTAAATGAAACCTCACTGAGTTGTAGCTGTAAAGGGAGCGTTTACTTAATTAGCCTGTGAGAGATAATTAGCTTGTGGATGTAAGCGTGTGTTTGAGAGCCAGACTAAACCAGGAGAGATCATGCGATAAATAAACAATATGACAACGATGAAAACACAACACTTGAGATTAGAGCTCTATCTCTACCTTGCCCACATATAACCCACTCACATTCGAAGAGAGCAAATGCATACATGAACACTACCACCCACCTACACATAAACACACACACAGACAAGCAGCAGAGAAAGTAAACAAGCCTCTTCTGCTCCTTCTAGTACCTCTACTTTATAGAGTATAGCTGCTTGGTTTCATACTCGCTTTTGACCCACATCCGATTTCAAAGTGGAAAAAAAAGGCATGAAAACATTTTCCGAGCCTGGAAACTACTTCCACTCTCCTGGCTGGGCTTTCTAGACACAGACAGAATGGGGACAGTTTAATTTGATGTATGGTGATACAATCACACCTTCTCAGCAGAGCAGAAAGAAAGGTTATGAGGAAAAATGATAATGTTTTATTTTACAATGCCCTAATTACCACAAAATAACTACACTATTATCCTGGGGCCACTCACCGGAGGTCACTCGGTGCCCGGAGTCTAGTGCAAAAAGACACTACAATAATTACAATGCAAACCTGAGAAAACACCTTCACCTCCGTCTGACAGTTACCAAATTCTCTTGACGCAAAGCTTTTCTTCTGCTTAACTGACATGGTGTTACATTTGCACATTTTCCTACAAATCCCTAAATGAAAGAGGGAGTTGGGTGGTTTTTTTGGTGTTTATTTTTTAACTTTTTCTTAACGGATCATACTTATCACTGCAAAATATGTAAATATGCAAAATACGATTACTAACATTATAAAATTACTAAAAGTTGATGTGTATAATTTCTGCCACAAGAATTGCAAAAAGCCTCCCTTTCTGCCATTGGTCATGTAGTCCCTGTTTGCTCGTTAAATTGTATTTTATTTTCAAATAATTTTCTGCAAAATATCATTACATTGCTTCATGTAAGTTTTGTGACACTTCCAAAGTGAAATGTCCGGCGAGTGGCACTAAAAGCTTGTTCAGTTTTCTTCTGAAACAGTGTAATGTGAGTCTGGCAATGTTTTATTACGTTGGTTGCTGTACATATCGTGGCAGTTTGGAAATGAAATGTCCGGTGAGTGCCACTATAAGATTAATGCTTTATTAAAAAACGCATTTGCAGAAGCAACCCTGCAACCCTTTCATCATGTTTCATGGCAATCGTACCCGATCGCAATGCTACACTGGGTGAGTTACCAAACAAGTTTACTGTCAGAAAAGCCATACATACAGAGCTGGTTATATAATGCAAAAGTTAAAATGTATTAGTTTGCGAGTCGTAAACTATGGTAAAAGTGTTTTGAGATCAGAACACAGTATTGGGCAAAGAACTGGATGAAAATACACTATATCAATGATAATCAATAATCTGCCACTGTAATCAGAATTTCTATGAAAAGGAATAAAAGTTGTTTTACTGCCACCAATGCTCATTTCAGATGGAAACTGCAGTGAAATGCATCTATAGATACGTTTTGTGACAGGAACATGTTTTTCCAATAAGCCTATGTTGGATATTACACACTTCAAACTGGGTGAAGAATGGTGTATGAATAGTATCAAAAGATTAGAGCCTCTTGTCCAATGAAAATCAATCTTAACTCCATTTAAATCAATGTTATCTGCTATCTGCATGAACTGATAGCAAGTTCAAAGCAAATTGCAATCATCAATCAATAATAGTGCTGTGTTATTAACTACACTTTTATTTATATTATGATTGGATGGATGGATGGATGGATACTGCACTATATGTTAAAGCAGCCAGTGTGTTGACAGAGCAGTGTGAAATGACATCCGAGGACAAAATTACTGCAAACTTCCAGTCTCCCGGCTCACCCTGAGAGGCCTCCAACACCTCAAATCATGCAGTAATTTATTTCAGCCTCCTCTGCCCTTAACGATGGGCTTTGGTGCCACCACATTGATCAGCCTCCACTTCTCCTCTGACTCATCCCTGGCTACTCTCCCTGTTAGTATCAAAACTTAATCTGAGATCTGACATCGGCTCTCGAAACCACACTTATTTAGATCTATGACCTTTCCAGCAAACAATGCCCAATCAATAAGCAGCTTTGCTTCCTCAAAGTCTAATTAAAACAAGCACGGGGTGAATCAAAGGGCAGAGGGAGCTGGGAGAAACTAGCATATAGAACATGACTGTTTCAAATGTGCACATGATAATTACAAGTTGCATTTGTGTCTTTTGATCTCTCAGTTTCAGATTTATCCATGCCTAAACCTTCAGTAAAAATAACTGTGGTTGATTAAAGCAGGTCAGATGGCCTCTTGCAGTCTAAATAGAAGGTTCTTTGCTTGAATTCTCTGCAATGTGGATGAGGCATGAGTTGAAAATCTGACAACTATGCAAAATTATACCGTTTAAAAAATGTAGTTCACTTGGATCCAGTGCTATTAGAAGCAAAATAGAGGCAAAGTTTTAATTAAACATGATATTTGTACCACTGCCAAGAGACAAATAAATAAATAAATAAATAAATAAATAAAACCTTGTTAAAACTATTTAAAACCTAGTGGAACATGCTAAAATCGTCACTGCATACATAAATAACGTTTTACATAAATAAAGATAAACAGCTCAAAGATTAAAACACAGGTGTTTCTGTTTTGGCATGTTTCCTTTTTTAACACAAAACTGCCTTAAAGAACATATACACATTTATAATATAATCACATAAGCTGAAGAGAAACAAAATCATACTTTTTTATTTTGACTTCACGAGATAGGAAAAAGAGAGATCAAAAGTGTGAAATGTTAAACGTGCTTTAAGTACAACAAGGCATCTCTTGAAATACAATTACATGGAAAAATGTCAAAAGACTAAGAAAGCATAATTTGCCGCAATTAGATTTGTCACTCTCTGATTTTCAGATACCCTGGGTGCATTTTCAATGCGAAAGCTGTCAGCAGAGCTTGAACTGAATTTTCTGGTAAATTAACATATATCTCTATTCATTGTGCTCCACTTGATTTGGAATTATAAACACTACGACAGCAAAGATGTTTTGAAATGGGTGTTGTTTTAGATTAATTTTCTTGCAAGCTATAATGGGAGTTACCATATAGTAAATGATCATTCTCATCAACTGTACACATTTTTTTTTTTTTTTACACATTAAAGTTGCTAATCTCCCAAAAAAAAAAAAAAAAAAAAAAAACTCTCAGCTTTCAGTATGCAGTCGCAGAAGAGAAAAACCGATTGATGCATCTCATATCTTGCCACTGAAACTCTTCTGTTTGTTGTAGTGAAACAAAAGCCTGTGAAGGGATTTTAACAGGCTTTACAAAGGGACATGCAATGATGAATTAGCTATGTTTCAGAATTAGTCAGAGTCGGACTCATAGGAGCAGCCCACAGTGACACATTATTAAGCTGTTATGAAGCACTCTCATTGCCGAGTCTCCAGGCTGACGCTCCATCCAACTGCGTCACGGGGGGCTGCCTCATGGAGAAACCCACCGAGACCAATCATGTCAGGCAAAACGAGACTCCATCGCCTCCGCGAAAAATACACTCCAGACACAGGCAGCGGCTGTTTTACCACCTTGTATTATTAATGATCAAAGATCAGGTGGAATGAGCAGAATTTGTTGGGTTGGTGGTTTAGGCGGATGAGCACAGAAGGCATCGAGTGGGGGTCTCGCACACCTGTCTGTTTTTCACTGTTTGACGCGCCTTTGAGAAACATTGGCACCGCGTGCAAGCAAATTTCTCTTCTTGACCCTCATTTCCTCTTCAGGCATTGGCTTCTCATTTTTCTCTGAGCCATTGCATGTGGCTGTTGGGAAGTGGAACTAAGCCTGCATTACCTCAGACAACCTCATCTGCAGACAACAAGCCTTATTTGACATGGTCACTGAAGCATGGCTAGTTTCTTGCTGAATATTTGAATGCAACGAACACAAAGGAAAAAGTAAAGCACCTTCTATAAAACAATGAGATTTTTTCAAAAACAAGAGGTCAGAAAACATGTTGAAAAGAACAATCCAATAATACTGGTAGAAAATGCCTGAAAAGCAGCATGAAAAATACTTGAACAATATTTGCTTCAATATAGATACATCCAAGAGCTGCAATAAAAAAACGAATTGCAATCCTAAATGAATGAGTAATATTATTACTCATTAAATTGTTAATGGCTCTTGTTGTTTTCAACCAATGCAAACACAGATCTAAGAGAAACAAATTTTTAGCAAAAAGCCACATTTTAAGACAAAGTTACAATTGTAAGATATAATCATAAAATGAGAAAACTGCAACTGTGGAATGTAAAGCAACATTTTGAGATATAAAATTGTATTTGTGACACAGTAGCAATGTGCTATGTGAAATATAAAGTTGCAAACAAGATTTTATTTCACAATCGTCAAATATAATTGCATTTGTGAAATAGAAAGTTGCAACTGTGAGATATTAGACATTAACTTTTTTTCTTTCGCCACACACACGCACACACACACACGTTTGTTTTTGTGAAAAGTGGGTTCATCCCATAGGCGTAATTGTTTTTATACTGTACAAACTGTATATTCCATGGCCCTACACCTAACCCTAACCCTCACATGAAACTTTGTGCATTTTTACTTTCTCAAAAAAACTCATTCTGTATGATTTATAAGCATTTTGAAAAATGGGGACATGGGTTATGTCCTCATAAGTCACCCTCTCCTTGTAATACCTGTGTCATACCCATGTCATTATACAGAGTTGTGTCCTGATATGTCACAAAAACAAGAGCACACACACACACACACACACACACACACACAAACACTTCCATAACTAACACACTGATCAACTATGTTCAAGTGGGCATGAAAGCAAGTTCATGGCGTCAGCATTCCGAACTTCAGCCTTAAGGCTTAAAAATGCTTATGCTGTGCAGCTTCAGACCTTGTTTATGAGTGCAAATGCTAAACCAGCCAGTTACGTTGTGGAAATTCTAAACAAGATCAACTGAACACAAATTATTCAGTGCTTATATGATTCACACACATGCATCTGTCTGAAAACAGACCCAGTTTACATTTTTCTCTGAAGAGCTCACTGTCTTCCTTGAGTTCTGTCTTGAGTGTATGAGAACCCACCACATACAACGGGAGCCCTCCAAATTAAACCCATTAGAGTGGGATATTCCCACTGACACCGCAGCCTGTGGGTGCTCACAAACTGTGCATGATGAGTGCAAATCCATTTTCTAAAGTGCCAAATGGTGCAATGTCATCTGTAGGGGACAAATCCAGTCTGCCATATGCTGCGAATGAAGAAATGGCAAACTACAACAACAGCTGGCCAATTGAAAACACAATTTTCATTGCTGCATCATGTAACCGCAGATCCGTCTAATTCAATTATCATTAAAGATGTAGAAATATCACTCTTGTATGAGTGCATGGCAAGGGTGCATTTATACATCCTGCATTACGAGGCATGTTTACTCATGTAAGTAATGATATATTCAAATGTTCATCGCACATGCACTGTATGAAAATAAATGCAACATTTTCATGTCCCAACTTTTTTCACACAATGCTTTCTTTGTTGCACATTACAGCTCTACCTTTACAAATAGTATGCACTGCAATAACAGTATAATTGCAGTTCAGTGGAAGCCTCTGTGCAACAGGCATGCCAATCAAATCTTGACAATGCCAAATTAAAGGCCTTGAACTTTCCATTGCAACTTTTTTTAAATCAGTTATCTTCAGTGTCAGTGCAGTGCATTCAAAGACATTCTTCAAACAATTTTATAAGCACTTTTCAAAAAGCATTTTCTGTTTCCAAAAAAGTATTAAACCCTCTGAAGAATGCAACTGCCTTTCATATATTAACATCTTATTTTCTGTTTTTTTTTTCATGCCAGTGTTTGTCAATAGCAATTTTCAGTGGTTGAATTTCTCTTGCCAACATAACAGGTTATGAAATCAGCTCAAACTAAAAATTCAGTGGCCCACAAAATGATGAAATATGCAATATGTGTTATGACAAGCTATTTAAATGCTAATTTTTGAGATTAGTTAAATAAGTGTAACATCATTACACGTAGTTAACGCAATTAAAACATTTATCTAATTTGACATTAAAATTGCTTAATTCTGTTCTGTCTTTGAAACAGCACAAGTGTTCACGCTCTTTCCAAGCTCTTGTATCCCAGTGTAAATGAAAAGGACCTGAATGTCAGTTTAATTTATTAATCAATCAATCACATTATTCACAATTAATTAATTTGTCAACATATTTTTTTATGATTATTAAAATCCTTCTTTTAATAACTGTTCACTGAAAGGTTCTTTGGCTAAAACAGAATGGTTCTTCTATGGCATTGCCGCAATTGTGACATAAAAAAGCCACAATGTAAAATGTACAGTCAGATTTGTGAGATATTAAGGCTCATTTGTGAGATATTAAATCACAACTGTGAGATAAAATCACAATGTGAGATAAAGTCTCAATTTTATAAATATGTGTGATATAAAGTTGCAGTAGTGAGATATAAAATCACATTAGACCCCATTTTGGAAACTTTAGTGGAGGTAAACGTCTTTGGCAGTAGACTCAGGAAGAATTTGTCATACTATTAACTGCAAAAATATTTTATCACTACAGTGAGACTGCTCATCTCAGGAACAGAAAGTCCAAGACCTACTGATTTATTGTGTGTTTATTTATTTTTTATTATTTTGCACTGACCCTCAAGCTACCTCTTGTGCTAATGTTTTTTTTAGGATTGTTCTAGTCGTTCCTCTGATGGACTGAGACAAAAAAAATAAAAATACCTCTCTAGTCTGACCCATCATAACATGTGTAGCACATGCACATAATAAAAACTTTTGTCTGCTACATTATCTAATTAATTTACTATTTTGCTTTTCAATCTTGCTTTTCATTTGATTAGCACATTGGGATAAAACTGTAGGCTAACTGCTGGTCTAGGATCAGATTCTCCTTCCAAAATCCAAACCTTAACTATACATCTGATAGGGAAATCTGATTCTAGACGAGTGGCTGCGGGAAAAAGAAAAAAGAAAAAAAGTCTTCAATTTCAAATGTTCCATTGAGCAATTCATGGAATAAAAGATTAAATGTATTTAGATACTCAAATACTTCTGTTTATCCTTAGGATTCTGTAATTTAAGAAGATCAACATTTAGCATGTCGACAGAGCTGCTGAACAATCCAGAAAAATTAATATTCAGGTTTTCACTTCAGCTGTAAAAGTTGACAGAAAAAAGAAAATGAAACATCCCTCACGTCTCATTTCTTTCATTAGGAATCACATATAAATGTCAACACAGATAACGTGCTATTGCTGCAAGCTTGCTGACATTAAATGACACCATGTGCACAGACTTTTATATTGCTTTCTCTGCAAAGTGATTTTGCAGGCTGAATCTTTTCTTTTCTTGCCTGACTCGTCTACTTGTGTGCTTTCCATTATAAGAGATGAATTAAAATGCAGCCAGTGTCCTGGAAGTCGGGTAGTGGAGGAAGACATGAATACGTAGTAAACGTGGAGGATTTACTCTCAGCTGTGCTGAGACAGCTTGACATTATCTGATGTCAGATCCAAAACCCCTTCAAGAATGATCCCAGATTCACTTTCTTTATCTGAAGTTCGACATATTTCTAAATATCTAATTGAAAGAAAATTGTGTGGAGCCACTACCTAGTGATGAATAGAAAATGAGAAATTAGCATTAAAAAACAACACACAATATACAAATACAGTAGATAATTTAGCCCATGAACATGAGTGAGCTTTAACACGAGACAGTTCACCCAAAATCTAACCTGTAATCATTTATTCACCCTCATGTTGTACCAAACCTGTATGACTTTCTTACTTTCTTCTGGGGAACACAAAGAACAGAAAAGAAGATGTTTTGAAACAAAATTGGACCAAAAGCATCATAAAATTGCTCTCTTCGAGTCCTGCGGTATATCCTAAGTCAGTTGTGTGGCATAGACTGAAATTAAAGTCCACAATGACAGATTGTTTATTTTAGGTGAGCTATCACTTTAAGAAACACAATAAGTTACATTGCTGAGAAAATTAACAATGCTACAGTATATTTCTTGTAAACAGCACTGTAAAACAAAGGAGGTCTTAATTTTACCTTTTCCCTCACTTTTTGAAGAACGGAATTTCCACAAAATGCTGGGTTCAGGTCGCCCGATGGCCAGACACATGAGGCTTACGTTACTGCCCTCGTTCACTGAAACATCAGCCGAAATGTTTACAATCCTGGCAGGAACTGCAAAAAAAACAACAATTCAACACTGTAATCACACATTTGATAAAACTTCTGCAAAAAATAATCAAGAAAAAAAAAATCCAAAGGATGTTTTCAACACAATGTTAGCTTTCATTAAGATGTGCGTATTTTTCACTATTCGATTTAATAGTTGTGTAAGGCTGAACCCTGTTCACTTATGCAACTTGCAAGCAGCAAATGCAAGTTAATTTAAAATTTTCTGTTTTCTCTTGAAAATTCTTATGTAAAAGTCTTGCAATGATTTATAAAGTGATAATTATATATTTGATATATAATACATAATACAAGCAGTGTACAAAGCAAAAAAAAAAATGATGACATGTACTACTGTAAGAGTCTACTGTAGTGCATACAGAAAACAGCAAAAACTAATATTGCTAAATATATTAATATTTTTTAAAAACTGTTTTCTGTTTTTATATCTGTTAAAATTGTCTTTATTCCTCTGACTGCGAAGCTGAATTTTCATCAGACATTAGGTGTCATCCGATTTCAGTGTCAAATGATCTTACAGAAATAATTCTAATAGGCTGATTCGATGCCCAGGAAACATTTCCTGTTATTTCAGCATAAAACCATGCTGTTTAATATTTTTTGTGTACACATTTTTGGATTCTTTGATGAATAGCAAGTAAAAAAAAATGGCATAAAATAATAATAATAATACTACTACTACTACTACTACTACTACTAATAATAATAATAATAATAATAAAACTTGTAAAATGTTATAAATGTTTTTACTGTAAAGCTTAGTCAATTTACTTAATCTGTCCTGAATAAAATTATCCTTTCTTAAAAAAAAAAAAAAAGAACAAAAAGGGAAAAAAAAGTTTTTATGTACATAATTTATAGTTATATGTTTGTTTTATTCTCCCATGTATTAACTATGATTCTAATTTGAATTCTGTGACTCTGGAATACAAGGTCTGTTCTTTATAACAACTCTGACAACAATGTAATTAAGTGGTTGTCCTGTAACATTGAATTTGAGACCCTAGAGTTTTGAAACCTTCCAATTCTAGAACCATACATGAATTGATTGTACATCGATCAAAGTAAGCTTTGTAGATAATTCTACATTCAGTCCATTAGAATAACTCCTCAGTATTACACACTGCTGTTTGACGTGATGATATGAGCAGGTCATGCTCTGTTAAGGTAATGGTGTTTATAACTCAATGTGATCTCATGAGAATACGGATGTATTTTTACGTTAAATGTGGTTCTACCACACGTACATTTACTTACATTTTCATGCACATAAAAAGTACAACTTTGACGTATTTATAGCAGTAAAACATACAAATACTTTCGTGTTAGCAGCTAAAAAAATGTAAATAATCTAACGTAGAGTGTGAATGTACTTGAATTCCCATGTATTAATATTAAAATCGTGACTTTAATGATTCAAATCTGTTGTATTTAATTGTCATACCAATACATGTTTTTATTGAATTTATTGAAAGCAGTTTACTCATCTACTTAATAGGAAATAACATTTCTGTGCATGCTGCAAACTCATTTCGGGGGATTACAGAATGTTAAACGAGACTACATTTTGAAACCTTAAAATGAATACAATTTATGTAATTGTTTAACCATTTTTTAATATTTTGCTGTGCGATTTTCTCCTATTCAATGACTCACAATACAACCATAGATACACAAAAGCACAGCATAAAAATACAAATCACATCCATTTTATTTGTTTGCTGTACTCCAAATCTTTAGAATCCAGAATCCACATTCTCAGCAACAGCAACCGTCACAGTCAAAGCCCGCGCTCGTTATGATTCGAATTTGAAAATAGCGCCAGTGCGCCACCCTCGAGAAACTTTACGACATGGTTTACAGCACTGATATCGAACGCTCATTGGTTCTCACCTAATTTGTCACAGATTGCGACATGTCGTGTTTCAGTTGATATTCAGTTGACATTTGAAATCAATACTGCGCCAGTGCGCCTTCACGGACACGGAGAGAAGACAAATAAATAATTTCACTGAATAATAAATTAAATTCTGCTCTGTACCCTATAAAAACTAGGGAGAGGAATGCGACTGGAACTCATTATCATTTGAACTAACATTACTTTTGGTACCACTTTTGATATTTTCGCAAAAAAAAAAAAGATTAACGTTAAATTTGTCTGTCTGTTATTTGTTTATTTATAACAGCAACTTTAAGAAATGTACGTATACGTATTTTAGGTTGTTTTTACGTAAATTTAGATACATATTGAACCTGTAAGTACGTCCAGATAATATGTAAACGACACTGTAAATACGTAAAGGCACATACGTATTGTACAGTTTTAATTTACGTCTAAATATGTACGTTTTGATTGTGAGATCAGGCTGTATAACTTGACTGAAACTGGAAATGGTACCCAGACAGTCTTGTCATTTTTCTTGACTGTGTTCCATGCTTCAGTCTGAATAATCCAACCAGCCAGTATATCAGAGATATTATTTAGCTGGCATCCTATCGGGCCTGCCTCATATGGGAGTCTGCTATCTATATTTGCTGGAAAAGTAAATATTTTATTGTAAATTCTGTTTCCTGAAGTTTTAATGAGTCATCCAAGTAGGCACAAGAATTTTCTAAAGGGACGTCACTCACACACACACACACACACACACACACACTCACACACAGGTATACCACAAACACACTACAATATGACTGAAAAATTGATCTGCAAAAGAAGTCTGGACTGCGAGCAAGAAAACAGCTGCTAACACAGATACTGAGGTCAGAGTCTTCCAAGTTCCTGCAATTTGACTGCTAATTCACTCACATACCATTGAATATTTAGCATATTAATGGCAATGATTCAGACAAATGTGTAATGGAAAACATAAATTAATTTAGTTTCAATAAATCCAGTTATCCACGTAAGCCACCAGTGTATGACAATATTGTGTCTTATCTATCAAATCATAACAGCAGGGGGAAAGTCCTGATGGGTCTAATTAAATTTTTTACTCCAGAACAATCATTTTTCTGCCTATAATAAAATTGAAAATACTTCAAAAGAATCAGTTCACTAGTTACTTTAGCTGCTGTGAGTTTGTATGTGTGTGTGTGTGTGTGCATGGCACTAGGTTGAAGCAATGAAATTGGCCCAAATGAATCATCATTCAAAGTGGTATATGGGTATTATTATTTATATTATTTTTAAAAAATCTCTGAGAGGGTTATTATAGGTTCAACTTCAACTAAAACCATTAAAAGTCAAATTCATTTCTTGAAATAAAATAAAGTTTAACTGAACGGAAATAAAATTATATATTATATATTTTTTCAGCTAGTTGCAAAGGCATTTCTCATTTTAATTGATTAACTTATACTAAAATAGCTAAAACTCAAACTGAAATAATAATTGATAATCATTGTATAGATAGAATAAAAATAAACACAAATTACACAATTTAGTAATTCCATTTAATTTTAGAAATTAATTTAATTTGACTAAAATAAAATAAAAATTAAACAGAAAATATAACAATAAATTCACCATTGATTCACAATATTAGTAAAAGACTATAATACATATATGACAAAATGCAAACAAGGAATTTTTTCCTGAACTTTATCTGCAAGAAAAAGCTACCAAAATAAGTTATAAGTGTGGCTACCTTTAGTTAGTAACCCCCAAAACTGGCATGTGTGCATGAGTTACATCAAAGGTATTGTTTTCTCCCTCTCTCTCTCTTAAACTATGATTGATAGCTTCAGCTTTCTAACCAATCGCAAATTCAGGTCACTGTTTCAAATGCACCAATTAAACTCAAAAAAAAAATAAAGAACAAAAAGAAAGAAAGAGTAGAGAGTTCAGAGCATGAACAGGCAGTAAGACTATGCTAACAATTTCCAAAGAGACATACGCAAGTCTAGTTATATAACTCAGGTTACCTCTCCTCATGACCATGTGTGTTTGTGGTAAACTGTTGAAAATGAATCATTCTCAGCCATAAGCCATATGACGAGCCTCAACCATCATCAAGTTCAAGATGAAGTATCTTTCTGTTTCATACTTGCAGAAATTCTCAACATTTCTGAGCAATACCTGAATTTTTAATTGGACATGCACTGGGATAAAATAACTGCAGAAGGCGGGAAACCCACAGAAATCAGTGGGAGAAAAACTCATTCTTGAGCTGCCTCTGGTGATATAGCTGCCGCTAATGTTTCACCCGGGCAAATTGCACTGGCTTTGACTCTACATTTATATTCTCATAACCCCACTGAATCTTTCTAATGGCTCATTACTGCACTTTAAAATGAGAGAAAAAAGAGCTGCCTCCTGATGCAATGCTGAAAACTGAAGCATACTACAGTCTATAGAAAACTGCAACAAGGGACTGCAAATGCATCAGCCGTAAAAATATAATAATGCAAGGGAATAATGAGTTGAAAACAAAAAATAATCACTACAAATTGTATAGTAAACGTTTCAAAGGAAAAATGCATATCACAATAATATACAATTATTTTTATAGTAAACATTTGAAAGGAAAAATGCAAAGCACAATAATATATAATATTTTTTCATAGTAATTGTGAAATAAAATACAAATAATTACACTTTCTTTATAGAAACATTATTATTAATTATTAATTAATTAAGAACTAAGTTTTTAATGTGTTCCTAAAGGTGATAGATTACAAAATTAAAAAATGTTCACTAGAAATCATATATAAATTAAGTAGTTTAGTTTAAACTAATTTTTATTTTTATGGAATTAACGTTGTATAAGAAATATATATATACAGTACAGACCAAAAGTTTGGACACACCTTCTCATTGAAAGAGTTTTCTTTATTTTCATGACTATGAAAATTGTAGATTCACACTGAAGGCATCAAAACTATGATTTAACACATGTGGAATTATATACATAACAAAAAAAGTCTGAAACAACTGAAAATATGTCATATTCTAGGTTCGCGTATTCGTATTGAACCGTTCGGTACGAGGCTTTCGAAAAATATAGAGAAATATAATGATATGCGTTCAACAAGGTAGCCCAATAACCCAAACGACGTAACAGGCAACGCCCCTGACACTCCCGAAGAAGAAAAAAACACCAACTTATAGTTATATGTTTATGTTAGGCTACTCAGTCAGGCGCTTGCTCGCTCAGTATGCGCTGAAGGCTCGTTGCAAAATGGCCAATGCGTTTAACAGACCAGAAATAGAAGATCCTCCAGTAACCAACAGGTCTGGTGTTTTTCTGTGCACTTTAGATTCCCTTTAAGCTATAATGGTGATGGCAAGAGAGTGGTGGATAAAAAACAACGGTATGTCGCATCTGCTACATGACAGGGTACACCAGCGGGAATACAAAAAAAAAAAAAAACACCAGCGGGAATACTTGAAACATGTCAACTCATTTACGCCGACATCACCTTATTGTGTCAGTATCCGGGAAAAGACGAAAAAAGGTGAAACATACACGCAACAAACTATCCCCGCAGCATTTAGACACCGGTACACCATTATAGCTTACAGGGAATCCAAAGTGCACCCAAACACCAGACCTGTTGGTTATTGGAGGATCTCCTATTTCTGGTCTGTTAAATGCATTAGACATTTCGTCCCCTTGGAATTATAAGGTTCTACCTGCGTTTTGAGCAGTTTTGAGATATTGAGCTTCAAAGTTTTTGCATTACATATAGGAAAATGTATATGGGGAACAAGTTTCTTTCAAACATGAAAATAACAGGGACCCTAAATGTATTCTAAATATAAAATATCAAAATCCTCTCAAATTTGTAAATGGGGATTTTTGGAATGGGTCAAATGCAGATAGAACCTTCTAATTCTAAAAAAAAAAAAACACTTTTCACTTAGAATTATAAGGTTCTATCTGCCAAAACATTATTTGAACATTAAATATAAACTTAATGTTGTAACACTGTCTCAACATGTGTTAGAAAGTAAAATTGTATCCTTTCTATGACATTTATTTTATATTTTTAGCACTTCCATGTATTTAGGACACGACATATAAAGTTGATCCTGATTGGTCCTCTTCTGTGCATTCGAAGTGCTGATTGGCTCATGCAGATAGAACCTTATAGAGCCAAGTTAGAGTTCGTCTTTGTAGATAGAACCTTTTTGTTTTTTCTATAAAAAAGTCCCAAAATGTACACAACTTCAAAAAAACATCACATAATGTAAATAAGTAGTCACAGAATAACAATATTTGAATAACTCAGTTTTGACAAAAATGTCAGATAGAACCTTATATTTCCAAGGGGACGATTTTGCAACGAGCCTTCAGTGCATGCTGAGTGAGCGAGCGCCTTAGGGGCCGTTGACATATCGTGCCTAAAAACGCGTGGAAAACGCTAGTCGCGCCGCTTTCTCCTCCTTTCCAAAGCGCTCGGGCAGAATCGCTCGTGAGGCGTCTGTCTTTGCTAAGCAACAATGACGTGCTCTCTCCATGAGACGCGGAAATTTCAGCAAAGGATAAATGGATTTGCAGCTCTAAAAATCGCTTGCAGTAGCTCTGCTACTAAATTTATTTCAAAATTGCAATCCATATACAACTATGATCAGCTGTTCCTTCATCTTGGCTGAGCTTTCAACGTTGTTACAGGGAAAGGATGAAGCTGATTGGTTAGTTCTTGTCACATGACCCGCGGTGTGCTTGCGGCATTCTGAAAAGTTGAGATGTTTTTACATTTTGCTGTATCTAAAACGTACCAAACCGAACAGAACCGTGACATCAGTGTATCGTATATATATATGAAGAGTTCAGATGCAAAAGCCTCTAAATGCCATCTGAAATTTTCATCTAAAATTAGGATTATTATCAAGCTCCTATATTTTTGTTCAGTTATTTTACTTTAATAACCTGGAAAAGGACCTGTACATTGCCATTAAAGTAAAATGACTCAACCTAAGCATAGGAGCTTGATAAAAATCCTAATTTTAGATGAAAATTTCAGATGGAACTCTTCATATAATAATGTAATAAAGGCCATTACAAAGCAGTATGACAAAATGAAGTTTCGCCACTGATACGGAGCAGTCAACCAAGATGCTTGTGTTTTCCTCTAAAATCTTTTAAAGGATAAAGACTGGCAGCAGTCATTTTCCAAATTTCTTCCAATTCGAAATGACACAGCCCATATCCTTTGAGAATCCACTGGTCAAAAAGTTGTCAATCATCAAACTGCAAAATATATGGGAATCATTTTTTTTTTTCAACCGTCACTGTGGAGTGACAGTGTCAATCAGTGTAGACTATGTTTTAAAACTACAGCGATGAAAATACCACCAAAAGCCTCCGCTTCAATGTCTAAAAAATTGCAATGTCAATCCATTGACGCCTGTGGGTTATTGTCAGGAATGTTTCAAAGCATTTAGCATATCATTCACCTTGTTCTTACGCATGTGGAAAGCTTTTAATAGATCTCTCAAGAAAAGGCAAGACAGTCGGAGAAGCCTGTAATTTTGTAAAAGAAAATCAAAATGTCTTTAAATGCTCCATTAGAAAGTCCATAAAAAAAAAAAAAAAAAAAAAAAAAAAAAACATTTAAACCAACACACATTCCATATTATATCTGCCTGCATGGATTTATTTAATATATTTTAATATCAGTGGTTTTCTCTTAGCTCTATGGGGAAATCAAACAACTAGGGTGCTTTCATATAACACATGCGGAGTGAACATTATGGTGTGTTTTGTGCGGTGATTGCCTCTTCACTCCTTTTTAATAACAATACTAATGAGTCACATTGTGCCATCAGAGCAAGCTACAGGTCTCTCGCCTCAGAAGAGAGCTGCTTGTTTAGCCGCTTTCAGTTATTACAGTTGTGGAGAAAAGCAATCACCCTACCGCAATCCCATCGCAATCACATCTATCTGGCACTGCTGTGGCTGAAACAGCCCAAAACATTAACAATGACACTGTTTCGAGGTTTGTAAAAAAGCAGGATCAACAGTTATTCATTAAACAGGCAGATTATTATTGGCAGAAAGCTAGTCCAGTTTGTAGCATATTGTGGCCCTTATCCACCTGCTTAGACAGGGAAGGTATATATATATATATATATATATATATAAGTAATTCTCTGGTAGTTCATGTTTAAAAATGTAAACAAATGCAGATGCAGATTCTAATATCAAGCCTCCACAGTACTATTTTTTGCTATGATAGCGGTACATTTCTAAATGTGGCATTTCCTGCCTCATGTGTCCGAACTCCCACAGTCTTCCACAAAACCTGTATTTTCAATTGGCCTCGCAGAGGGTTGAAATAACTGAAGCAGAAGGCAGGGAACCCACAGAACTCAGTGGGTGAAAAAAGGATTCCTGCGCTGCCTCTGGTGATATAGCTGCTGCTAATGTGTCACCCAGGCAAATTGCACTGGTTTTGTCCTCCCATTTATATTATAACCCTACTGAATCTTTCCAATGGCTCATTACTGCTCTTTAAAATGGGGAAAAGAGCTGCTTCTCAATCCAGTAACAAGAGCTGAAGCTTATTACACAAATGTACAGTGTATTGAGAGGACGTCTTATCCTTCTCCTTATGGAGGAGAAAGTTGGAGACTAATCTAAAACAGAGACATGTCATCACACTCGCAGCAAATGAAAGACGATAATCCCGCTTGTTATTTACAAGGCCATATAATTAAATTGCCACACTTTTGCCCTCTTATACATAATAGCGTATATGACATCCTGCTCATTAGGTAATATGTTGAATTGCTTTAACGAAATGTGCAATGCAATGAAAGTGTTTTGATCAGGATGAACATTCAAGATACATGCATTTAGCAGACGCTTTTATCCAAAGCAATTTACTGTGCATTCAGGCTATCACTTTTTACCTATCATGTGTTCCCGGGGAATCAAACCCCCAACCTTGCGCTTCATAACGCATTGCTCTACCAGTTGAGCTACAGTAACACTTTTTTGTTTACACACTTTTTTTTCACACACAAGATTTGTGTTTCAAAACCTAGCGAGCTGTATAGGAAGCATCCTAACTTTAACAGAACCTCTTAAGTGACATATAGCACTGCCAAACTAACTAGGTTTTGCAGCGTAGCTACATTTGTTTTGTTTTTTGCTCGACTTCAAATAAATTATGCTTTTAACTGCGTGTAAACTCTAGTGCAAATTAAACTTCTGATGATCCTCTATGCCTCCCGTGAAGACCTCCAGCTAATGGAACATATGGAGTGTGATCATCACCCTTCATGCACTGCCTTGCACCGAGCTGGATTCATCCTTCCCCTTTTCCCACTTGAGTCGCACTTTACTTCTTATCCTCACCATTCCTTCGCTTGCTAACAGTCTTGGACTCCCTGCATGGCCTGCACATGTCTCTGTTTACCCGTGCTCTGTCGTCTCATCCTCTACCTTTGGCTTGCAAAGTTAAGAGGGTAAGAACTGTCCTCTTTTTTCATCTGCTTCGGAAAAATCTAAATGTATACTAAAAAATAAATATATTCTCACATAAATAATAATAATATTTATTAATTAAATAAATACATTACTAATAAAATAATACATAAATATACTGTATTTAAATATAAACCAAAATACTGAATATATAAATGGTAATATTAAAATCCAGCTAACCACGTTACTGTAAAGAAAAATCAAATAAATAAATAAATAAAAAGACCTTTCTAAATAAAAACATTGATTTATACAATGTTCTGTTAAGCAAATATCACATTTCAAGCAGATGGAAAAACATCTTGAAAACTGAGACTGACATGTGGAAAATTGGTGCTAAAATAAACATATGATGGATCCTTGCATGAATCTGAAAATAACAAGACTTTTCCCATTGGTTTAGATGAGAATTTGTAACGAGGGTTTATAATTTCATCTGGCATCAGAGCATCATTCAAATGTGTTTGCTCAAGTCTGTGCTCTTGTGTTTGTCTGAACAAATCCTCTGCGCAAAGACATCTTGGGAGTTGTCTCACTGTTTCTTTGTTTTAGTACTCACAATTGTTTTCACTGTTATTCTAAAAAAAAAGAGCTTTATTTGATATAACAACAAGGACAAAAGTATTCCATTTAATATAATCAACATTTCCCTGATCTTGCTTGTTCTGAAATGTTTCTTTTTCAAGAATCAGTTGATGGCCTTTGTCACATTCTGCATACAGGCCAAACACATAAGACATATGCATGATGTGCAACGTTGAAATAGTACGTTTTGAGTTTCTTTGCACAAGTATGCTTGTCTGGGATTTAAGAAAAATCAAATACAACTTTTAATTATCATTAGAGGATATTGGTGAAGACGAAAAAAATGGAAGTAATATTCAGTGAGAATACAGAGCCAAATTGGCTGCAATGGAGTGCAATTCAACAGCCCCATTCTAGCCAGCTTCAGTGTGCACACCACCTGTGTATGTCTGTCCTTCTGATACTAGCTGAGAGAGACAAAACAGGTATTTTGTGAACTCATCCATTACAGATCTCACTACCCTGTGCCCTTGAAACAAGCTATTGAGCTATATCCAGCACAGATATGCAAATAGCTAAAAACAGAGACCTATTCACTCGTCTCATATTAGCCTGCTTACCTTACAGACTTTATATATATATATATATATATATATATATATATATATATATATATATATATATATATACACACACACTGACTTGCATTTCTCTATTTGTTAACTACAAAATACAAATATATATTTTTTAATTGTATGCACTGTATTTTACCAAACATACGCTTTAAGAGATAAAATAAGACTGATTTATTATATCACAAAAACACTTTGAAAAGGCTGAAATTGCAGTTTAATATTATCATATCTAGTAATTAGGGCTAACCGTGACTAAGGATTTTTCTGGTCGTTCATTTTAAGCATTAATCGACTAATTGCACGCTTATTACTGAACCATTTAAATCATTACAATGGGCCTTTAATTTCCTACATAGCCTAAAACATGCATAAAGCTTGCCACATCACACCAGCAGAAGTAATGATTATGAATGTGTCAGGCAAAAACAGTAGGGAGGCTGCATTAATATCTTAATAATTCACTGCTAAACAAGTGCTTTCTTACACTGACTCACTCATCATCTCCGCAGTAGTGATGCACCTGTGTGAAGGTTTTATACGGATTACATAATCTGAGAGTATTTGTTTTCCATTTGAATTAGTTCATTTGAAAATAGACATTACACTCTCTATAGATATATATTTTTTATTTCTCTAAGGCAAAGATATATAAACATAGTTTTGCACACAAGTTCACAAACCGAGATGACAGAAAGTGCACCTTATTTGCTTTCATTATCTTACAAAAGCGCAATGCTTTGTTGTTATAGTGAGTGCACACAAATAAACGTAGAGTCTTTACAGATCAGAAAGATGTATTACTCTTATCTGTATAAGCAAAGTGCAGAGTATTTTAAGAGTAAGTGAGCACATCTATATCATATATCTATAACAATATCTATATGTATCACCTCTTTCAACCGAGCCAGTGAATGCTAAATGAATGTCCATCCCCCAATTGACAAATTTGTTAAAAAAAATTATTTTTACTGTTTTTGCTTTTAAACAGTGCCTAATCTGTCCATATTACTCCCCTGAATCGTATGAAACAAAATTTTCAATGGGGAAAGCAATATTTGCATTGAGGACTCATCCCAGTGAAAACATCCCAGTGATGTAGCTTTTTTGACACACAGCTTTTTATTCCTGAGATTTTGGACTGGCGTTATATGGATTACTTGTGGGTTATTGTGATGTTTTCATCAGTTGGAACTCTCTGAACTTCACAAGGCCCCCATTAACTGCAGAGAATCTATTAACCGGCAAGTGATGTAACACAAAATTTCTCTAAATCTGTTCCAATGATGAGACAAACTCATCTGGAGGGCCTGAGGGTGAGTACATTTTCAGCAACTTTTCACTTTTGGGCAAACTATTCCTTTAACTAGCAAGATTTGCAGTTTTTTTTTTTTTTTTTTTGCACCATTACCAACTAACATTAACTGGCAGCCTAAGCATTTTTTTTCAACAGCAATGTGCCTCTAAATGCAAGTACATAAAATGAAAACATGGTTTCCTCCTAAGACTATAATGACCTTCATTTGTCTTCTGCATGTAGTGGTTTTATAAGAATAATGCTTTGTGTACCTCAGAGAAGGAGCTCAGAGGAAAACCTCAGGTTTCGAATTGCCCGGGACGCTAACGTGTCGCATGTCTTCTCTCTCATTGCATCTGATCGATGCACCCAATCGATACTGCGGAAGACGATGAGGCCATTTACAGAGACACAAACCTCCAGCTGCAGTCATAAACCACACAAATAGATGTAGTGCTGATATGCTAGAGGACGGAAAATGCTAAATCTAATGGCACGCTGTCCCGTTCAAGAAATGCTAATGAGCGACCTAAAACCGGAACCATAGCAAGTGTGAAATACGTTAGGACACTTAAAAACAAGCACGCAGATGTCAAGCGAGATATGTGAGAACGCTACTGTAGGCGCTCTTTCAATTTTTAGCAGAGCCAATGCAATAACAAGCTTCAGAGGTTCAGAGTTTAAGAGGAATAAAGCCACACTTTATGACAGGAATAGACAGGGTGCTACAGTTTGTGTAGGCAGACTTTAGCTGAGCGTGGCAAGATTTAACAAAGCTGAGACAAAGCATTACAGTAAAGGCACACCAAGACCCCATCTGTTCAAAAAGCTCTCAGATCCATTCTCAAGAACACTAGGCTGAAATTGTACACCACTCAGCATGCAACTATGGGGTGTAAGGGAAAAGGAGTATGCTGCAAACAATTCAATATCTTAAGTGCACTTTTGAGTGCCACAACATCCACCCAAGCATGCTTATGTTGTGCCATGCAGATGCGGAGTGTTGAACTGCACAACAAAACAAGGAAGGCGAATGATTGATTCATTAAACTGGGATGAAGACTTTGTAATTAATTGAATTGCAGGTTAAACGGGAACTGAACATGCAAGCCGAACTCCAATTTAAGCTTTGTGTGTCTAATCAGAAAAAAAATAAGCACCTCACCTTGGTCTATTTGTTCAGTTATTTAAGCCTGCAGTAATTAGTGTCAGGACAAAGTACTGAAGGTTAATGAGGATTTGATAAGGCACCATTTTATTAACCCTAACACTTTTTCCTCCTGAGACTTGGGAAATCTGACACTTTTTCTGACACTGCATATGGTCTGAGAAACGTATTAAAAATGGCGCTATTGTTTTTTGACGCATATCTGATTTGTGTAACCCAAGCCGAGATGGTTTTGGCTTCAAGTGACATTAATTGTTTTTTGGACCAAAAATATGAAGGCAATTGTCTTCGCTGTAAGTCACGACGACTGGGTATCGACACTTGTTTTAGTGAGAAGAAAACAAAGCCTCTGCCCTATTTTTCTGTTGCTCTCTCGGCTGCATGTCTTAAATCAATATCCATCAACGATTTTGAAATTACACCCAGATTAAATCCCAATTTCATCACTGGGAGTCACATCTGCTGAGTTTCATTTAATTACATCAGCCTAGAAAAGGAGAATCAAAGTTGTTTGTCAACTGTTATTTACACAACTCAAATGTCAACAAAATCCCAAACCAACGTAGAGCTAGTTTTTGACAAGCTTTCTTCTTCCGCACATAAATTATGCAAAGATTTGACTTCTCCTCTTAAGATTTACCTTGTACGATGAGATGCACTTTTGTCGATTCTGGTTTCTTGTTTGTGAGGATGGAACATACGTACGGCCCCTCGTCGTACAAGTTTACATTTATGATCTTTATACTGTATTCAGTGACAGCTGTGTTTAGTAGGACCACCCGGGGGTCCAACGACCATTTTTCATTCCCTGTGAAGAGGATAGTGGTCCGGTTGAGCCATGCCACCCTTGATACTTTGTTGTCCACATTGCACCTGTTGAAAGACACAAATAGATGAGGATAAATATGATTGTTTGCCATATTTTGAAGTAAAAATAGTATACACAGGTTCAAACTCGGTTTGAAATAAGTTTGATACATTTTGAGGGACTTGAATGAAAGGCAAAGTGTTATCATTTAAATGAGGAAATCATGGATAGCATATCCAATTATCAGCTAATACTTTCAGTTCTACTTACAGTAGGAAACCGTCAAGCTAACTTCTGCTTGAAGAAAAAGCCAAGAAAACAATGATTTATATTCTAGACACAGTATTGGAGTCCAAAACCCAAGCATATTCTTCAATTCAACAGACTTTACTGGAGAAATATCATAATGCCTATAATATCACCCCAGCTTGCTTGGAATGCAAAAAACATTTGACAAAGCAACAGGTAATATAAACAGACAGCTGTTCTTTTCTTCTCCTTTTCTATTACAGATCTCGAGTACCAGTTGGAAAATTACAATAGCTTTTCATCTCATCCATTTCAAATAGCCGTAAGGGTAAAATTAAGGTGATAGCCACCTTTCAGTTCAGAAGAATCTGGATATGACACTACATTTGTCTCCTTCACAGGAAAGGACATTTCTTAAAACTGCAGAAAAAGACCTAGAGGCATCCACTATACTTTTTTTTTTTTTACCCTTTTCTAAACTTTTGATTGATGGCTCTAAAGGTTAGGACTAATTGAAAGTCAGAGCGCCATATTAAAAAACTGAGACCACAATCCCATGCAAAGCAGTGCACTTTCACAAAAGAAGAAAAGCTATTGTTTTCATGGTGTTTATTTGTGATTTTCTGGCATTTTCTTTACTTATCAATAGCTATTTCATAATACAATGGCACAGAATGTGTTGTGTTGACATGGTTTTCATCAATGACACTTTACAAGGTGCACTGAGGATTTTCAAAATGCCATTGCCAACCCATTCACGTCAGCATGCCAAAACACTGCAGTAATTCATATTAGACTTTAAGAGGGCTTCACTCTCAAGGTCAAAATCTGTAAATGGATTATCAGACCCTTTACTGGTGATTTCCCGCCTCTGAAAATTAGTCAACAAGAGAGCACTCTTTTGGCAAATCTGGAGGGCAACAATTGCAAGTAGGAAGTGAATGCTTTCTCAGGATATTCTTCACAGGGAAAAGCTCATTCAGACTCTGTTAATCTATACAGAGTGCTGGAGCGCAAGAGAGCTTGCAGAGGATTTGAACCATTAAAAAACCACAAGATTAAGCTCCAGTTTATAATCATGCATACTCTGCAGTTTTTGCTTGGGAATCACTGTGCGCATTCGAACAATAGAATGGATTTTTTTAAGTTTCAGTTTAAAAATAACCCCATAGTCACTCTGTGCTTGGCCTTAACACCTTAAAAGTGTGGCAGAACCTACTGTTCATATTTTAACGTCTTGGTGCTGTGGGGCCTAATTTCCCTTAACTTAATGCTCGCTTTCCCTTCCATACCAAAAAAAATAAAAAAATCGTATAACTATCAGAAGAAGCTCCCCCAGATGTTATTACACACATTAATTCTGTACGCAGCAGCAGCACCCTCCATCTTCTGAACTGCACTGTTCATCATGCTCCAATATGTGTCTAGTTGATAAGTTTGTGGATTTGTATCCGTTTTCTGGCTGAGAGCAACAAACTGAGCCTTAAACACAAAAATAATGACATTAGCATGATAGGGGAAACATGGAGGCTACACTAAAAGTTAATTTTCTGTTCAAGAGTTAAATTTTAAGGGCCTTATTTGTGAAAGGCTTGCACTTTGAATAGGTAGGTCATTTTTCCAATCCCACCGTGGGCACCTTCTCTGGCCGTTCTAAGCAGGATGCTTAACACCTCATCTGCTGCAGGGGTGCTGTGGGACAGATGATTGTGTGCTCAGAATTTCTGCATCTGCCTCTGACAGATTAGATTAGCAATATGCAAGATAACGAGTTTGCATAGTGGCTGTAGGAACTGGTGCAAAGTCTTACAAAAAAAGCCAAAAAGTTTGACTTTACAAAGTGTTTCCTGACTTGAGTGTTTTAAAAAAAAAAGGTGATTACACATTTCGAAAACAATTAAACTGCTACTAAATAGATCCAAGAGTTGATTTGGGTCTTAAAACAGACAAATATTGATGTTTATGAAATACGTAGCAGGACAACCAGAACACTGCAATGTCATCACACATACAGGTATGCTTCACATCAAACAGCATGCATACATTTATAATGATCCATATCAAATAGCTGGTGCACATATTTACATATGCATATCAACCAATGGAGCCATTATAAATTCAATATGCTAAAAAGACCGCCCTCACTGTGCTTGCAATTACTGTCACTTAAGCCGAGGTAAAAGCATATAGATTTTTCCACCCTGTGCTAAAAAGTAAGAGGTGTTTCTTAGAAGGCAGAGCCTCCATTATCCAGCATTGACAGGCTAAGATCAGGCCTCATTCAGTCAACTAATGACTCTGTCACACCAATCCCTTGCACTTCAGCCTAATGGACTGCCAGCCACCTTGGTGCCAGATCATTTATATGAAGAAATATCTTCTCAACTCAAACATGTTCTAAAATACATTAGATGGATTATCAATATTTTCCACAACAACCTTATTTAGAGAGAGAGAGAGAGAGAGAGATATGGAAGTACAATAATGACAAATGTCTTTGAAACAAAAAAGCATGCTGAATAGCACTAACTGAAAAATATATGCATTGCATTAACAATACTTGCATTTTAATGCCTTGTATTTCCAGGGCTTGCATTTTTAGGTCCTGAAATTTAACATAGTTGTTCGTTTAAGCTGTGAATATTTCAATGTAAAATATTTCACACACCTTTTCATAATTAAAAAATCAATAATTCATATACACGTTCCAGAATTCACTTCCAAAATATTCAATCGGTTTAAAAATACGATGTATAATATTTGACAGGCAAATTTCAGTTCATTTTATTTCACTTTCCAAATTCGCTTCCACAAATTCAGTGGTTAAAATTCGGCAGATAATTCGCCCTTCCACATCCGGGAGCTGCAGGAATAGCAGTAGAGCACAGAGGCATGATCTCCATCTCCTGTCAGTCGCTCACCAGCAGGTGGTGCAAGCGGCTTCTGATGAAGACCAAAGCAACAGGTGGATTAAGTAATACAGTTACAAAAACTGATCTGCATAAATGGAGCAGGCGCTAAGGAGAAGTTTTGATTATCGGGGCATGTGTAAAAGCTGATTGTGTGAATGTGAATGTTATTTACAACATCTTTGCCTTTACCATAGACTGTATAAAGGCTGTTACCCGTAGCCTAGTAAGCAGCATTCTCTACCATAAAGGAGATTATAATGGGATTTTACTCAAAGCTGAAGTACAGAACTAACATTACATCTGAGGAAGACATATATTGCTTTCGGTTGTTTAGTTTCCGTAACTTTGTGTCATGGCTTGTGTGTCGCTGTGCTGTCCCCTCACGTCACACTCCAGGATTCTCCAATGACGAGTAACGCTTCTCAATCAATTAATACTATGATATAAGACCTCAGATCTCAGATGACACTTTTTTGGTGCTTATGCAAACTATATAGACAGTTAAGCAGATATGAACGAACGCTCAAGGTTTCACGCGGTTTCCCTCATAAATCTGTTAAAGAAAAGAAAACTGATTAACGTGGCTCCGCGCACCAACAGCGATTACATTTACATTTATTCACATAGCAGACGCTTTTATCCGAGGCGACTTAAACTCACATCTTACTGATGAAGCAAATTAGCTATATACAGACAGATGAGGGTTTTAATGCAAGTCACTTAATAAGAAAAACTCTGTGTTAAACTTTAACGTCAAAAAATTTACGTCTTTTATTGCCTCAAGATATTAAATTCGGGATCTAATTAATACAATATATTACTGTATATTATGTACATTTCAACAGATGAGCCCAGAAATGAGCCCCACAAACCAAAAAGTTTCACCAAATCATTTTTTTTTTTTTTTCGTAAAAAGAAAAACAAGCGCAGTAGTTTTATGTTTGATATTTGCTGTCTATTCGCCTAAGCTGCTTTAGGGACCATCTGCAAATTTACCTCAAAATGAAACGTAGTACAATATTAAATTCAAATTAATCAGTTTACACTAAATTATTAATTTACTCAAACTGACTGGATATATATGGCCAATACTATTTCTCTTTGTATGGACACTACACAAATATTGTTTACAAGAAAAAATTTGTAAGTCAGTCTTGTATCTAGCAATGTACAACAACTGTTGGAACATGAAAAACCCTTTCCAGGGATCTTTAATATGTAAATAATTGTACACTGTAAATATATGAAGGGAGGTATTGGCAAAATCTCACCTGTAGATAATCACTATGAGAAATACAAGATTTAGAATTTGACAGTACGTTATTTAAAATTTCTATTAAAACACATTGGACCTTTTAACCCAGTCAGTGGAATTGTCAGATGGTCCCTTGGGTCCCTGCTCTCTCTCCACGAAGACGCGGAAATTTCAGCAATGGATAAATGGATTTGCAGCACTAAAAACTGCTTGTAGTTGCTCTGCTTCTAAATTAATTTAAAAATGACAATCCATATACAGCTGTTCCTTCATCTTGTCTGAGCTGAACTTTGTTACGGAAAAGGTGACATGACCCGAGGTGCGCTTGCGGTATTCTGAAACGTTTAGATGTTTTTAACTCGATGCGGTGCGATGCGCTTGTTTTTTCCAGGTGCGTCCTAACCGCATCGAGTTAAAAACATCTAAACTTTTCAGAATGCCGCAAGCGCACCGCGGGTCATGTGGCAAGAACTAACCAGTCAGCTTTATCCTTTCCCATAACAAAGTTGAAAGCTCAGCCAAGATGAAGGAACAGCTGATCATAGCTGTATATGGATTGCCATTTTGAAATAAATTTAGTAACAGAGCTACTGCAAGCGATTTTTAGTGCTGCAAATCCATTTATCCTTTGCTTAAATTTTCGCGTATTCATGGAGAGAGCAGGTCATGGATGCTTAGCCACGACAGACGCCTCATGAGCGCAACTGCCTGAGCGCTTTGGAAAGAAGGAGAAAGCCGTGTGCCTAGCGTTTTCCATGCGTTTTTAAGCGCGATATGTGAAAGGCCCCTTACTCGTCATTGGGGAATCCTGGAGTGTGACGTGAGGGGACAGCACAGTGACACACAAGCCATGACACAAAGTTACGGAAACTAAACAACCAAAAGCAATATATGTCTTCCTCAGATGTAATGTTAGTTCTGTACTTCAGTTTTGAGTAAAATCCCATTATAATCTCTTTTATGGTAGAGAATGCTGCTTACTAGGCTACGGGTAACAGCCTTTATACAGTCTATGGTAAAGGCAAAGATGTTGAAATTAACATTCACATTCACACAATCAGCTTTTACACATGCTCCGATAATCAAAACTTCTCCTTAGCGCCTGCTCCATTTATGCAGATCAGTTTTTGTAACTGTATTACTTAATCCACCTGTTGCTTTGGTCTTCATCAGAAGCCGCTTGCACCACCTGCTGGTGAGCGACTGACAGGAGATGGAGATCATGCCTCTGTGCTCTACTGCTATTCCTGCAGCTCCCGGATGTGGAAGGGCGAATTATCTGCCGAATTTTAACCACTGAATTTGTGGAAGCGAATTTGGAAAGTGAAATAAAATGGACCGAAATTTGCCTGTCGAATATTATACATCGTATTTTTAAACCGATTGAATATTTTGGAAGTGAATTCTGGAACGTGAATATTAATTATTGATTTTTTAATTATGAAAAGGTGTGTGAACACATCTTAAACGAACAACTATGTTAAATTTCAGGACCTAAAAATGCAAGCCCTGGAAATACAAGGCATTAAAATGCAAGTATTGTTAATGCAATGCATATTTTTTTCAGTTAGTGCTATTCAGCATGCTTTTTTGTTTCAAAGACATATGTCATTAATTTACTTCCATAGAGATAAAGCTATTTTGTTTGAATAACGTTTTTTACTTAATGTAATGGAGGAATGTAAATAAACTTGCATACTTCACACATCATGGGTCACATGGGCATTATTTACATATTTATATATATGTAAATGTATATGTAAATATTTTCTAAATGTACAGTATACTGTATGTGTGTGTATTTATATATACATAATTAAAGCTGCAGTAGGTAACTTTTGTAAAAATATATTTTTTAGGTATTTGTTAAACCTGTCATTATGTCCTGACAGTAGAATATGAGACAGATAATCTGTGAAAAAAAATCAAGCTCCTCTGGCTCCTCCCAGTGGTCCTATTGCCATTTGCAGAAATACATCGCTCCCGTTGAGAAACAACCAATCAAAGCTGCGGTCCGTAACTTTGTGTTCAAAATGTAGAAAAATGTATATAATAAGCGAGTACACCATGAATCCATTTTCCAAACCGTGTTTTTAGCTTGTCCTGAATCACTAGGGTGCACCTATAATAAGTGTTTATATTCGGACTGTTTTAGATTGCCACGGGGGCAACGCGGCGGAGTAACCCAGTACCTTTGTGATTCTTCATAGACATAAACAGAGAGAAGTAGTTCGGGCTACGATGTTCTTCCACAAGACGCAAGCAGTTCTGTTTATTAACCGCTAGAGCGTCAAAAGTTACCAACTACAGCTGTAATATAAAAAGTACACACACATTTATTATCTAAACAAAAACTTGCATTTTGGATGCGGTTAATTGTGATATATATATATCGAAATCAGGGGTATTTAGTGAGATATAACATTTATATGTAAACTATACAAATATAAATAAGTATAAATATTAAAGGCTATGTTGCAGGGTTAATTTTTCAACGAATTTTTTCAATTTGCTTGTTAGTAATAAACATTTAAACTGTTACCCATTGTATTTTATGTTGTTGGGTAGGTATCACAAAACGGAATATAATATGAAAAAGTAGGTATCTCTTACAGCGGTTTGCAACGATTCTCCTTTCCCCCACAATGCATTGCATTACGTCATGTTGGGAAGAGAATTTACCAAAGCTTGCTTTGAGAGCATTGAGAGTGACTAGAGAGATGAGTAGGAGACGAGAGTATTCAGATAGCGCAGATTATAGACAAATACATAGATATATTTAGATAGCAGTTTCCATGGGATGGCACCGCCCACACAAGCACCTACCAAACACAGCAACAGATTGTCATTGTTATTGTGCACTGCTGACGTAGACTAGTTCCAGTGCTCATTGCTGCGTTGCTAAATGATAGCAACTCACCAGGACACTTCACCAACTCTCCACTCATTGTCCTCGGACCATGCATTTAATTGGCTTTAAACGCCCATCAGTTCTTGGCAATTCCTCATTTGCCCTCTCATGTCTGGCAGGTTTGAAATTATAAGGCTGCAGCCATCATACATGTTGGTTCTTGCCACCTCTTCCTTATCCCAGTTTTTTCGTAACGTTACATTGTCCTAAAATAGTTTTCAACATATACCACTTGCATAAACACTGCGTCCGTAGGCAGTATTATTCGTAGGGGTTGCCATTGTTGTTTCGCGTCCTGTGTAACGTCAGAACTCGGATTACATCGATCTAGTACGAGTTTACGGGTGGGAAGTCACGGGTTTGACTGCCGTTCCAGTGCACTTTCACGGGTTTAAGGTTGGGAAAAAAACTGGTTACGGGTTGTATCATACTAGGCTGAGGCTACCTTTCCTCCACTTCTCCCCAACGTGACGTCATCACCGAATTGCGTAAAAAAAACGTTAATACCAAAAATGTAATAAAAAGGTCTTTAAGACCATTTTTGAGACATTTTAAAAATGATATACATATCTTGAGTGATTTATGTACCCATTGATCGACAGTGGTGGTTAACCTGCAACATGGCCTTTAAATAAGATTTTATAACACGTATATTCTGACAAAATCTAGCTCTAGTGTTAAGGATTTAACACTCTTAACTATCTTTCTAAAAAATCAATAAAAACAGATAACGTAAATAAAGGTAAAATCTGGGACAAACATATAGGGCGCAACAATTTTTCATGTTTGGGTGATGACAACAAGACGCCATTTCATAAAATGACACTTGTCATATTTTTCATATCACTGCTGTGCCTTTTGCAGATATGAGTAGGTCAGTGAGACTCTGCTGTGGGGATTCGGTGCTTGCAGATCATTGTCGGCAGACAGCCATGTGGTCTCAGGGTGAGATTAATGACAGGCAGGCTTTATGTGATGGGAGACTGATGAAGGCCATTACACCAGGGGCAATGAGTGGTGGGCTTTCAGATAGAGGGGGAACAGGAATGATTTCCCCAACCAGACACAGACAACAGTGTCGAGTGTTACATACTCGGATTAGTGGAATGTGGGTTATATAGAAAAAGTAACAAATATTGTCACAGAGAAAACCACACATTAAAATGCAGTGTGAAATAGCAAAAAAATAAAAATAAAATTTAAATGAATAAATAAAAAGCTCACAAAGACCTGTTAGAGGTTTTGACAGATATAATGACAGTAAAGCCTTTTATGTTGCAAAAAATATATATTTCTCAACAAAACGCTGTTATTTTAAACTTTATATTTATCAAAGAATTCTAAAACAATTAATCAGTTTCCACAAAAACATTAAAACAGCACAACATATAGTTTTCCAATCATAAAATAATAATAATAATAAAATAAAAAGATATAATATGTTCAAATAGAAACCATTTTTAAATTGCAAATAATGCAATATTCGCTTTTACTTTACATATATTTGAGCAAATAAATGCAGCTTGGATGAGCGCAAAAGACTTTCGAAAAATATTTATAAATCTTAAACATTTTCGTCATAGGCCTTGCAGACTAACTTAACAAGCTAAATATTTTAGCCATTATAGTCCAAGCAAAATAAAAACATTTCAAATGTATATTATATAAATTATTTTATGATTCTAGTAGAACTAGAATGCAGAACAAGATGTCATATTTTTACTGAAAATAATTATTGATGTAGTTTCTATCCATGTTATGTATTTCCTGCAGATGCGTTAAAAATTTATCTCAATGCAAAAGCAAAAGCAGAAGCATTTGCTTTTCTGTACTCCATTCAAGCCTCCTGAGTGAGCCGTGGCCCTCGTTTGAATTGAAATAACAGTACAATAGAACAAGCCACCACTTGTGATTGCCACTTTTGTCACTGCTTTCAAGGTGGATGCACTAACATTCTATTTGTGTCTGTCCTCCGAGGATCCGTCTGAAGGCCTCAGCCCACCTCCATAGCTAACTAGTCATGTGGATGAATGACCTGCAGAAGTATGAAGAGAAACTGCCATTTTTGGCCCGTCACTTAAGAACAGGAGAGACAGACAAGCCCGATAAACACTGCCATTTGCTTTGTCCCACACAGCGCTATCTCCACATCAAAGACCCGAAGCTTCACCGGAAGGCAAGCATCACATTGGGATTGAAAT
The DNA here is from genome assembly GCF_023724105.1 of Carassius gibelio. Taxonomy (NCBI): domain Eukaryota; kingdom Metazoa; phylum Chordata; class Actinopteri; order Cypriniformes; family Cyprinidae; genus Carassius; species Carassius gibelio. The sequence continues at coordinate 9,657,309 of NC_068380.1, read as the reverse complement.
AATACTTCAAACTGGAAAACACTTTTTTAACAAAATGTATCACTTAAATTAAACCCATGACCTTGACATTGTTTAAGCTACTGAAATTCACTGCAGTTTACCCATCAGTCTGAAATAAAATTATTTTTTCTTGTTATATACAGTAGAAAATATTTGATTTAATTTTTCAGTAACTTTTTTCAGTAAATTCTTTTTATATTGAAATAAATTCTAAATGTTTCTTGTCTCTAGCCTTCTAATTTAAATGATCTTTTATTTTCAAACACCCCCCTACACACACACACACAACCTCAAGCCAAATCGCATTCGGTAAAGACATGTGTAGGATTATATATGAGACAGGCAATCATTTTGGTACAAATGTTCTTGATAAGCCTTGAAGGACATACTGCTAAGCGGAAGTATTCACTCTCTCTGTATTGTGCAACAAATGCCACATTAAAACAGAACAGAGAGCAAATGCTCCCTAAAAGGATAAAACTGTAGAAAGACATGAAAGAGAGAAACACTAGGAGATGTTGAATATGCCTTGAAGCAAGGTCAAGTCACTGAAAATGCACTGAATGAACAACATCTCTTTAAAATGCAACATATCATACAGAATTTGGCTTACAGAAGGATGGAGTTGGTCAGAGATCTGTACATTGAGACGGCTAAAAAAAAGGGAATTGAACCCATGGCATTTTGCGCAAAAAGTTAACAAGTTTAAAGCTAAAATTTAATTATTACAGTAAAAATTGAATATAGAAATAAAGCTTAAAATGCCGTTTAGCTCTCTCACCAAGCAAGTAGAGTATGTGTGGAAAAGCAAAAATTATTTTCTAAGAAAATTCACCTTGAATATATAGAGATTTTTTCTTTGTTAACTTTTTAGAAATGGCCGACAGCACTTTCACACAGTTGCAAACCTTTTAGGCATTAAAAATATCAGCATGATGTGCAGCAGGTCACCACCACCAGAAAAGAGTTGGCAAGGTCTCATTTAAAGATGAAAAGAAGAATTTCCCCCTCCGGAAACATCAGGCAGCTGGACTCAAAACAAAGGATGCTGGTCTTGGAACCTTCCAAGTGGGTTTAGTCAGCACTCCCTACAAACTCTGAAGCATGCAGCAAAAGAAAGCTGCAAGAAATGACAATCCACAGAATGTCCCCGGAGACAAATATCCAGGATGATCCTATCTTTATCTGGACCCTTCTCTGTAGACACCTATTTATAGTTCCCATTGTAATATTCAGAAGAGAGGTTTAATTGGTGCATGCTCATTTTCAGCCTCCGTGATGTTCTACAATATTCAAACCACACCACTCAAAATGGTCATAGACTTTAAGACCTTATAAATGATTTTAATAAAATTCTTGGTCTATTATGGCTCAGAATTTCCTTTTTTATGTTACTATCTTGTGGTACAAAGCACATGAACTTGGAGAAACAGAGCTTTTATTTCTTCTCCAACACTGTTGTACTTTACACTCTGGAAAATGCATGAACACAACAATGCTATACAAATTCCCAAGGCTGCTCACTTTTTTTTTTCAAATAGAGTTTAACTTTGAAGACATATTATTCTGTAAAGATCTCTTTTTAAAGGAATTTTTCTTTTTATTAATTTTAGCATATGAGAAAATGACAGAGAGATAGATAGATAGACAGACAGACAGACAGACAGACAGACAGACAGACAGACAGACAGACAGACAGACAGACAGACAGACAGACAGACAGACAGACAGACAGACAGACAGACAGACAGACAGACAGACAGACAGACAGACAGACAGACAGACAGACAGACAGACAGACAGACAGACAGACAGACAGACAGACAGACAGACAGACAGACAGACAGACAGACAGACAGACAGACAGACAGACAGACAGACAGATAGATAGATAGATAGATAGATAGATAGATAGATAGATAGATAGATAGATAGATAGATAGATAGATAGATAGATAGATAGATAGATAGATAGATAGATAGATAGATAGATAGATCGATCGATCGATCGATCGATCGATCGATCGATAGATAGATAGATAGATAGATAGATAGATAGATAGATAGATAGATAGATAGATTTCATCGTGTACTTCAGAAATTTGCATCCTTTCCCCAACCATTTTCCACGGGTGCTGTGCATTTCTCTGTCTCCAATTGACAGCTCAAAATGTCTTCCAGATACGCATGACTGGGGCAGAATGACTGCTGGCAACGCCAATGAATAGAAACAAGTCCCCGCAGCGTGAGAGTGAGAATGTAGATAACTGATGAAGCCAAGATAACCTGATTCAATTCTGCTTTATCTAGCTGCAATGATATGATTCTGATATCTGATAACACTGTGGGTGCAGCAACACTCTGGGCTTAATATTTTTTTCTAGAAAAGATACGGTGAAAGGAAAGAACAAGGAGGGAGAAAACGAATGAAAAGAGAAAAAAGTCATGAGCTGTGTGGTTTGGGAGTTCATACGAGGGGTATTATTCTAATATTAAAGAAAAGTAAATACTATTACTATTTGCACAACTTTGATGTGAGAAAGTAGGAGTGACAGAAATTAAAAAAAAAAAATGTACAAGCTCTAATGAAATCCTGTGAGAAATGCCCAGTAAGTTAATATTACTGCAGCAAAAACAACATGCAAGCTTTTCCTTTTACAGAGGAGTACAGAGTACATTCCATCTGCTTAAATCTAGACCAAGCTGGGTAATAAAAAAATGATGTTTACTAAGACAGTCCTTCTTTTATCTAAATGCTAAATCTCAGAGCGATATCACCCTTTACAACATAATCATTAGCTCTCAATTCATGAAGCACACAAGGAATCGTGGGAGGTTATTAGGCCAATCAAAAGCCAAAGCATGTGCTGCTAATGGAATCTGTACAGGTGGTCCAGAAAATGTCCATGTCATCGTTGTTTTGATTGGTTGAGAGCAGCATGCCGTGTCTAGCTGGCGCAGGATGTGGGCTGTCGGGAGGCTTGATTAATCTTAATTTTCCTGCTCTGTCATTTTTAACTGTGATTTACCAATCAGCCACTGTGACAAAGACAATTTGTGCAAAGAAACACTTCTACTTTGCAATAATTACCAGACTTTGCAAAGTAGAAAAATGTTTTGCATGAAAACTAACACAGAATATGTACATGAAGTTCTGCTGATACAGACATAAAGGGATTGGATAAGCCAATGCGTTATGGTGAATTCATGTAATAAAAAAAGTATAATAATCAGAATTAAATTAATTTATTTATTTTAATTAAAAAATCAAGTTTGATATATATTTTTAAATAGTGTTTAACTGTGAAGACATTGTTTTTTTTAAAGTTCATTTCATTGCTTGAGAAACTCAGAAGTGGTGGATTCATCTAAAGTATTTAATGTAATTTGTTCTTAAATGTAAAAAGAAAAAGAAAAAAAAGTAAGACTAAATTTCCACTATCTACAATGACATCCATTTTTCTAGAAAAAATCTGCCCATGCTCAGAGTGGGAACCGGGAGCCTGTACACACACACACACACACACACACACACTAAATGATAAATGGCAACCAGTTAGTGTGCTGCCTGGACCTCCACCAGGGGTAGTATGAAGCAAAACACCAACAACTCAACTAAACAATATGAAATGTTTTTTAAGACCCCGTGAATGCAGCTTCTGAATTTAGAGGAAGCACTGACTCCTGATCAGAGAGAACAAACTCTATCCTTCTGTCCTCTCTTTCCAAGAAAATCAATTTCTCCCTCTTCAGACTAACCCGTTCTGAGAAGGCTTACAGATAGAAGTGTTTATGTTCTTTAGTAAAGCATTAAAGCTGAGACAAAAGCCGTGACTTTAAAAATAAAGGAAGTGAAAGACAGAATCGAGTAGAGTGACAGAGGTGATGATTCACTGTCGACTGTCATACTACTATTCTGAACCTCTGTCTTTCATTCCTATTCACCTCCAAAACACAGGGTCAGGATAGTGTATGTTTTCATGACCAGCTGTGCAAAAAATGTCTAAAAATACTTGTTTGGAACTTCAAGAACATTTGAAAACAGATTACAAATATAACAGCAATACAAATATCTGCCTAAATGCAAAAAAAAAAAAAAAAAAAAAAATTAAAACACATTCAGAATGACATTAAGTCAGATCCGTTATTACATTTAGGGTCGGTAAGATTTTTTCATGATTCTGAAATGTGTGTTGCTCACCAAAGCTAATACTAATATTATTTTGTACAAAAAAAATAAATAAAAATAAATAAATAATAATAATAATAATAATAATAAAATATTATATATATATATATATATATATATATATATATATATATATATATATATATATATATATATATATATATATATATATATATATATATTATAATTATCAATGTTAAAAACAGCTGCGTAATATTTGTGTGGAATTTTTTCCAGGATTCGTTCATGAATATAAAGTTCAAAAGAACAGCATTATTTGAAATAAACATGTTTTTTTTCGAGCAACTAATATCTTTACTATCAACTTCTTATCAATTTAATGCTTCCTTGATATAAAAACATAATAACTTACTGACCCAAACTTCTGAATGGTGTAAATAATTCATCATCTTAATTTTTTACATTTTCCACAAAATGTTTGCATTTCTACAAATTGCACATACCTTTAAAAGCACAAAGACAGTACAGTAAAGACTGTCCAGCCACATCATTAGAGAAATATTATCTGCATAAATACAAGGTGTACACTTAATAATTAACTAACAAAAAAAATTACCAAGCCTAAAAATAAGCCAATACACGTTACTTGGTAACAAGAGTAGTCCTGCTGTGAACATATAATGTTAGTAAGCATTCAGAATCATTTTTGGAATGTGAAAAAAAATTAAATAATAATAACAAAAAATGTTCTTTTTCCACACTTTATAAATTACATGTCTTTGATTGTGACGATCCTCCAAAACCATGAGACTTGTGACAGCTGCCTATGCATTAAAATCTATCCAGCCCATGAACTCACACACCACCAGATTGAAAATCATGGCAGTCATACAGAGGGGAAGTCTGAACCCATTTCAGTTTAATTACAACACATTTTATTCCCAGGGAAAAACAACAGCCCATTCAAGATGCCTGTAAGGTTTCACCTCAAGATGATTTAGCTCTCAAGATGTCAAACTCTCTGTCAAGCAAATACATGGGTTGCAGTAGCCTAATAGTTAAGATTCTGTACTGCAGACACACAGATTCAGCCCCGAGCAGGAGTGGGACAGGAACTGGGGACTTACTAATATCAAAGTCCTGCTCTATCACCATTGTGCCCTTGAGCTGGCACTTAACCTCAGGTTTCTCTGTGAGAACTGAACCCGCAATTAATCCACAGAAAGTCAGTATGAATAAAAGGCATGCTATGTGGTAACAAGTTAATGCAAGACTTTCGAGTCCACCATGCAGATAATGGCCAAAATCCACCCACTCAGACAGGAAGTGACTGTCTGATTGACTGATAAGATTACTAAACTTTAAAACGTATTATCAGTGAAGCCAATCAGATCACAACTGATGTATTCTGGCAGTTTTGTGTGCAATATGCGTCAGACAGCCAGCAAAAATGACCGTTGGACCGTGGACGTGCTGTTTGAAACGGAAACCATGCTTGAAATATGCATTACATATCACTCAGAGCATAAATCTGCATGAAAGGACATTGATCATGAGTGTCAGCAGATAGTATCCTACTTTATGAAAGTCTCCTAATGTTTTTGATAGCACAATAATGGCTAATATCCTCCGGTGCTTGACTTAGCGTTACTTTGGGCTTTTGTCGATGATGGTCTTTGGAGACCCTGATACAATCAAGTCCACTTTTACTGCAGAACTAATTACCATACCATTGTCTTCAAAGGAAAACCTGATTCGCACTAATCTAAAACCGCACTGCAATCTTTTATAAAACACCTGAGAGCCCACTCGTGTTCCTTTTGGAAGCCCTGGCACTTCATCAGTTCTCACGCACACACACACACACACACACTGCAGACAGCACTGAAAGCAAAAAGATTGTATTTGCACCTCTAAGGAAACGAGGGCATGAGCAGAGGCTTGCGCTGCCAGCCAGGGATATGTTATGCTCTGTGCATGCAGTACAGAAAGATCCAGTCTTGTGAGGAAACAATTTCTGTTCCATTTAAATTGCATTTTGAGGTTCTTTTGTTCTCGTTCTGCTTCATATTAAAATTACAGATGCCATGAAATCTGTATGAAAAGGTCATCCGGAAAGGGGTGTGCAATTTATATCTTTTTCCTTTGTTCTAGTGCAAACCTTTAATTTTCTACAAAACAAATGCATATTATTGATTAATCTCTGTTTGCACATGTCTATAGAGAAAGCCCAGAGGTCACTCTATTAAACTCCAAAATGTCATTAACCCCTTACTAGTAACCCCCCTTTTTTGGCATGGAGACCGAAATTACATACCCAAAATAAAAAGGTTTCTGCTCATGATTCTTTCTGACTAGATACATAATCAACCTTTGTTCACAAAGCTGACACTTTAAAGTTTACTGTTCAGGAATCAGAATCACTCAGACTGTTATGATAATAGAGATATATAAGCTCAAACATAAAAACAAAAATAAAAATATTAAAAACATATGTTTTAAATGTATTTAAAAAAAATGTTGATGTAGGAAATGAGTTTGAAAACACAGTGTAGCTAAGGCCACAAGTCTTCCAAGACTTCATAAAAAATTTCATAATCGAATCTGTAAAACTGTGAATTTTATGAAATATTTTCTAAGGCCATGTCATGTGTGTTTTTAGAGAAGGCTAATCAGATTGATTTATGGCCCTTGTCATCTCTGTAAGATCTCACATGTAAACTTTCCTGTGCTCTTTGTGTATGTTTCACTGTTGAAAACTGCCCGAATCATGATTGTATTGTTCTCACCAAACGGTTCTTTCACACCTCCGCCAAGTATGACACATTATCCGCATTATTCTTTTATCATTATTCTTTTGTTTTTATTCCACCTTTATTAGCCTTGATTGTGGTTTTTCAGGCTTTACAAAGCAACAAAGCAGCGATCTCACTTCAGTCTCTCTTTGCATTTAGCCCTTATTTATCAAAAGTCTTACTATAAAAATACAACAAAACATTTTCTTACGACCTTACGTGAATTATTGAGACAAAAATGCATTATGAAGAAGAAAAGCACCTGCTATTAGTAGCATTGGTGCTAACGTTAGCATCAAGCTACATCTGACAATTTATGAAATTATTAGTACACTTTTACTCAAAACTCACTTTAAACCCCGATCGAGTGTTTATAATAACTTCCTTTAGCGATCAGGGGTGGAATTTGGTCGTTTACTGTTGTAAAAATATGTTATTTGTAGCCTTTTTCATCGCTGCACAAGTTAGCATTTCCGATGTACATTTTCGATTTTTTTTTATAAAAACGCCCCAGATCTCAAGAAATTCTCATACCAAGCTTTACTATCGTAATCGCGGGTTTATTATTTGGATATTTCGTGTGTACAGAGGTGTTTCAGTGTTGTTTTGGCCAGATAACTACCAGGAAGTGTGCAGGAAGCATGTGACACGATGGGGCGGTGTCCAGATATGAAACTCTAAGATTGACGTTTGAAAGACCCAATCAGAGTCTGAGTCACACACCGCACGAGCTGTGACTACTGCACGCACACAGAGATCGCTGGGAGAGGCTGTTTATCATCTGATCGCGTAAATCCGTGGAAAATGAATAGAAATGACGATTCTGTCTAAAGAAATATGAAGTAAACATCAGTAAATATATCCATATATCTCCGCAGATATGCATCTTTGGTCTGTAAATCCTTATTGACGCTGTTCAGTGAGTCTATGTGAACACAAATAAACCGCTGCTTACGTGACTGAATATGATTGAGTTTTGAATTTCTATTCAAAATGTGGCATAATACGGATTTATTATTTTGCACTCCTGACATAAATCACTAAATATCTGTCACTGCAACAATGTTTTATCAAAATATTGGTCAAATATCGAAGCTTGAGTCTTTAAACTTTCCATTGATGCACAGTTTGTCCAGATGAAGTAAGACAGTGATGTTTAATGTGCTGTGAAAGTGAAACAATAATAAACTGGGGCCGTCAGCGATGTTTGCACGCAAAGGGGTTAATGTGAGTGGCATTTAAATTAGGGACAGCCACTTAACCCTGCAATATTTTGGCTATCATCTCAAAGTAAATATTGAGTACATTTACATAGACAACAATAATCCAATATTAATACGATTAAGGAAATACTTTAAGAATCTACCACGTAAACAGAGATTTTTGATTACCTTAATCCGACTAAGGTCATAGGCTACTCAAAGTAAACACAAATCGAATTTAGAAATGTGGAGTATTCTAATTTTAGTCACATAATGGTCCAGTATAGAAATGTACAGTGCTTGAAGTGGGCCGGAATGCACTTCAACATTTTAGTTTTTAGCATACTGTCATTTTTTCATGCGTACCCTCACTTCTGACATGTTGCCGGTACTGAGTCAAAGTGACTGTGTCTGGGTGATTAAAAATGACACTATAAAGCACACTGCCCAGGAGGTCATTTGAAACCGGTACACTTCTGGAAAGTTCAAGGATACAGTAAGTGAATGCATTAGTAATGAGTACAAAGTTGAAAACAGTGCTAATGCAGAGAAAACACAGACGATTTCATCATAGATTGAGGAGAGGATGTGACTTGCATCCAGACGGCAACAAAGTATTATTTTCAGCATGTATTTGGCTTAAAAGCAAGTGTGTTTTATAATGAAGGCTGGCTAAAGTTGTTTTAGATTATGCACTTGTCAGTGGTTTAGCTATTCTGAATGGATCTTTATAGTAGCATGTACAGTCAGGATTAGACAGCAGGTTTAATGGTCCTTTGGCATCTATCTCTGGTCCGGTTTGCTATCACTGCTTGACTGGTGCTTATTTATATTAAAATAATCTAAATAATTGTCTTTCTTTTTTCTTTCGGCATTATATACATAAATTGGGAATTATGAACATGTATTAATTTGTTGTGTAGTACTTTTTGCCACATTTTGCAACAGGATGCGCACACAGCAGTGGAAAACTGTTTGATGGCAAACAAAAGATTATGGCTTTAAGGAAGAAGGCACATTTTTATCCATCGTTGTCTGTTTGAACATATAGCATGGCATATAATTATGCACTTGAAGCTTTTGTAAAAACTTTAAATAAAACACCCAAAACTGTATAGTATCAAAGACAAACAAACGTCTGTATGTTGACAAAGCCCCTAGAAGGCAGAACTGCAACCTTTAGCCCAAAAAAGTGCAATGGCTAATGCCAATGCTTCCGGTTTGCCAATATGTGGGAAAGGAGACCAGAGGTTTTTTTTTTTTTTTTTTTTTTATGGATGTCAATGTAGGATAGGCTCTACTACACTGAATAAACAGCTTTTTAGAGCAAACAGCTTATCATTTAATGAATCGACAGCCTATCGGCTAATCTTCAACCTGTTTTACACTAAACAATACTTTTGCTTGGATTGCAGCAGTGAAGCAAGAAGGCTGGATAACAACTATCAACGTAAGGATGTGCAGCACATCCTTTTATGATGCAGCATAATTTAAGATAGCATTGTGACTGTGTCATTGTTCACATATGCATATAGCGTTTTGTTTTTTTTGAAAAAAAATTTAATTTCCGTTTTATTGCTAAGTGCTACGTTGGCCATAATTAAGGGCATTAGTTCACATTAGTTGTTTAGCTATCTTGTCAGCTGACAAATGCTGTCAGTAACCTTTTATAGAAACGTATAGTGTAAACTTAAATGTTGTATTGTGTAACAATTAACTGCATTCATTTTCATAAGGTTAAGGATAAACAATTGTTCATCACTCATTAAGATTGGCTAATGGTCATTCGAACATATACTGATGTAATAAACAATAATAGTATAATTTTTAAATAATGTTATATACAATATGTATAAATGACAATGAACAGAGTCTTATTGTAAATATACAGTAAGGAGTAGCCAATGTGAGCTGGGTGACGTTATCGAGGACACTGCTGTTTCATTTGTATGATTACAAGACTTGCATTCTCCCATCCTCAGGAGCTCGCGCTCCCGAGTCGAACTTGCCAAATCCAAACTACCAAGAACACAAGTCCGAACTTTGCATACTTGGTATTGAGAAACGGCTCATCTCTGATGTTGATACGTGAAATTTCTGGAGCGAGCATCAAATGGCCTCAAGTGGGAACGTAATGACGTATGCCCTTAAAGGGGGGGTGAAATGCTATTTCATGCATACTGAGTTTTTTACACTGTTAAAGAGTTGGATTCCCATGCTAAACATGGACAAAGTTTAAAAAATTAAGTTGTACGTTTGAAGGAGTATTTCTGTTCCAAAAATACTCCTTCTGGTTTGTCACGAGTTTCGGAAAGTTTTTTTCGAGTATGGCTCTGTGTGACGCTAGATGGAGCGGAATTTCCTTATATGGGTGCTAAGGGCGCGTCTGCCGGAAGAGCGCGCGCTCCCGTATAGCAGAGCACTGAGAGGCTGAGCACAGACATTCACTGATCAGAGCAAGAGCGTCGCGAAATGTCACAAAAGAAGTGTGTTTTTGGTTGCCAGGGCAAGACAACCCTGCACAGATTACCAAAGAAAAAACAGCATTAAGGGACCAGTGGATGGAGTTTATTTTTACAGAGCATCAACGGAGTTGTGCAAGTGTTTGTGTTTGATCCCTGCATTTCGAAGATGCTTGTTTTACAAACAAGGCCCAGTTTGACGACGGATTTGCATATCGTTTATTTCTTAAGGATGATGCAATCCCAACGAAAAAGGGTCACGATCGTGTGTTGGAACCGCAGGCGGTGAGTAAAACTGCTTCAAATATCTCTGCCTCCTTGTTAGTGCTTCCGCCTCCCATGCCGGAGACCCGGGTTCGAGCCCCGCTCAGAGCGAGTCGTTGCTGCTGCTGCTCTCGTTCAGTTTCAGCCTCGGGATCTGATTCTGGATCATAAATAAACGACTGAATCTGACTGTTAGCCATGGTTTGTTTTGGATGATGGTTTTTTTCTCAAGGTAATGTCACAGCTTCCAAACGCTCTCAACGCAAAAGCCTACTGGCGCTCGTGATTCTTTAGCTCCGCCCACACGTCACGCCTCCAGTCGGTCGTGTTTTTCCGGGAAAAATCGGTACAGACTATCTTTCTCTTATGAATATAATAAAACTAAAGACTTTTTGGAGTTATGAAGGATGCAGTACTACTCTATAGGTACTCAAGATTAACAGGATATTGAGTGAAAATGAGCATTTAATGTATCCCCCCTTTAATGTATCTACTCTATATACTATAACATGGAAAACAAATGAAGGGAGGCCTCCTGACCCGCCCTGGAGACTATGGCAGAGAATGCAGTTCAGCTTGCCATTGTGGAGCTGGCAGCTCAGAGGGCCATGGTGGATCAGGAGAATTTTAGGAATCCTGGGGGGTGCTCTGGAGGAGCAGGCACTTGAGGGTGCTCTGGAGGGGATTCATGCTTACCTCCTTGGGTTAAGCATGTGGAAGGGAGCCATCACAGGGCCAAACTGGGAATCAAGCCCTCCCTGGCCTGAACTGGGGATCAGGAGCCCTCCCTGGGCTGGATTTGGGAACTGGGAAGTGCTTACGAGGAACTGGCACTAGAGGAGCAGGCACAGGAAGGCACCTTCAAGGAGTGGGCACAAGAATGAATGGTCTTTCAAAGACTATAAACAAAACAGAGGTGAAGGGACACCTCTTACTTTTTTGTGGGTCTAGAATTCTGTTACAGCTCACTACTGTGAGGAGGATGGAGTGAAGGATCTTTCAAATGCAGTCTTTTAATTATAAACAGGTAAGCACACATTGCAAGGTCTGACATTGATCATTTCAGACAAAGAAGAACTGAATGGGCTCAAACTCAAATAGTGCAGATAACAAGGGGCAGACAAGTGAAGAGGATAACTAATAAAGAGAAACACCTGGATCTAATTGAACAAAATGGGGATAGGAACAGGAAGAACAAAAGAAGGACAAACAGGAACTAAAAAGGAACAAACACGTGACAGTATTTGCCCCACTGTCGTTACTATCTTTTTGACTTTATTTCTTCACACAACAACAGTGCATGTAACCTCAAAAATGGCACACACACACACACAAAAAAAAAAAAAAAAAAAAAAAATATATATATATATATATATATATATATATATATATATATATATATATATATATATATATATATATATATATATATATAAAACTGAAATAGACCAAATTCTTCTTTGGACATAACAGCAGTCTTAAAAAAAAACTTTGGGTAAACTATCACTTTTATGTACATAAGCTGTTGGAAAAAAATACATATTATGAAAGGTACACAGACATTTACTGCTACATGTCAAGAAATAAACACTTCAACAAACAAATTCTTTTTTTTTTCTTTTTTTTTTGCCCACCTACAACTGCTGACATTTAGACACATGGGCCAGCGGTTAGTATTTTCCTGTCTCTATCTTTCTTTCTGTTGCCTCTGGTCAATCAGAGATCCAGTCGGGCTTAAAGACAAAATTAAGAGGAGGCCAAGATTCAGGTAAATCTGACAGGGTCTGAAGGATCTGTGCCTGAATAACTGCACAGACTGGGCTTGCTATTCCCTGCTTTCATCAGAACTTCAGGTATGAGCTGAAGCGAACCGTTAAAATGTTCAGCTCGTGTTGTGGGTATGCATATCACGATTACTTAAGACAAATAGAGTCTGAGGGCTATTGAAATATAGTAACACTTTTTAAAAGCTATTATTTCCCTGATTCTCTGAAAGCATGACTGATAGGGACTTTTTATTAAACAAATCCATACACGCTTGAATGAATACATATAACAATGTACCATTCAAAATATATGAAGCATACATGCAGTTGTAATAACCCTTGTGCTGTGCTGTGCTGAAAATCCTTTACCAAAATTGGTTTTCCAGATCAAAAATTATCAGCCTTTTAAAAATTGCTAGTATATCTATCATTAAGCTATATTATCACCACATTTTGGATCCTCTCTAAATCAAAATGACCAGAACACAACATGAGGTTTAACCATTGCATTGTAGTTTTCAAGCCAAATTAAAAACATAAAATGTCTGTTTCTATTTCTTTATTCACTTATTTCCTAATCCTAAGCCATCTGGATAAACACAAAATGTCATTTTAATATAGAGTATATATTAAAATTCTTTGCACAGTGAGAATAATACTGTATTCCTTCCTCCAGGACATGCCTATGATAAATATGGCTTCAAACAAAGCAAAAACATTAAAAAGTAAGAAAAAAGGCACCCTTCACATTAATATTATCATAATCTATTTTATTTAATTGTACAGTATATAAAGTATGCACTGAAGCAAAAAAAAAAAAAAAAAAAAAAAAAAAAAGGCCAAACTGGGAAAGGTCAGCACAACTTTGACTACAAACTATGACTACTAATGTAGGCTATGAAATCAATACGAATGAATACCAATTTAAGGCTTTTTACTTTCAGGGGATTGCATTAAAAATATCAGACAGTATATTTAAGAGACAATCAAAGTGTTAATGATTTTAATGTCTCTAAAGGCAAAGCAAGCCTTCAACAGCATCGCTGTTCTATCAGTCTGTCAATACTGGTCAATGCTGGGCCGCAGGCTTCAGTTCACATCAAAGTGCATCTGCTGGTTTAAAGCATGCTCCAGGCACTTACAGTAAACTGTGCAGAGAAAGCTTCATTAAAAAAAAAAAAAAAAAAAACACCCAGGATACACTGTTGAGAGTAATTTCTAATGTAAAATATAATGAGAAACTAAGTGATAAAGCAATAGCATAGTAATATAATTTTTGTTGTTAAATTTGTAAATCAGCACCGTGTTAAAAGCTAAGTAGGAAAAAATCTTGTATTGCACTCTGCACTTACACTATTGCTGTAAATAAATCAAACCATGTGATCCTACATGATTATAGTGAAAATTACTCCAGCATGCTTTCGTTGCAAGTGACAAAATAGAAAATATTTTTTTCTAAACTCTGTGACTTCAGCTTATTTTACACATTACAAAACATGACTGCAAAGCACCAGATTTCAGCATACCTGCTGCAACATTATGTTCTGAATCATCTGAAAGGGTACAGAGACATCAAAACTGCCACAATGCAATCCATCATTCATAAAAGAGAATAAAGGAGAAAGTCATGTTAGATGTTTGCTGTTTTAGTGAAGCAAGTTTGATCTTGCCATATCTTATTTGACTTGCTCAGCAACAAATGAGCACAGTGAATCACAGTGGCTGGACCATCAGCTCCTGAGAGGGAGAAACGCAAATCACAGATGATATCTCTAAGGTTTTGATTTATATCAACCAGCAAAAGATGGAACAGACCAATGACCCCCAAACACAAGTAAACCCTAATGTAAAAGCAGAGCTACAATTATTTCCCATTTACAAAAAAAAAAAAACTATATATATATATATATATATATATATATATATATATATATATATATATATATATATATATATATATATATATATATAATCCATTATTTTCATTTTATTTTGGCAAGTTACAGGCCTTTTAGTATAATAGTATAGTATAGTATAAAGTCTTTTTGCTGTAAAAACTTATTTTAAGACACAGTAAGCGTAATAATAACTTTTATATTGTAAGTAATATTTCCAGAACACTTACTGGTCTGATGCAACTTAGCAACTGATGCAACACTGTTAGTGTTATCTGTATGCACCGGGGGTCTGAGAGTAATGCAATTTCAATTCTCTTGTATGTACTGTACATGTGGAAGTATTGACAATAAAGTAGACTTGACTTGACTTGACTTGAACTTATTTCAAAGAAATTTGTCTGTAAAATATCAAGACACAACTCTGTATAATGACATGGGTATGACACAAGTATTACAAGGAGATGGTGACTTATGAGGACATAACCCATGTCCCCATTTTTCAAAACGCTTATAAATCATACAGAATGAGTTTTTTTGAGAAAGTAAAAATGAACAAAGTTTCCTGTGAGGGTTAGGGTTAGGTGTAGGGTTGGTGTAGGGCCATAGAATATACAGTTTGTACAGTATAAAAACCATTACGCCTATGGGATGTCCCCACTTTTTACAAAAACAAACATGTGTGTGTCTGTGTGTGTGTGTGTGGGTGTGGGTGTGTGTGTGTGTCAAATATGTTACATCAGGCATTTGAGGATATTGCATTATTAATTTATTTTTAAATTACATATTTATCTCTGAATAAAACTGAGGTGTTTTATTATTCTCTTCGAGTGTAAACTCCATATTCTCAATATATAATGCTACAAGAGCCTGATGTATATGAAATATGATACTTCATATATATATATATATATATATATATATATATATATATATATATATATATATATATATATATATATATATACACACACATATATTCAGGATTTTATCTAAAGGTAGGGGAAAGACAGATCTATCAATACAGATATTTACTGTCCCTAAAACCCTAGAGAATTAACCTTCTATATATATAAATTAAAATTAAATTAAATTTATGCATTTAGCAGACGCTTTTATCCAAAGCGACTTACAGTACATTCAGGCTATCAATTTTTACATATCATTATATATATATATATATATATATATATATATATATATATATATATATATATATATATATATATATATATATATATATATATATATATATATAAAACATATCTGAATAGGTAAGATCCTCATGTCCAAACGAACTTTTTGAAAATGCAGAATTCCTATTAAGACCATGATACTGTAGTATCATTATTTGTGTATTCATTTTGCTGTAAAACCAAGCAGTGATGTTAACAATCTTAATATATATATATATATATCATCATTAGAAATCATTAGAAGCATCACATTAAACTTGAAACCATAAGACAGTGACCGGTGAAGCATTACAAAGAGAGTATGGCCTGCCCTTGCTCCTGTGCTAATTTTATAAGATGAGCACCCCAAGGCAGACAAATGAGAGCTGTGCACTCCACAAAGAATAACATCAATTGACCCATGACAATAGAGTCCTTTTCAGAACACTCGCTAAAATACATAATTTAACAGCAGAGTGCATCATCACTTATTGATTGTCTCTATATTATCTCTATAAACTGTATGAATACATGTTTAATGATACCGAATTCTGACTGCTGCTAAATAAAATAATAAAATAAAATTAAACAATAGTATAAATTATAAGTATTCTACATGGGGTGTGAACAGTGTGCAGTATGTCTGACATGCAGCTTGACCTTTGAATGAATCTAATGAGCAAGAAATCATTTTGAAATGTGTTTGATGACAAATATTCATAGTATATGAAGAGGACACACACCTACATATTAGTTTTACTGCTTATGGTTGTGACTCGGGTATGGTTTTGATTAAAATAATCCTTTCTCTGCATATCTGTCTCATCCAGAGATTCATGACTGGAAAACCATGAATATATATCATGCCTCAAATTTCCAAGTGGGTGGACTTGGAATAGAATAGGGCAGAATATAAGGAATACTTGCTTATTTCACACTGCCTAATGCAATGCATGATTAAACTGTGTCTGTGGGGCTGGACGCAGAACTACGATTCCCATCATGCACTGCAGCAGGAATAAATCATTCAGAAATATTGCTTTACTGTTATTTATTTTTACTGTTTATTGCAATATTTGCACTGCTAAGACATATGTAATGTTGTGTTAACTGAATCTCTGTCTTTAAATACATGATTGTTGAGTCTCACAGCCATAGTGATGCGTGCACTGAATGTTATTTTAGTTCTTTTTTTGTTTGTTTATTTATTTATTAAATTTTTTGTCAAAAAAAAATGTTTTTATTTCGCTGAAGAAAGAAAGTCATGTTGGTTACAAAGACGTGTTGGCAGAGTTTTTATTCTAGGGTGAACTTGTCCTTGAAATACCCAGCAAACAGAATAAAATACTTGAGTTCAAGTGCCATAATAAAGAGTATCTGTTCCCTAAATTACTGACTCAGACAAAAATGACACGCAAGTACAATCAAAAACCAACATGAAACAACATCCTTCCCATTATGATATTTGTTTCTTGCATAATGTAATTATTAAACAACACTTATATATCAACGTTTTCCTTTTTGAAACAATAATACATTTTAAAAGCATATGTATAACGTATGGAAACTATTCTATACTATATGCATACATATCTATATTTGCCTTTTATACAACCTCCTCCCCAATTCATTCATTAGGCAGACTAGTAATGATTTGACTGGAGCCGTTCCATAATATTAACAACAGCCAAAATACAGTTTGAGACAATACAAGCTAATTGTGTGAAAAAAGTGGCATGTTTCTGCTAGAAAAACTATGCTGAAATCCAGCACTGTAATGTTGATAAGGGAGATCACCATTGTGAGAAGCTTTCAAACCATCTGTCACTCTGACAGTCGGGTCAGGGGCGTCCACTTAAGACTTCATCATCCTGCCTGCTTCAGAGAAGGACCCTCAGTTCAATTAACAGCATGTTGTATTGCTTTGTTTTCTGCCTTTTGAGTGCCATCGGTGGTGCTAGTCTAAATGGATCAGCACTGAATATTTTACTGCTTTACTGCTTAGGGACATTGTTTAAGCATAAAAGGGTAATAAATAATCGATTTTCTTACTTTCGTGTCTATTCAATTTTTTTTGGTTCTGTTGGCGACATTCCTTGTGTGCTGAGTACTTGTTACTCTGTGTGATTTAATCAAACCAGCAGTTTAATAAACCAAATAAGAAAGGACAAACAATTAAGTTTCCATGTTAGCCTGGCACCGCAGGTTAAGATCAATGAGTTTACTAATAAGTGATATTGAATTCCTGAATTAGGACGCTCTGACTGACAGCTCTTTTTTTCTTTTCTTTTAATAAAGTACCAACAAATAACTCCTACACTGGCATTAACATTATTCCGGGCGTCCATAAAAGTGTTTCCTGGGGAATTAACATAATTGGTTGTTTATAAAATAAAAACTAGAAATACCATTAAATTGCTGGGATGTGACACTGGAGAGATCAGAGTAAACAATCTGTTTTTATTGCACATATTCCACTCTGTGACAACACATGGATATTATACACCACATGAAATTAAATGATAAAGTAGGCTATCCATCTTTTTGCTTAAGAGAGAGTGAGAGAGAGAGAGAGAGATTAAACAGGGCCAAATAGTCTCTAATTAAACTCCAAATAGTTTTCTAGTCTCTACTACATTGTTGGCACTTTTCACTTCTTAGTTTTTGTTCCATGTCTTATGCCACCAGATGATAAATAATCTTGTGTGTTTTTTTTATTTTTATTTTTTTATTAATTACTCAGTATTCATCAGTTGCATAAAGCCAACTACAACAACAACAACAGAAAATTGAAGTGTTGCTGGCAATTATGCACTGAAACCTCAGTCGCTATTTAAATAATTTGTAGACTTCAAGACGTTGTCAATCAACCTACGGTGGCTTATGTATTTTTAAAACACTATCAAAATGCAACAGCTTACAGCTTCACACTACATCGATAAGACCAACGTTGATTTTTTCATTGCTTCAAGGCCTAAATCATAAAGTGACAACCTCTCACATGCAGTTAAAGCGAACAGACTCTGCCATAATGTTGTGCGTTTTTCCATAAAAAAAAACACAACAGGAAAAATGCTGCCTTAGAAATGTCTTGTTTTTTTTCAGGCTGAAACCATGGCTTCTGGCTTGGCTAAAGTCTGCCACCCTTCATTTGCTTTGGCTGAGCTGAAATGACTTTTCTTTGGGGGATAGATAAATCACCACACATCTCCAGGTGTGCACAGGCACACAGCAGCAGTCGCCATTTGGATCGGCACTACAGAGAATTTGGGGCATGCAGACTATACTCTGCCATCAGTGTGACTGTGTTTGTGACAGCTTGTCTCAACAGTTCTCCATTATGCAAAAGCTGCGCTCATGATCAAAAGTAAAATACATGGCGATCAATACAAAAATAAAAAAAAAAGACTAAAGATATGCTTAATGTTCTTTTCCACCTGATTTAACCTGACTTCTAAATTGTGGCACCAACACAACCATGAACTTACAAGATATGTTACTATGGAAATGAATGCATTTCCATTTGCTTAATGTTCTTACAGTCAAGGAGATGGGTTGCTTTAAGCTAAATGCAATTGTGAATCAAGCTGATTGTCTGCAGGATTCTATAGAATCAAGAGTGTGAGACATAAAACTAATTGTGCCACATACCCGAGAAAATCAAAGTTTATTTGAAGGGCTAAATTAAGAGAGATGGAGGGGGGAAAGCAGATCTATGAGCTGACAGATGGTATGACACATTTAATTCTCAAGTGGAAGGACTTCATGTGGAAAAAAGGAGAAGAAATGAGGTCCGGAGATTCTCTGGTGTCTGCGAGACATGAGTGTAACACAGTTCACAGATCAGAAAGTCAAACGTCAACACTTCCGGCATCTATTTCATTCTTTCTATTAATGGTGATTTTTTTTGTATTATTATTATTATTTGTGCAATTTGGATCCTGCATGCATCCTTCGTGCATTCACTGTGGCAATTATATGATTTTATATTAAAGCACATAAAATCAAATTCAAATGAGACGGAAAAGTTTGAAGTTTTCAGACAATGCCAACAGAATTAATATATCTTTAAGCCAGCAATAAATTATTGTAACTTTTGACAAATATTTGGCTCATTTATTATAAACAATTGACAGTTATTCAGATGTTGATGTCGGAAGGAGCAACAATATCCGTTTATTAAGTACTTTATTGCATACTAGCAATTGTTAAATTTTAGTCTTTGTTTCCTCTGAAAATAAATTTTATTTTCATTATCAACACGTTTATTTAGGGAAAACATAAGCATTTTTACAGCTCAGCCCAACCCCAAACATTTCTGCCAACAAGACAAAGCCTAAAAGACCAGAAATTATGCGCATGTGAAAGAGACACACTTATTTAATAAATACGATTTTTTGCATTAAAAATAATCTATCCATTTCTTTCCCCCACATTCTTTAATTAAATTATATATTACATTTTTTTTATTATCAAATGGATAGCACCATTCTTGGCTTGACATAAAGCAAATAAGGCACTCAAGGCTGTGCTATATTGTTTATACTGTATAGTAATGGACTTCAGTATATAAGAATGAATTTGAATGAAGAAGCCAGTGTCTTATTTGTAAAGACTTTTTCGTAACTGGATGAATCAGCGTTTGTGAATGAATCTACTATAATCACTATATGACTATATATTGAAGGCACACAGGGACACTGTCTTGAGGGCCTTATTTGCTTTATAAACACACACACACACACACACACACACACAAACACACATCAGGAACCCACCCCACACATCTAGCCTGAGAATATATTCAACAGATATATTAAAAATAAATATATAAATTCAAACTAGTTGCAACACTGTAAGAGAGCAAATATATATATATCAGCTTTAACTCTTTCCCCGCCAAACACTGAATTTATGGATTTCCGCATTCCCGTATGCATGCATATGCACATGTATAACAATACGATCATCGATTATAAATAGCAAATTAGTGAAAACCGCCTGTTAGAAAAGTACCCTCTTTTCCAGATTTTTCTCATATACGTGTGTGTGTGCGTTAGGGTTAGGGTAGTTTTTTTTTCTTTCTACGTGTTATCTTAAGGGTTTTCTATTGTTTTAGTTTTAGTATAACATTGTAATACATTCATATTTTTACTTTTTTATAATTTAAAGAAGAAACCAATCTGATATTTCACATTTGAGGCTTAATACTATAGAAAAGCAAAAAGTTTTCAGAGTCATTATAGCTTGTTTATTTTCATATAAAAAATATGGCATGCAGTTGCATCAAACAATGGTAAATTGGGATAGTCAAAACTAACAATAGCAATTACAATTTCAAGGGAATAATCGACAATTATGATTTTTGTTATGATCGTGCAGCCCTACCTAATCCCCTCTCTTACTCTTGCCCTCTCTTTCTCTCCCCTTGTGTTTTTCCCTTCTCCCATCTGTGCTCTCTCTCTCTCTCTCTCTGTCTCTCTCTCCATTCTTAATTCCTAAATCTCTCTAAATAACTCTCTCTCTCTTATAGATGTATAGATGCATGCGCATATACTTTTTAGGGTTCTAATGGTGAAAGATGGTGGGGGCTTTTCCAGACCCAGGTTACTGGGTTTAGTCTGTCCTTTGCTGTGAGGTATAGTGGCCCTCCGCCAGAAGTATTACTCATTTTCCAGTATTTCTTGATTATATATTTATTTTATATAACATATTTCTGGCTTATATTCGACACATATGTAATCTATATTCTATTGGTTGAAGTGAATAAACACTCCTATACTCTCCTTTTAAATAGCCTGTATAAGATAATAAATATTTGAAGTGAAGGTAAAATTATATCTGTGTCTGTTGTGCCTTTTCTTCCCATGGCCATGAACACTTTTGGGGGCCTGAGAAAACTTTGGTGGTAACGATAAAGAATGGCATAATTTCCTTTTTTAATCCTTAACACTGCCTAATGTTACAGAGTGAAATGGTGAGCCAGGAACTGGCAAAAGACTGTGCAAGCTTTGGGGGTGTTGATGGAAGAGATCTGCCTCTTTGCTTTGATCATCCTACTGAATATGATCCAGATATAGTATTTGATAAAAACATGATTTTCTCTGCTTTTTGCTTAAAATGCTGCTTAAAAAAAGGTGTTCAGGTGTTGATAAAATTATTGAAGCTAGAATAAAAACTATTTTTTTTTTTCGTTTAAAAAGTAGAGGCTCTGTTCTTTATTTTGATGTATTGCATGTTCATATATTCATAAAACAATATATTCCCATATACAATATACAATATAAGGCCATGTTATTTCAGTGAAAATCATAAAAAATGCTGGCGGTTGCATGACAATTTTTTTCAAAAACGCTGGAGGGGAAACAGAATAGAATAAAGTTCTATCTATCTGTTTTTCTATGTCTGTCTGTCTATCCGTCTATCTGTCTGTCCATTCATGCATCCATCCACAAACATGGATATATGCACATTTTTTTTAGGAACACACACACACACACACACACACACGAGCATTCTGCAAAAGCATTCTGCGCATGAATGTCTCTATATTCAAAAGAGGGTTTTTCATTCATTAAATTCCGATATAAGGGTCGAAGGACTGTTGCCGTCCTCAGCAGTTTTGTTGAGCAGCTTTGTTCCAGACAAAAATAACATTCTTCTAGACAGAGATTCTGGTGCCAAGCGTCAAAGGACACAAGCAAAGGCCACTGTCTCATGCTACACAAAACGTCCTCCGCTGCATCTGGTATAACAGAGACATACTTTACTCTCAGTCCCCCTACAGGAAAAACGACTGCCTTGTTGCCCACAGTTATATAACTTCACGGAATAACCATTAGAGGGAAAGTAAGGAAACAATGATGTTATTGAAAGTGCGTGTGGGCATCAACAAATGAGCGTGCGTGTGCGTGTGCGTGTGTGTGTTTGTGTGTGACTGAGACAGAGGGGAAGGGGAATGGGTAATCAGACATGAGCGAGATGGGAGAGGGAGAATGACTGAAAGAGAGGGAATAGAGAACTGAGTCGAACTTAAATTTGATTGGTTGATGAACTACTTATCTAAATAGGCCACCAAAGCTGATTACATAGACCAGACTGCATGCTGATTGCATTACCAGACGATTGCATCTCACCACGGATACCCAAAACAACTCCAGCAGAAAAATGAGATGTGCAAACAGCAGCCAGATTAGGCTAATAATAATATTTAGAGCTCAATAAAAATTAAATAAAAACACTTAAAACTAACACGAGTTTATTTTAAACTAAAATGATTCAATAAGAAATGACACCTGCTAACCACATTATTGATTAAATAAACATTCGAATGTTTGCAGGACGGTCCCAAAAAGCTTTTAAAATGAAAAAGCGCGTACCATAAAACGTATATATACAGTTACCATAATGAAATTAATATAACCAATGACTTACTTCAAGACAGCACTGTCTCCTTGTCTGACAGTGATGTTGTCCTTTAAATAAGATTCTCCGCTTCTCGCTGGCACTCCTGCGGGCACAAGGAACAGCAGTCTTAGAGCCACAACAATCAGGCATTTCCACTGCAGCTCAACATAACCAGTTATGCCCATTTTTCCCGTCAGAAAACTCAGAAACTTCCGTCCGCGACGAAGAACCGTTTAACTGAAGGAGCGTAAATGTGATTCCCTCTCGGAACGCAGCGTTCACTTCGTATTCCGTCCTCTAAATATCTCCAAAAGTATCAGTTTTACTCAGTGTTACAGACAGGAAATCCCTTCAAAATGCTCGTAAATATTCCTTGAAAGTTTTCAGCAAGTCGGGTGAGGTGTTTTTTCAAGCGTTCTCGGACACACTGAGGTGCTGTACCGAGTCTTGGCAGCACATATGTTGCTCGTGCTCTCAGAGAGATGCGCGCGCTCTTAAAGATGCTTCAGCCTCGTTCTGAGCCTCGTCGTTTTCAAATTCACTTTAATTGGACCCGCACAAACTGATCACAACTGAGAGAGGATGTTCAGTACGTGAACAGCTCCGGAGGTGCTGAAACGGGTTGCCTGTTTGAGAAAAGATGCAGAAATACTCCAGGAGACAGAGAGAACGCGCTCGGCGTGCGGTCGGCGGTGCTCTTGTTCTCGGATAAGTGAGGAAACTGACTGCCCATCCTGTGTCTCCCTAACTAGAGCTGAACTCAGGGTGAACGCATGCGGAGAAGACAGATAGATACTGCACGCACTGAGGTCAACACAGACAATGGGGGAAATATTTACTCCAAACACGTAAAAAAAATATGTTTATTTATTTTGGACAACTGGGCTATTATTCATCTGTCTTTCTTTCAGTCTGTCTGTCTATTTACTTTGAAACATACAATTTTTAAGGTTATAATGATCACACAAGTAGAACTAAACATTCTAGTGTGCTTTTTCAAATCAAATCTTTATACCTTTACCTATTACCTATCTGGTCTGTCTACCACTAGTTAGAAAGTGTCCCTTCAAAACCCCTCTAAAACCAGCAAACAGACTACGTACTTTTGCAAACCAGCTAAATCCAGCAAACTATCTTAAGATGTTTTTTTTTTTTTCAGGCCGATTAGTATTACATACTAAACAATATGTAATTATAAATTTTCAGCAACATTTAATCATTAGAATCATAATTTTTATCTTCACATGAAATAGAATCCATGATTAGGAGATTACAGTGAACAGAATCCAAATATTATATGTGGTGATACCAGATTATCATTCTCATATTCATATGCCAAAGCCTTCAGCTAATCCTTATCTAATCACTTGTAACTATGTTTACATTGATGGGAGATTCATTCCAGCAAAATAAATGCAGAAGATTAAGGTTTAAATGTCTTTGTTTTTTTACTTGACCGTTTTACCAGAGATCGTTAAATTAAAATGATGATGAACATGCCAAGTGGAAGAATGGCATAAGATAAGATTTAATTAAAAATTATATATCTTCGTCTGATGCTACCTGGTACTTGTGAAGCTAATTTGCTTCAACTGTTTTTTAATTAAAACCTGGCTGACCTAAGCAAATTGTAGATCAGTTTAGCTAATTACTAGTGTGAATCCACGCTTCAGTGAAATGTGTTGAAAACGATACTCTTGATTTGATAACAATTCTGGGAGAAGGGAAAACAACTAAGCTACTGATCCTTAATACCCGATTCGATTGATTTAGTAAAAATGTGGAAAATCCAACCATTCTACCATTCTTACCACCACCGTGGACACAATGAGCCAATTATCCTTTGTTTATTTTATTTTTTATTTTTTATGTTTTGTTTTTCTGGAGAAAGCTCAATTGTGTTCAATTCCAGAGCTCTGGGTGGGTGGTTGAAAGAATGTTTCATTACACAGTTTTTGTTGTGAATCAGTCACAATGAGTTCACATCTTTGTTATGAATGTATATATAGTAAGCATTTCAGTTCAGGTCAAGTGATGATCTTACACCATGTGCATATTCAGTGTTAAAACGGGTCAGCAAGTAAATGGATGCTCAAATGTGGATCATCAAGATTCACAAATTAAATTTATGCTATGCTCTGCTCTAAGCAAAAAGTCTTCCATAAACCTGCACAGTGAGAATTTCTACATGGAGCAGTTCATATTGCTCAGTGAACACCACTAATATAAACAGACATAAAAATCACCATGAAGGAATGCAAACTGAAAGAAGCCACATAAAGAAAGAATACATGTGGATCTACTGTCGTCTTGCAGAGACAGATATGGCACGAAGCGGGTCACGCTGGCTGTTTGTGATATCACAACACTCACTTTTGATTAACTCATGTCTGCCTTGTGCTGCAGTTATGGTAGTTGCACAGGCTGCAATTACATAGAATTACCAATCTATCTGTGTTTATCCACCTATCCATATGCCAATCCAAATTACTGCCCATGTTGTTTTCTTCTGTGCCAAAATGGCCAACACAATTTGCAGTGTAACCAACTGCCACATTAATTTAGAATACATGATAAGTGGTGTGTGTTTAGGTCATTTTACATTTTCCCTTAAAATCCAATCCAATCTAATCAGAGTTGGAACTATGCATTTTATAATATAGGGTGCAATGGTGCCCACCCAATTTGGTTGGCTGGTTTCAGTAATTACAACATTGCAAATTTTTATTTGAAACAAAAATGTGTATGAAAATCTAACAAAAAAAGACAAGGTATACAAGACTGTGTATTTAATAGCTTTAGAAGTACAATCCCATGAAGCAATGGAAATGACATAATCAAATAAAATAACAGGAGGAAATATAAAACTAGTAATTTAAAGTTTTTGATTGTATCTACAGATGAGAGTGAGCGGAGCTAAAGAGCTATTTTGGGGCATTTTGTTCATTGGGACTCCCTGATTAGTGGAAATTGCAATACAGCATCATGGGTACTGTAGTTTTTCCCAATCTGCTTTTAAACACATTTAAATATTTTTAAGTTGAATTAATGTGAATATATGGATTCAACAAAAGCATATAACACCAATTATTAACCTCACAGGTTTGTCTTAAAAGGTGTATCAGTTATTGTTAAAAAACAGTTTCCTCATGGAGAAAATCAATGGAGTTTTTACCTCCAGAACCCTACCATTGTGCTCTGCTAGAATATATTACACTTTATCTGCCAGAATATTTCTGTGAGTTTGCGTTCAATCCTCCCTTCTGTGTTCTCTCTCTCTCTCTACTTTCTTTAGTCTCTCCTTTCTCTGTATCTCACTGTATGCATGCATGCATATGTATATCTCTTCTTGTGTTCAAATGGTAAGATGACGTTGGGGGCCTCCTCAGATCCAGGTTACCGGTCAATTCAGACTGTCCTTTTCGCAGGGTAAAGGTATCATTCTGCCAGATGCACTCCTAATATGTCCAGAACTTCCTGGCCATAATCCCATTAGATGTAATGCATATCCTGTTGGATCTAGAAGCAGCAGGAGGATAAACACTTTGTTTGCCAAATGTATTCCATATACATATTTGTTTTCCCCCTTACATTCCCATATTATGTAGTGTATGATTCTTATTGGATAATCCACTCCACCACCTTTACAATGAATCTATATAATAATATGTAAAAAATAAACTTTGAAGAAGTTTGTGTACCGAGACTCCATATCCATGACTCTTTTCCCAAGAATCCATGCATTCATTAGTTTTTAGGAACTGAGAATACTTTGGGGGTGACGAGAAATAACGGGGTTAGTTAATTAGTTAAGATTAATTTATTTTAATTAATTTTATTTATTTATTTATTTGACTCTGTCCCGTGTTTCGTATGTGTTTTTGTTCCTTGTGTCGATGGATTTCATTCCAGGTGTTCCCCGTTTGTTTTGATTGTATCCCAGGTGTGTCTCATCTTCCCATTATCCTGCTGTGTTTAAATAGTGTTCCCAGTTTGAGTTCTGTTGTCTGGTATTGTCAATGTTTTTACATGAATTTCCCTTGTTATAATTAAACTTTGGATTAATGTACTCCTCGTATCCCTCCATTCCTTGCGTTGCACTCCCACTCAGTAGTGCACTCGTGACGATTTACTTGTATCTAGACATTTTTTATTTATGTTTATATTTAAACCAATAAATATAGTATCAGGTCACTAAATTGTGACTCATAAGTTGCTGTTAAATCATAGTAGTATTAACCCAGCTATGTTAGAATGTAACTATTTCAAACTGTATTAGTCTGGTATGACACCTCAAATCTAAATGCACTCTGGTATATCATATCTTGATCATTATCTCTTAATTTCATATCAAATGGCAAGATACTTATATATGTGCACTGCAAATGTCTACGTTTAACCTCAAGGTCAAAAGCAATTTGGGCCAGAAAACTAGGATATTAGCATACCATTTCAAAATCTAAATCTCTGACAACTGTCGACTTTTCTATCCTACCAGAGTCAGTAACTGTGTTAGTGGAGGCTGCCACTGTCATCAAGGTAAACACTTTTCGCTTTAGCTTTTCAATCAAAAATGTTACTACGGTTGAACCATTCCTGGTAGATTACATTAATACAGCTGCGTTGGAATGAGAGCTAAAATCACTTCAGTTTGAGGGAAGCTATGTTGAAAATGTCAATTATCATTCCACATGGTTATGCAAATTGTGTTGAGGGAGACGACGAGTTAATACAGCTGGTATAGCTGGAAATGTTTGACGCTCAATCTCCGGATGGCATTCAGAGTCACTCAAATCTATTCATGCACGCTCACTTTCATACTGTCACCTGATGTTCAATGTCCCTGTCTGCAGTGTCTAGTGTTAAACTATCAATTTGTCATATGCAGACTTGATGAAAAGTGGCGTCCATGTGCATGGTTGTATGAGTATTGCTGACATAATGTGTATGTTTTATAATTACTGGTGCCTTAACTTAAAGCGGCTGCTATAAAGCAGTCTAGAAAGAGCAGTTTCTTGCCCTATTAGTAAACTTTGTGTGTTTGTAACTATATTTAAAGTTGAAAAGCACTACGAATTAGTTAAAATTGCTTTCAATCTGTGAGCTGATGGTGGGACTTTTAAGCACGGGACACACTAAGCTGTAGGTCATCTTTACGCCAGTGAGTCATGGACTTATTCATTCAACTAATTCAAAACACTGATTCAAAGATACAAGAAACAAAACAAGTGAAAAGTCTTTATGAGTGAGTCAATAAATCAATGTTCACTTCAGTGAAGTGATTCATTCAAACACTGTCAGTGAGTCCCTGAAACACTCAACCAATTCATAGACGCACAGATGATAGATAGACACTATACTTATTAACTATGTTGCTATTGGTGCATGCTATTGGTTGCTATTGCTAATAAATAAAAATTATTATAATGTCTTTATTACGTATTTGTTGAGTAGCAATAAAAGCAACACTAACAAAGGTCAGCTCGAACTGGCAAAGATTGAACCTGTAATAATACAAAGGCAAAAGCAGGATGTAAGCTTCACATGGCATTTCTTCCATGTTCAGTTTTCAAAAAAAAAAAAAACACAAATCCGTTCAAAAGTATCTGGCTGAAGAATAATTCCCCAGTTGACCTTTCAGGACCAAAACTGAAGCAAAGCTCACAAAATCTATTCATTAGTGTCAATGTCTGAGACATGACTGATTCTGAACTCCTTGATCCCAGAGTGCACCATTCATGCTTGTCATACTCCGCAAGTGTGTCTGTCACCATTCACACATGGATTTAAAGGGGGCTTTTTTACTCAAAAATTAATATTCTGACATTTTTTCTTACTTTCGTATCATTCATTCTGTAGAAAACAAAAGCAGATGCTAAGGAAAATGTTTATGCTGCTCTTTTCCTTAGAATGAACGTAAATGGTGATCAGGGACTGTCAAGCTTCAAAAAGTACCTTAAAAATGTCAAAGCAACAATAATATAGTTTCCCTCAAATAAAGCTATGATTTGTAACATAGTGTGTGAATCTTATTTTATGATGTTTTTATTGGACTTTTTGTTATGGTAGGAGCTTAACTGCCCCTGGTCTTCATTCATATTCACTGTAAATGAAAAAGTGGCTTTGAATTTCTGCAAAGCATTTACTTTTGTGTTCCATGGACAGTCAAACGGGTTTGAAACAACATGAGGAAATTATGAAATAATCCTATAAGCAAAACACTGAACCATATTCTACTGAATATTCATCATGGTGTGGAGAAAAACTTCTAAACAGACGTCTTTAGACAGCAGTGACAAGTACATTAACTTGAAGGAACTGCATTTACAATGAACTGGTTTCTAATCCAGACTGTGCTTCATTATGGAAGCTCTTGAGATGACCCCTCTATAGGCCCCCTGCACTAAAGGAATCCTATAAAACTTTATTAATTTGACCTCAAATCCCCAACTCAAGGTTATGTTTAAAGAATGCACACCACCATTATCTTCAGTCTGGAAAATCTGTTTGAACAGAATGGAGCGTCTCTCCCAGAGGAGACTTGCTAACCTTGCAGTGAACTGAGGAGGTCTCCTCTCCTGTGATAACTTCTGCTAAACTAACAACGAATGTAGCGTCCTTGGGAATACATTTCTCTTTGTTTTAGTGAAAGACAAGGGAAAGATGCTATTTTACAACTTGTTCAAAGGTTGCTTCTTCTCATTTCAAATTACAAGGCAGTATGAAAACATCAAATCAAAGACTTTACGAAGAGGTTTGATGTATGTTCATAGTTAAACTCGATCTAGAATGTTTAATTCCTTTGAATACATTTCATGCCTAAGCTGCGGTTTCCTCAAGGCAAGAAACGGATCGAACAGATGTTCTGCCATCGTGTCTTTTAGTTCTTAAACATCAAAATGAATGAGAAATGAACACATTATGGTGATTCTTGTTCATTTAGTCTAACTGCTACTGTAACTTCTGCATTAAATGAACAAGATTTTTTTCTTCTCATTTTGAGCAATACTTTTGACACACACAAAGCAGCATGTGCAGCAAAACAATAGCATCTTGTTTGAAGTTCCTCCTTTTAAGACTCGTAATTGTTAGTTGAAATACACAACGAAGACCTCTAATATTTCTGGTAACCTGCTGCTTTGAATATCAATGTGAATAGACAAAAGACAATATTTTATTTGTTGGCACACCTGTCTCCATCACCATGCATGGCTTTGTTACAAAAATCATGGAAGTTGAGCTTTGTATAATAAAATTAAAAATATGGTTTACTAAACCTTAAAGGAATAGTTCGCCCCAACCAATAAAAAATTCACTGGATCCTAGTCAGTGAATGGGTGCCGTCAGAATAAGTGTCCAAACACCTTATAAAAACATCACAATAAGTAATCCACGAATCCAGTCTATCAGTTAACATCTTGTGAAGCAAATAGCTGTTTGTTTGTTAGAAGCAAATGCATCATTAAGGCATTTTAATGTCAAACTGTCACTTCTGTCCAAAATATCAGTCCATTATCCATAATAACTCTTCCACTCTCATCAGAATCCATGGACATATTATTTTAGAACTGTTTAGAACTGTTTTGTAGTGTTTTCACTTGTAAATTGAGCTTGGACTGTGCAGATTTCTTTCCTGATTCAGACGAGACGATTCACTGGAGAAAGGAATATTATGGATAGGCAAAAATCCAAGCATTTTTTATAAAATGTGTAAAATTCTTGTAGATTATATTTTTTTTAGATATTTGGACATATTTTTTTCTGATGGCACCCATTCACTGCAGATGATCATTTGGTGAGCAAATGATTTAATGTTACATTTCTTCTAATCTGTTCTGCCAAAGAAACTAAATTATCTCCATCTTGGAGTACATTTTCAATAAATTGTATTTTTTGGGGTGAACTATTCCTCTAAATAAGATTGTATCTTACTTTTTTTCTTTTTCTTTTTTTACGGTATATAAATGTGTTAGGGTGGCCCAAAGTTTTAATGGGATTTAAAGGGATATCCTTTCCTGCAGTGCTACTGTGCAATAAAAAAACTCCTCTGAGCGGTTTCACAAAATGTTAGTAAATTACAGGGTAATTTAAAATAACCCGGTACCACCATTGCATCCATCCAGCCAGCAGACACATGCATTTCTATTGTTCAAAAATAGCAGCCTCCACTATCACTCACGCAGCGTGCTGTAGTCGGTTAGGAATTAATTTGAGTCCTGACCCTGAAGCAACTGGACTGGATATGATGACAAATCTCATACAGGGAGCGGCTCATGGCCTGCACATTTTTTATCTGTCACACAGTTGTGTCGGCATAGCAGGCATCTTTTCACAAGCACGGTCGGGGTATGTAACCGTTTTAACTTCGTTTACTAATCAGCAAGCATTGAGGAAACAGTTGCAAAGGTTTACAATGTGTTCATCGAGGAAAAATTGAAACTAAACCAACTGTAAAGCCATGTCAACAGATTGATGAAGGTTTGCAACCATGAAGCACTATGTTGGTTTTATTGTAAAACCTTGAAACAGGTTTTAAGATTGCAAGAAACTAGAACTAAATGCAGCCTTTAGGGGACAGTTAATAGATGCAGTGCAGAATGGGCATTTGGCAATGCGGCAAAAGAGCTATTGTTACTAAAACTATGAGGAAAATTGTTAACTTAAAAATATTTTTCAGAAAATAAATAATAAGAAAACATAAGTAATGCAAATTTTAATTTTAATTGAAAAGCAAAACAAAACTATTGAAAACAAAAAAAAGAAAAATATTTCGAAAAATATATAATTGTTTTAATAATATTTCAGCACTTCAGGGATAATTTGACCTGTGTGTCTGGGTGTGTGTGAGAACGCAGCCCACCTGCAGATGGCGATATGGTGTGTGATGCCAGTAAGATTATTGAGACTGATAGCAAAAAAACAAATAAAAGATCACAAATAAAACTCCACAAATAAGAGCCACCTTGAAGTTTGCACAATCAGTGCGGATCTTTCTGTCATCTGTCCATGAAAATCATGTGACATAAACATCTGGCTAACACAATGTCATTGTGAGTCCTATGCAAACACAGACTTTCTCAAAGGCTTAGATTAGATATAAATATAAGTGCTGGTACTGTTCTGTTGATTTCACAAATGATCTAATTATATTACTAAAGTTAGAAAAAATAAAATAAATAAATAATATATATATATATATATATATATATATATATATATATATATATATATATATATATATATATATAAAATGTAAATAATAATAATAAATAGCACTAAAATAAAACATGTAAAATGCTAAACTACAGTAATCTTGTGAGGTACAGTACATGTACACTCACTTTATCTAAAAATCTCCCCATTTCCCAGATAAAACATATGGTCAGGATTGTCAGTATAATCCTTTTCTCCTGTTTAAATCTGCATGAACTACTTCAAGTTGTTTGGTCTTCGAGCCGTAAAATGTCTAATTAGTGTAAAATGTACACTTCACAACCAACACAAATTCATTTCTGTATTTGTACAGTAGGTATATAATTACACAAACTGCTGAGGTGACTTTTCAAATTACTCCTTGTTGGCTATAATTGGACTCATTGTGCTAATCAGTAATTATGAACTGATATCATGCATTTTAATGCCAGAGATTCAAAGCAATTTTTGTTTTGCATGATACAGAATTGACTTACTATTCCTGAGAGGTCATGTTCAATGAAGTGATTAAGATGCCTTGAATGTTAACTGATTATTCTCTTTGACCTTGTCTTATTAGTGAACACAATTGAATTTGAAATATTTTGTTTACCAATTACACATCGTCTCAAAGAAAATGACAGAAAGGTTGATTTTTGGTCCCTGATTTGGTCCCCAAACATCATCACCCAGTACTTTTTCTGTCCATGCAGAAAGTTAAACTGCTGGCAACACATCAAAGCCAATTAGAACAGTGTGAGGGAGAGGTTTCTGTTTGCAACGGTGGCAGGGGCTTAGATTACTTCACACTTTTTCAGGCCATAGAGGTTTTCAAGAGCCAGTGTGAATAAATATAGATTTAAATTAAAAAAGACAGGATAGTCTGCGCAAGACCTTATGATTTATTCAGACCAAGGACAAGGCGAGATTAACATTGAGGAGTGCTAAACACTCATGCAAGTGTCTGTTTTATTCATACTTGAAGCCAGGGGGCGCATAAAGTCATACCAGGAAATCCCTAATATGAACAAAAGCGTCCAGCTATTGCAGTTATCGCTGTAACAGTTATACTGTTAATGTTTTTTTGTTTTTTTTTAAAGAAGGCTCTTCTGTTCACCAAGCCTGCATTTATTTGATCCAAAGTACAGCAAAACAGTAAAACATATTTAAGTATTTTTACTATTTAATTTTTTTTTCATATATTTTAAAATGTAATTTATTGTGAATTCATATTGTGAATTCATTCATTTATTGTGATTTGCTGCACAATAAATAAATAAATAAATTACTCAGCTGTTTTTAATATTGATAATAATAATAATAATAATAATAATAATAATAATAATAATAATAAAATGTTTCTTGAGCAACAAATCAGCAGAATGATTTCTGAAGGATCATGTGGCATTGACGACTGGAGTAATGATGCTTACAATTCAGCTTTGATCACAGCAATCAATTACATTTTGAAATATATTCATATAGAAATCAGTTAAATAAAATAGTAAAAATGTTTCACTAAATTACTTTTGCTGTACTTTGAATTAAATGCAGGCATGGTGAGCAGAAGATAATTTTCCTTATAAAACATTAAAAATCTCACTGTTCAAAAACTGCTGACTGGTAGAGGTTGTATAGATTACAGAAATGTTATCTTCTTAAGACCCTGAGGCCTAACATGAAGACAGATATTTTTGTGAATATTAAAGTCTGAATGTTTTGTACAGAGCACATTCAGGACTTTTAAAAGATACCAAATGATTGTATGTTTCACCATGACCACTCCCTCTCCTTGGTCATCAAAAATGACTGAAATTGCTGTAGTGACACTCTTATGGAAATATAATATTTTGTAATTATCATTTAAATCTCTCTAATTTTTAAATTGTGGAAACTAAAAATGTATTGGTGATTTTAAAAAATCTATATAGTTTTTGCCTATGCATGTTCATTTAAGGTTATTATTTATTTATTTTATTTTTTTAAGAAATTGAGTCCCTATGACATAATACATGAATTATTTTTTATTTACATTATTTTTTATGCTCTAAACAATGTAAAGACATGGAAAGAAATATTTTTTTCCTAAAACTCTTTCCTCTGGTCTTAAGAGGTTAAATTGTAATATATATATATCCATCTGTGCAAAGGGTACATTGGGCAGCAAGCAAATTCCACCAATAGCTATTGCCTGCATGGGTTTCAATTTCTTCCCATTTAATGCCAGCTCGCTTTAAATCCTCTTTGAATGTACTCTTCGACATCCATCGGACGCATCCATGTCAGTGCTATTTTCGCAAGGCATGTTCTGGTTGCCACAGGATGTGCCCTGTCAGTTTGATATGATGCTCAGACACAATGAAAGAAAGTCTATGAGTTTTAGCCCTGCGCAGAATCTCTCTATTTGTAACATGGTCGTGGTATGTGACAGGTAGAATACATCTGAGACGCCGCTGGAGGAATTTGTCCAGCTTGTGGCCAATGCACACTGTATTTTTCCAGGTCTCACAGGCATAGATTGTCATTGGTAACACAATGGGCATATAGAGACAGATATTAAGTGATGTGTTAATGCTGGGTGACATCCAGATGTTGCTCATCCTTTGGAACACATTGGCTGCTTTGCCAGTGCATGGGTTACATCTGGTTCTGCATCACTTTGGTCTATTTTTTATTATTATTTGTTTAATAGGCTTAAAAAATGTATAAGGCAAAAAAAAAAAAAAAAAAAAAACTATTCTAAGATGAATGATCTTCCACTGAATGATGTTGAATGAAGCATATTAAAAATTAAATTTATTAAATGTAATCATGAGACAAACATATCCAGAGACTTTTTTTTGGACTCTTTCCTGTCCTGTTTTTCAGAAATGGATTATCCATATAGCAAATAATCTGTTGAAAGAAAGTCGGAATTCAACAACCCAGTATTCCCCGGAATAAAAAAGTGACTTTTATTTATATTAGGCTTGACAAATTGGAAAGTGCTTGACAGGCTCCCTTGATCTTCATTGACTTTCATCAAAGGTTGCAGACTGCAGTGAAAGACTGGGGATTACTTTGGAGTGTTTGGAGGCTTTGGTCTTAAATTAGTCATGCCTTAGAAGGCAACGATTCTTCCACCGATTTTAAAGTTCACTCGGTCTACATCCATACAACATTAAGAAGCCCTAAGACAATACACCATGCATAAACATTGTTCACAGACTGAGGGGCGCATGCTGTGTTTAAACAAAACTGAAGGAGAGGGAAATGAAGAAGGCTGCAATTGGTGATAAAATATTTTATTAGAGCAACATTCTGGGGTAAATATTATGTAGGTCAGATGCCATTCTGGAGGAAGTTCAATATATATTTGAAAGTTTTCATCAGTTGAAGCACAAGCTTCTGAGCTGAAGGCTTTGGAGCTTTGATGTACACAAAAATGAAATGCAAAAAAATGTACTGTGCCCACCCTTTTAGAGTTTCTTGGGTGGAGGAAAAGCAGAAATAAAAAAAAAAACATATTGATAAAAATCACTGTTCTCTTCCAGCGTGAGTGATGTTGTTTTCACACTGTGCAGAAATGCACTATTGATCAGTAACCTCACTACATTTACCATCATTTTTCTACCTCGGCACACCACAGACAGAAATCACTCCCGCTTCCAGGGCCACTTAACTTGCCCTTTTGAGGGAGAAAGGTATAAACAGTGTGTGCAGTATGGACCATGCTCACATTGACCCAACTACACCACCCACTGTAATGAAGCGTGTTTGACCAGTAGCGCATGGAATTGGTTCCTTCTTTCATTAGCAGGATAAGAAATCTGTGACTACAAATCAGGCAGCGAGTGTACATGAACAACAAATGCA
Source organism: Carassius gibelio (assembly GCF_023724105.1). Lineage (NCBI taxonomy): Eukaryota > Metazoa > Chordata > Actinopteri > Cypriniformes > Cyprinidae > Carassius > Carassius gibelio. The sequence goes on along the minus strand of NC_068380.1, from coordinate 9,621,146 downwards.
TGATAATGGGAGTGATATAAGTGAATGGATTTATAAAGCAAGCTTTGTCAGGACGTGCTGGTTCTTATCTTCAAAGAAAAGGAACACAAATCCAATTTCTTTGTATAAGAAATATTGTTAATAAACAGTAGTATAAAAATGACAAATGCTGCAAACATTATTTTACTACACAGCATCATGTCTTGATAAAATTATCGCAACGTCTTTAGAACAACAAATGTGCAAGAAAAGCCAGAGTGCATATGCCTTTAACACGTATTTTATATATTGCTTAAAGGGACAGTTCACCCAAAAATGACTTTCTTCTTTCAGACAAATATAATCTGAGGTATATTATAAAAATGTCCTGACTCTTCCGAGCTTTATAATGCCAGTGAAAGCTCCAGAGACTTAAAAAAAGTCCTTCCGAAGCAAAGCGATGCGTTTGTATAAGAAAAATATTCATATTCAAAGAATGTTTCCTTTTGAAACCTTGCACTAATTTGCCAGTTGTACTTGTTGTTGTGAGACTTTCTGAATGCATATGTGCAGCTGGAAATGAGGAGGTGAAGCTATTTCACCCCAAACTTAATGCAATATCACACTTCTGTTCTACTTCCCCCACACACGGCCGGGGAAATGCCTCTTATTTCCACTTCTTCTAAGCTGCGGTGTCCTCAGGGCAGAACACAGCCCCTCTGCTCCAGCATGTCACCCAGACTAATAAGCAAAATCTGTCCTCACTGGAGCATGGGCTGGAGTAGCCACGGAAAGAGCAGATACAGACCTTATCATGAAAAAATAATCCCTGGCTAACTGCAGCGGGAACCCTGTAGGATTGCACCTCCGCTGCAGACAGCTGCTGAGATTACCAGAGAGACCGGAGATCTTTTGCAGAGCCGTCTAGTCAAATCAGACCAGACGGGTGTGATGCAGCAGTGGGGCGAAAGGAGATGCTACATTAGAGTTTCTCCCACAAGCAAGCTAACATCTTGCCGTTGGGCTGGAACACAATTCTGCTGAATCATGATTAAGAGAGCAGCTTTTAACGTTTAGAGACAGACCCCTTGTTCAGGTATTCAGTGTGGGGCTTATCAAAAGGCTTAACATGATGACATATGTTTGTTGGCTCAAGGAAGTGACTTAATGTACTGTATCTTATTCTGTTTACTGCTCACTACACCAAGTCACTCTTTACCAGCCGCCACTTTTATTTATCCTGCAGGGCATTGGGATTTTCAGATTGTTTCAGATTTCAGAAGTTGTTTGTAATGAAGGATTTTACAGTTGAATTGGAATGGGGGTGTCAGACCTAATAGAGTTATCGTTGTATAACTTCATGCGTGGAAAACAGACGTTGTGTTGCCATCCATCGTCAGCAATCCACAGGAACACCTTCTCCACCCCCATCCCATTCAAATTTAGATTCTGTCTCATTGTGACACTTTCTTTTTTAGATGAAACTCCAGCACACTTTCATGAGAATACATTTTTGATGACTGCTGCAACGAAACACTGAGATCTAATAGAATAATAGACCGAAACGCTCTCATAAAGAAGGGTGAATGTTAACACTGCTAATCAACAATCTCTGCACCTGTGCAAATTTTCTAATGGAAACCATTTGATAAAAAAGAAACAAAAAGTAACAAAAAATAAAGGTAACATGATATATGCAAGTGAGGCCAATCTTTAAAAATTAACTATTTCAACAATGGTTCTTCATTTCTGTTAAATGTGTGATACATTAAAGGAATTGCTCAACCAAAAATGAAAATTTGCTGGAAATTTACTGAGAGATGAGAATGTTTCAGAAAGAAAAAAAAATCTGAATTACTATTCGTATTTTGGCCAGAAACAACAGTTTAGAGGTTAAAAATGATGGATTTGTTTCTTATGAACACAAAGATTTCACTTCACAGAATGTCATTTGACTCGACTGGTTCTGACGGCACCCATTCACTACAGAGGATGCTTTGGTGAGCAAGTGATGTGATGCTAAATTTATCCAAATCTGTTTCAATGAAGAAACAAACTCCTCTACATCTTGGATGGCCTTGGATGAGTACATTTTTAAGAAAATATACATTATTTTTGTGTGAACTATACTTTTTGCAATGACCCCAAATAAAAAAATAACCGAGCTTCATTTTCAATATCACACATATTCATCCCCAAAAAGTATGTAGTAAATTAAGCTCAAAAAGGAAATGTATATAAATATTTACAATTAATTATGATTAATTACAATTGTTTATATGAGCTGCCAGTAGTAACTGTAGCAGAATTATATTGTCATCAACTAATCTGTCCATCCAGTGAACCCTTAGCATAATTTCATATCAACGCTAAGAAAGGATATTTTTCCATGGCCACAGAAAATACTTTCATACAGTATTAATGCATTAGAGCATAGCAAAATTACTCAGAAATTACTTTTTGAATTACTCAAATCACTCATACAGGGGAAAGGGCAAATGAGATTTGATGGCTGATACCATCAAGAAAACCAGAGAATGAAGCTATGAAAGAGTGAGTTAACCACGTGAATAAAACCATCAGCGCTGTTTATAACAGGGTCTATTGCTTATACTAAACCTCTGTTTTGTTTAGTTAAATGTATGATACTTGCATTTCTTTGGCCTGAAAAGCAAAGTCTTGATGGTTTGGTGGTTCGGTGGCGTAGGAGTTGCGATCACGTTCTTCTGGTTTTGCAGAGTGATGAATGAGGTGTCCTGACTCAGTGGTGATTGGGAGTTTCTTCCCAGTGGAAAGTGAAAAGTGCTAAAAGAGACATCAGCTGAGATCCTAAGATCTTTGGTGAATGGAAAGTCAAGGCACGAAGCCTGGCACAGACTTAGGGATCCAAGAGAATTCAAGCTCACATACTCTTTAACAGATGTTAGGAAAGCAGATCAACAGAGAAGGTGGAACTGTTTGTGGGCCTTTTTAAAGTCCGAGACAGTTTACGCCTCTCAGGACAAACTTGTCCAATGAGAAAGGCTGAAATTCAAAGCAGGAAGTTGGAACTAATGAAGAGTTTTACAATCCTTTGTGAAAGCATGAAAATTTGCAAAACGGAACTCGAGTGGAGATTCAAGAGAAGAATCTTTAAGATTCTTAGAATACTAATATATTGCTATTGGAATACTATTAATATACCAACATATAATATACACTCTCGTTTAGATCATCAGAAGACGAATTCATAAACATGGTAAGATTGCATACAGGTAAAATGACATGAATGAGTAGTTCTATCACAAGCATGCATAAAACAGTATACGAGACAAAAATACAATATACAAGAACAGTAACAACATACACAATGACCTGAAGTATATGTGTGTTCATAAAAAGAAAGGTTTTTCTATGAATTAATTAGAGAAGAGTCAATTTTTATAGCAGTATGTTTCAGAGAGAACTTAGGAGGATGATCCTCTCCACAAATAAGGTTATATGGTATGGCTGATGTGTCGTGGTTGCCATAGTAACCAGGGGTCTGGAGTCTTTCACAGACATCCTGGCATCTAGTATGTATATTGGCTGAGGGGTCTCTGATCATTTGTTGATCTAATGAATAATTGATTTGATAAATCAAATAAAAAAATGTGTGTCTGATTGGTCCTGACGATACAGTATGTTAATATATATATATATATATATATATATATATATATATATATATATATATATATATATATATATATATATATATATATATATCCAAAAACAACTTGTGAACTTGAGAGAACTAAATTCATACATACATTAAAAATTATCTTGCTAAAAGTCTTGGTATATCTGAATACATGAATACATGCCATTGCAAAAAAAAAAAAAAAAATGCAGGGAGAAAAACAAGTAATTCTAAAGAATCTATCATTTCTTTGTCGATGCCAGTTGAAAATAGGTGCACTTAACAAATTTCATTTTAGGCATTACAGTTTATTGTAGAAGCAAGGAAGAGCTTGGCTCATTCATTTCAAATAGCTGGCGTTCTGATTTAATTTCATGTCAGTGTCAATAAAGCTTTTTAAGATGCACCAGATGAATAAAAATCCTGACTGATAAAGCCAACAGCTTCTGTACTGTGCCATCTCAGTACGGATGAAGAATGAAATACAGCTATTCTACTGTTAAGTACTCTTTAAACAAATGTCTTTAGTTACCGCAATAAATGAATAAAATGACATGCCAAAGTAGATTAACTTCACCAGCACTGTAAGATGTTATAGTCAATATGTTTACTACGGAGCTGCTCCAAACCCAGATAAGACATATATATCTGGGAGAGTCACGAACTCAAGAACGGTGATTTCTCAATTGTTTGTTTAAAAAATAAATGAATAGTAACAATAATAAAAATAAAATAATAAATAATAATAAAACAGCTCAAGGTCACATGGATTCCTTTTCAAGGGAACTGCGAACTGTGTCCTCTTGGGGGCGCTATGGGGAACACCTTGTGAACCGTGTCTGAAGCATGCATTGAAAAAACACCAACTTGTTGGCCGGCTACAGCCTTTTACGTCACTACCAATGCGACTATAAACAGGCACCGGGAGAACACGTCATTCTCTTCTTCTTCTTCTTCTTCTTCTTCACTGACTGTTCTGTTTGAAGCCTGCATCTGAAAGAACTGGTAAGAGCGATCTTTCTCTGTATATCATGGTGAATACTAGCAAGCATTTAGACCGTTTAGACTGTGTCTGCGTTATTTGACATGTTTTTATTTGAATGTTTTAAAGAGGGATTTTCCCTTTAGTGCTCGTAATGGTGGTGGACGAGAGAGAGCCTCGGGAGGATGATGTTATATCTTTAACACTATCTGATACGGAGTTTAGTGCTCTGCTGGGTTTTTACCCAGGAAAAGCAGGAGATATTTGAGGATGGTGAAGAAGCTGAGGCTGAGCCTTCTCAATTCTCCTGCCCTGCGTATGTAGAGGTTATTGGATCACGCCACGGCAAAGTTGGAATTGCCATGAAAATGCGCTAACAAGGTGCCGCTGTAAGGCCACAAAAAAAATAATAATAAAAAAAAAAAACTCGATGAGCGTTATCTTTCTGAGCACAGTCCTCCAGCTCAAGTAAGCCTTCCATTTCTGCATGATCTCCATAAAGATATCAAAAAGAAATGAAAGAGGCCGTTTTCTTCTCGCATCCATCAGTTTCGCATAAGAATAAATCTGCCAACATCAAGGGGATGCGCGAAAGCAGCTATGAGAGGATGCCCCCTGTATAAAGAGCTAAAAAGAGCTTTCTGCGGGGGAGACATCATCTCTTAGGGGCCGTTCACATATCGCGTCTTTTGCACGCTCAAATTCGTTATTTCCAATGTAAGCGCGCGGTATGCGCGCTCATAATGGAAGCGACGTGGTCGCAATGTGCACGCGGTGCGATTCGCCCGTTTTTCCAGGCGCATCCACACTACATCGAGTAAAAACCATTTCAACTTTTCAGAATGCCGCAAGCGCACCGTGGGTCATGTGACAAGAACTAACCAATCAGCTTCATCCTTTACCGTAACAACGTTGAAAGCTCAGCTAAGATGAAGGAGCAGCTGATCATAATTGTATATGGATTGCCATTTTGAAATAAATTTAGTAGCAGAGCTACTGCAAACGATTTTTAGAGCTGCAAATCCATTTATCCTTTGCTGAGATTTCCGCATCTTCATGGAGAGGGCACGTCATGGAGGCAGACGCCTCAGGGGCGCAACTGCCCAAGCAATTTGGAAAGTAGGAGAACGCATTTTTAGGCGCGATATGTGAACGGCCCCTTAAGCTCCCTCCTTGCCATCTAAGCCCCTTCAGAAATTCATCTGGCTTAAATGGCAAGGCATACGCATCAGCAGGTCAGGCTGTGGCTTTGTTACACATGATGGTGTTGCTTCAAGCATATCAGGCTGTTCTGCTAAGAGACTTTGATGGAGGGAAGGGCCTTTTTCCAGATCAGGTAGCCGCGCCGCACCACAGACCTCTCTCCATGCTACCAAGCAGGCCGCCTCCGCCATGGGTGGGACTATGGCGGCCATGGTGGCAGAGGAGAGACATCCGTGGATGAACCTGGCAGACATCGGGAAGAAAGAAAAGGCTTTCTTCTCGATACTCAGGTTTCGCCTTCTGAACTTTTCGTGTTTCTTGCCTCTCCCGTGCGATTCAGTGCCTCTGCAATGATTAGTGACCTTTAAGTGCACACGCTAAGCTTTGTGTACTTTCTCAAAACCACATGGCGGTCAGTGTGTACGTGAACACTTTGCACACTTTCTAAAATCCACGTAAGTGGTAAGTGTGCACGCGAGTTTCTGCACACTTTCTGGAATCCTGTATGGTAAGGGTTACACACTACGCTTCGTTCCCTTTCTTAAGATGATTAGACCTTGGTTCCTCAAGCTCCATTCAGCCAATGTGTATTTATTTATACACCTAAAGCATCCCTTCCCTTAACATGAGGGGCTATTTGGGTGATTCCCGTGGTAGTTTAGCAGTATGAGCGCGCTACTCTGAGCTCGGAGTTCTCTCATATAAGACTGAGTTCTCTGTTTTTTCCCCAGAGCACTCCAATATTGTTTCCATAGATCAAGTTGATGACTCTCAAACATACTGTTTTAAGATGTACCATTCCACCAGAGTGCCACAAGAGCCCCTCCATAGAACAGTGTTTGAAAATCCAAGCTATGGTAAGTGTGCACGTGAAGTCTTTGCACACTTTCTGAAATCCACACTGTGGTAAGTTTGCACACTAGTATTCTGCGTTCTTTCTAAAATCCTATATGGTGAGGGCTTTGCGCGGCTGCTTCGTGCCCTTTCTTGAGTTGGATAAAAGCTCCGTTCATCTTGGGCGCCACTTCACCTATGTATCCTCGGATACATATCTAAACAGGGTGTTGCTAATAGAGAACTGTGGAGACAGCTCTTTCAGCAAGCTAATGCGTAAGCTAGCAGTAGCCCCTGTGTGAGAGGCAAGAGTTGGTATAAAATGCTAGGTTCTTAGCCGTATCCCTTTAAAGGAATCTTTCCTGATTCCAAACCTTCAGCTCTACCCTGGGCAGAGGCCCTAACAATTAAGTTGGGTGTGTAGCTTAGACCTTTGGCAGTAAGGGGTACTGTCACACACAGCCATCTAATCTTCCTTGGGGCAACTTCTGTTGAAATGGTAGAGTTGGTACTTAGTGCTCGCCATGATTCTGGTCTGCACTCCCCTCAGCATGGCGGTGTGGGTATACTGTTCCCCATAGCGCCCCCTATAGGATGCAGTTCGAAGAACCCTTGAAAGGGAACGTCTCAGGTTATGAATGTAACCATGGTTCCCTGAGTAGGGAATGAGACACTGCGTCCTCTAGCTCCCTGCAATGCTTCAGACGCAAGCTTCAGACAAAGACATGAATGACGTGTTTTCCCAGTACCTGTTTATAATGGCACCGGTAGTGACATCAGAGGCTGTAGCTGGCCAACAAGTTTGTGTTTTTTCAATGTATGCTTCAGACACAGGTCACGACGAGGTGTTCCCCATAGTGCCCCCTAGAGGACACAGTGTCTCGTTCCCTACTCGGGGAACCATGGTTACATTCGTAACCTGAGATTTTTTTTTTTTTAAATATATATATTTCTGAATCTGAGAACGATGATTTAATCCACCAAAAAATATATTAAATCAACAATAGCAAACTGTTTTAACTTGAATACAGCATACATAGAAGGTGCTATAAAAGCTGCATTCAGTTACGTAGGCCTGTTGCATATATATATATATATATATATATATATATATATATATATATATATATATATATATATATATATATATATATATATATACATACACATTTTTAGCATATTAAAAAAATATTTTAAAATATTAATATAAATATAAAATATAAATAATGAATATTTAATACAAATATCTGAAATTATATTATTATATAAAAATATTGTTTATTGTTAATATAAAAACTACAACAACAATGGCCAGACATTTAAGAAACGGTGTACTTCCACTTCAAGAAGCCACATTGAGAGAAGCTGTCAGAGGTTGTCATTATTTTTTTTACTTAGCTCTGTCTTGTTTTCTCTGAAGCAAAGGAGGTATCAGAATTACACACTTGCACATGATATTTGGCATGACCTCTTTCTGCTACTGCTCTTACAGCATGTTTTCATGCTATACAAGCTTTTTTGAGAGGAAAATATTTAGTTCAAGAGATGACTCATCAATCTCTTCACTAAGCTGACACCAGAAAGCACCAACCCTACTCCTCACCCCCTCTGTTTTTCTGCAAGTCGGTTGGTAATAATGGCTGCGATGGTGATGGAAACCCAGCTGATGCTAAAGCAACTTGAAATGAACTTAAATAATATAGACAGTAATATGTTCTTGCTTTCATTAAAGCACAAAATGTTCTTTCTCAAAATTCATGCCACAGAAATGCTGCTAACATAGAAGAAAAAAAGATCCCATAATCTCGTTCTTGCTCTACAAAGCGTTTGGTTAGGTATTCATTGCTCTGGTGTTGGTGAAAAACCACACTGTGCTGAAATGACACCTCCATAGCTTAGAGTGTTCCGTAAGCCTCTTCCAGAGAAGACGCTGGCACATCCCAGCAGCCCTCTCATCACAAACATGAGCGTGTGCCACAGATAAGTCATGCTCTTCGGTGATTATGTCGTAAACACCATTTCTCCCCTTCAGCTGCTGAGATTCTCTGCTGCCTCTCTTCTCGTTTTCATCGCCGAGGGTCTCTCTGCTCCTATACAGATTTTAATTGCTTGGCAATAAAAAAATAAGGTACCGACAGCTGAGACAGGTTTGCTGAGCATACATGGATACCGAGACCATCAGGAGGAAAGTGTGCCCCCAATAAAAGACCACGCATTAGAACCGATTTCCACATAAACCAAATGGACAGTTTGATGCGAGACTCTCTAAGTTAAACACTGCCAATGCTTTCAAGTCAAATTTGTGGCCCACTCTAAAAGGTCAAATATTGAAGTAGAGTAACTGCCTGTGAATTTGACGCCACATTAATTTGACAATCAAAACCGTTCCCTCTCTGTCAAAGTAAGCGTCTCCTGCTATATTCGAATTCCTGTACTAAGTGTATATTGAAAAACTTTCCAACTATTTGAAGCTGTGCAATATAAATAGCTTCCCTAATATATTACCTCCACCTCATAGACCCATGGCATTCTAACAACTTTCTCTGGTTTTGTTAAGACATCAAGGGAAGTTCAACGTGACATTATTATTTTTCAATTACATTTGTCATTTACTCACCCTCCTGTAACTGAAAAAAATGTGTATGCTTTTCTTTCTTTCTGCATTCAGAACATACAGTGGTTTGGAAAAGAGACACCCCCTTTAAAATAATCAAATTGTGTTGCTTTGCAGCCTAAAATTAAAACGGATGCGTTTTTTCTTTTATCCAGCTGTATTTACTCCATTAACATCCAAGTGAAAGATACAACACCAACATGTCAGAAAAAAATACATAAATATAAAAACAGAATCATTGAGTTGGAAAAAGTATCACCCCTCCTAAAAAAGGCTTGAAAAGTCCATCAGGTGTAGCTAATCATCTTCTCAATGGCACACAAAGCCATCTGACTCCTTTTCTATACCCACTGTAAAAGAAGATATTCTAAAAAATGTTTCAACTGTATTTTTTTATTTTATATGTTCTTTCAATTTTCTTTTTGTCTTTGAGTTAACTATGGTGCCATCCGTCAACAGTCCTTTTAAAATGCCATATCCATCCATTATTTTGATGAGAGATTTTTGCAGAATAACTGTTAACTTTTTTTAAAAAGCTTAACTGAGACTTGAGTGTTTGAAAATGTTTTTCTCCCGACCTTGATTTACTGCAATGATTTATATTTTAGAAAAATGAATGTGATCACTCTTTTCACAAATTTTCACTGGCATTTCTGTTAAGTGTTGAGGACTAGTGCATCTTTGAACCTACATTCAGTACAAGTGAAATACTTAAGAACTGTTAAAATCAGATATACTCCCAGACAATTTTTTATTTTTTAATCTGTCACGGGCTGGTCGCTTTTAAATAGGTACAAATATGTGCAATTTAGGTACTAATATACAGTATACTTATATGCACATTTAGAGGTAAATAAAATACAAAGGTGTGCCTTTTGAAAAGATACCACCCCAATGACACTTTTCCTCAAGTGGTATTGCAATTGGTGACTTGTAATGCTAATTTTTCAATGTAAAATATTCATACTTTTACTTAAGTAAGGATTATGATTTTTATAGTTTTTTGACCAAATCACTGCAGCCAAGAGATATCTTTCAAAAGCTTAAAAAAGCTATGCTAAATGGTTATCTAAGAAAAGCATGCTTATTGGAATATAGAGGATTTCTTAACCACAGTTTATTGTGTGTTTCCTCCACACTCCAAGTTCAGCCAAGTTAAACATGTTCCTAATATTTATTCACGAAGAGCACAAGTGCATTATTCAGGTAGATAATCCGTCTCCCCTGCTGCTCCCCTCCATCAGCTCAGGGCGGCTACATAAGCACAGAATAATCACTCTAAGTGATCTCACTATCAATAAAGTGGCCAAAATATTTACCTATTAGATCCATTATCAACTCTAAGGGAATTGGTGGAAACAGGAGGCTCCTTCTGTTCCAGCCATAGTGTTTGCATGGGATGATTTTAGACCATGGTGCTAATGGTTAATAAATGAATAGCATGCTGTGTAGAGGCCTGTGTACTCCCCCAGAGTCCTGGTACTGAGAATTAAGCCAGTCTTCTGCCCAGCTGGGCAAAATTGAAATCCAAGGTATGCTGATAAACTACAACTAGAGCTGCTTTATATAATCAACAGTGTTTTTGGTGTCCATTTTGTTCAGTATTTTTTAAGCCACTAAAGGGAATTACATTCTCATTAGCTCTCGTTTCTTATCGGAGAAGAGAGGTGCATTAAGTATGCGGCGTATAAAGTTTAACCTTCATTTACTTAGCGCTCTTGGCTAGATTGTTTCTACTCTAAAGCATGTGGGAAATAATGAGAGAGGGTGAGTGGAAGGTAAAGGTCTTAACTGTGAGCCTTTGCTTTTCATTTTTAAAAACAGATCTATAATCAGAGACAGTAAAACTTTGGATTTAACAAACAAATTGTAGAATGTAAAATTAAGAAGAAAAAGATTCTGCACTATTATTAGGTCAAACCATCAATAATCATTACACATTCATATGATAATGAATTTCATTGCTTTCAGTAGAAAATACGAATTCAAGTTGTAGCCTATTTGCTTACAAACCTGACTAATTTTAGTTTTGACAAACTAGTATTACTATATTATTTGACAAACTATTATTTTCAGCACATACTTTTTAAGTGTAGGTAAGTGGTGTTCGGTCCCAAACACAAACAACAGCTGGTGTTATGACCATTATCAGTCATTTACTGGTGCATTTCAGCATTAAAGTAAAAATGTATTTCCAATTAGCTAAAAATATAATAATAATAATAATAACTTTTACAAACATGAGTATGTGAGCTTATCCCCCTCTGTGAAGACAGGGGAGTTCTCACGGGAAAGTCAATCCCGCATCTCACTTGGGAAGCTCACCCATGTAGAAAACAACGTATGTCTCCACGATCTGCCAGACAGCGTCTCTCTCCTCAGCTGAGTGGAGATGACAGGTGAACATCGTCTCTGCGTGCCGCCGCATGACATGATCCCTGCCACATGTTCTCCCATCAGGCTACCTGCAGTAGAATCCACCCACCGCTATCTGATAACCTGAAGCCAAGTGAGCAACATCTGAATCGCTGATTTCAAATGTGTCACAGGACACAGAAATCATAGGGACTGAGGGTTTAAGAAGAATTTTAAAATCGAAACTTTAACAATGATCAAAATGACAATAGAAAATGCTCGGAGTTCAGATGCAGTAAGTTCAGAGCAGTGCAATCCATCTGAACAGAACTACACAGAATAACGTTCACCATTTGAATGATTCCAAAAGCCTGAAGTTAAGTACATATGAACAGATGAACAGAGATAATGGAGAGGAGATGATTATCTATGCCAATCCAGACCATTTTCACCCTTCACCTAGTGTTAAAAACAGAAACAACGAACAGAGGTGCAAACCTATTGACCAACACAGGAACATTTACAGAATGTTACATTTGTCTGACACCTTAAAGGCACACTCTTAGTAATTTATTTCTCTTTCAAACATTTTACCCAGAAGAAATGAACAGGACTTCTGAAATGGCATAAATCACAAGACTACAGTCATTTCATCTTTCTTAATTTTTACATAAATAAAAGCAATGTTATTGGGGCCTTTTTTGATCTCCAGCAGTGTATTGCTGCCATTTTCAGAAAGTCATCATGTCATTCCCCAAGTCTAAAATAAAAAAAAGGCCACAGAAAAACTTCTGAGAAGTGTGCTGAAAAGTACTTGTTCACACTACCAAGTGCAAGCTGGAGTTCAAATGTGTTTGTTGACTGTAATTGCAGTGAAAGAGTACAGTGACATGCAGAGTAAATTTTCACAATAAACTAATGAGTACAAGGAGAATCTATTAGTATATATTATTACTGAACAATAGTCTGCAAAAAGACCATAGCAGTGCCTTCAAGAAGTAAAAGCAGTTTAGTAAGTTTAGTAGAGTCAAGTCCACATGAAGCACCTCTCATTGAATTCCAGTAGACAGAATATGTCTAATTATTGCAGTAAGAACATTCCCAGGACACATAGGACGGACAGAGAAGATGAAGAGATGATAAATATCAGTGCTAATACATCTCCTGTAAACAGTCTTGATGTTTGTGGTGTTCAGAAAGTGACTGTGTGAGTGTGAGAAGCTCCAGTGCAGTTACAGTGTCGTGTGTTCAGCTACTAAACAAAGAAGAGAGAGGTGGATTATCAAATTATTGTGACCTGATTAAACAAAGAGAGGACATGGGTAATCATTAAATATATTAAAACAGCAATAAAAATGGTTTACAGGATACAGCATTACTTTAATGCCAACCAATAGTCATGGAATGGCTGTGTTTACAGATGGATGGATGTGCTATCAATCCAGTATTTACTTCATCTCTTCTAAACAAAAGAAGTGGGATCAGACCAGAACAAATGTATAAAGAAAGGAGTAGATCTGATCATCATAAACAACAGCAAGGAACAAGTGAGTGAAAAAAGAGTGAGGAAGAGTGCAATCTCTCAAAGGCAAAACATTTTTTAAAGGCACTTAAGTTTGTGTTGGATTGTGTGCGGTATATCTGTTCAGAAATTAATATTAAAGAAAATGGTAACAGATATTTCTTCCATATTGAGGCATACACCTGTACATCTAAGTGTAATGAAAATTGGATTATTGGATTTTTAGATGTGGGTGTTGCACTCAAAAGTGAAGGAAGATGAATGTGAGCTTGGAGTCACTTGGGGTCACTTCATCTACAGCGATATCTTTGACTTGATTGCAAATAAATGCACAGACACTATTTAAACTGAACAGAGATTACATAACTGAATTCAATGATGAACTGCCTTTAACTATCATTTTGCATTATTGAGACACTGTTTTCCAAATGAATGTTGTTCAGTGCTTTGACGCAATGTATTTTGTTTAAAGCACTATATAAATAAAGGTGATTGATTGATTGATTGATTGATTGATTGATTGATTGATTGATTGGAGTCATAGTTTAAGCAGACTGAACGATCGGAGAGGTGCAGTTTACAGAAGATCTGTTTATAACATTTCAATTGAAAGTTGTGCTACAGTTAAAAAATGAAATGCATGTATGGATGAATCATTTACAATAAGATCAGTAACATGCATGTAGAAAATGAGTGAATTTTTATTTCATGCTGACTCTAAACCATGGTTCATTCTACTAGAATTTTAGTAAAAGGGTTCCTGGTGATACTGGAGTCTGGATTAGTCAAAGTGCTGGAAATTTAGTTGATTGCAGCACAATGACCTCTAAGTGAAAACTATCTTATAAATGATTCTTACAGTCAGTATCATGTCACAGCACACTGAACATTAAATGATCTGTTCGTTCTGGTTCTGGAGGCCTGGAGAGCCAAATGGATCTAGAAAAGAGAACTGTGTTTTATGCTTCAGGGTGGATTGATCATTGGTGTCATGCAGCATTTAAATGGATCTGTGAAAATAACATTTATTGTGAGTTATTACAGGAGATGCAGGTTTATGTACAGGTAGTACATAGGGGAACCTTTTTTGTCTATTAAATAAGTGAAACAACAATCAATTGCAAATTGTGTTTTTGTGTATTCGTCTACAAGTACCACACTGGAAAGAAAAATGATGTTGAAAGATTTTTACTCAGAAATTTCTAGTACATTGGACAAAAATGAACAAGAAGTAGAAAAACATTTTATTTTCTTGTAAAATGTACTCCAATAATCTTTGTTTTATTTACAACTTTGAAAAAACTACAGTGCAGTGCACTATAATAAATCATCTGCATTATTAAATCACTTCGTTCTCTGTGGTTTTCTGTAGTTTTATTTCTGTAGTTTTAACACAACATTCACAACATAGCTGTCATGAGACTTGTAGGTCCCTTCATCACCTGTTCGCTTTCATTAAGTGAGATCATTCCAGAACCATACCTCTCTGATCCCTCCTAGGATTAGACACTGCTTGTCATGTTCCGTGATTTTTCCCTCAGCTCAAGTCATTTCAAGGAGCCTGAAGTGAAGCGAGAGCAATTTTGTGAGACAACGCTTTAACGTACAACCATCACTGCCCACTTTATGTGCCGCTGTCTGGAGATGAAAGGTCTTTTTGCAGATCAGACTCCCGAGGCACGAGGTTATCGGCCTTAGGGCTTCTGAATACATATTTTTAAACCTATACGTGACTTAAAATAGGCTTTAGACACGCTGGGCTGTGAAGTAAACAACGGCTTTAAAAATCAAGCAGACGCAACAGAAACTTGAGCCGACTGTCGAGTCACAGTTTGAAGCATTTAGGAATGGTTATTAAACAGCTTTTTCTGCTAAGTGAGGGGATGAGGGAGGGTTGTGGAATCCAAAACTCAGACAAAGTCACATAAAGAAATATACTGCTAACATCAAAATGACACACCAGCCATTTAACCACGCCTAATAAGCTAAAAACTGTCACTGTCATTCTTTTTGGTACAAACATGTCTAATTTTTATGCAAATTATAGATTGTGAAATGTAATTACATTTTTTTCACCCTGGATCATCAAAACATCACTCTTGCTCAGGTGCTTAACTGGGTTAAACAAAATTCAAATTTGAAAAAAAAAAACATAAAGACTGAATTTGAATTGATGTCCCACGTGATGTCCCTCGTTAAATTAAGATGACAGGAATCTATCTATCACCTAAAGGCCTGTAAAACGTCAAGGCTTTTTAAAACTTTCAAACAAGGATTTGCCAAGCCAGTATTCAAAATTTGTTAACAAAAAATGATTTGGCTTTTGAATTTCAAGCACTTAAATTCTAATTCTTTACATTCAAATTTGAATTTCAATTCTGCATCCTGTTTGATATCTCAACTCAATTTAATCTTAAATAGTGTACCCCCATAATGCTCAAAAATATGTAAAAGTAATAATGCATGCAACCATTCAAAAGTTTGGGGTCAGTATAAAAATGAATTTTACATATATTCATAAAATGGATCAACATTATTACCAATGCACAATCTGTTTCAAATAATGCTGTGCTTCTGCAGTTTTGTTGTTGTTTATGATCAGCATGTTAGAATGATGTCTGAAGGATCTGAAGTGACACTGAAAGCTGGAGTAATGCTGAAAATCCAGCTTTGACATGATAGGAGTAAATTACATTATATAAAAAAATATATAATAAAAATCAAATATACGCAGCCAATTATTTATCAGTTATCATATTCAATTTGCCAATTCCACCCCTTAGTAAAATCCCTACAAAATGCTGTCTTAACAGTTAGACTGGAGACTATTAACTATTGCAAACTCACCTGCAGGTGCAGACTAAACATTCAGATAGTTCAGGTGTTTGTTGATGACTGTATGTCTGAAAGTGGATGACTTTATTTGCTGGTTACAGATATTTACACACAAAAAGAGCACGTATCTTCATTTTATATTATACCTCATGAGTCTAACCGCACAGCACACCTGTGTGGCCCAGGAGGGGTTATTATTTACATCTGTTGCACGGTGTAAATAAACACATCACTCTGGAGACATGGAAATAATGCCAACTAGAATAAACTGAAGACACTCTGAAGTCTGTGCAACACAAAAGCAACGAGCAACTCAAGGACACCTCTTCTTGTGCTGTAGCATACAATTCTAGAACTTCTGCATGGTCTGTGGTCAATCGACCCCATTTCAGCCTGGTTTTAGAAAGCAGACAAAAGATTTCATCTCTAAGAAGCTTTAGTATTCAATACACTGAAAAACAATAAATAAAATTCAATTAAATGATATAAAAAATCTATTATTACATGTATTTTAGCCTGAACACTTTAGATAAAATGTGTCTTGCTTGTAAACCTTTTTGATGTTTTGATAATTTGACCTTAGCAACAGCAATTCGTTTTTTCCCATCCCTTGCAAAAACCATGGAAGTTTGGCAGAGCAGGTGGAAAACTGTGAACAAATACAGTTTGCTGATTTCAAAATGAAAATTACATCCCAAAGTATCAGCGCATTGAATACATGCATTAAAAAATGCATAAATCAATAAATAATACATCTTTCTTCAGGAATCTAAGGAATGGAGACTGTGGCGAGTGGGGCGGGGCCGGGAGGCGTGGGAACGAGGAGTGAGGCCAGGTGTAGTGATTGGAGATGAGCTCCACCTGCACCCCACCGCCGGTATCGAGTCCCACGTAGGAGATGGAAGGATATAAAACTGGAGCGACTATAGTGAAGGATGAGAGAGGACCAGGCTTGGGCCATATTTTATGTGCGCACCAGTCGTCCGTGAGGGGCTGGTGCGCTGTTTTGTGTTTATTTTTGTCATTAAAGTTTAATTTGGATTGTGCACCGGTTCCCGACTCCTTCTTGCCGATGATTAGGACGTTTTTATCATTACAGAGACGTTTTAGATTAATAAAGATCTAGAAGTAAATTCATCAGAATATTGTGAGAAAAAATAAAAGTCAGAATGATAAATTTTCGATGGCCTTTACATCAGGGCATTGATGCCAAAGGCAATGGGGCTCGTCCAAGATGCTTTGGGAGTGAGAACATGTTAGAGATAATACTGCTCCACCTCCCTGCCACAGGCTAGATTGTGCCACCATTCTTCATTGACTAGCCACTATTCATAAAAGTGTACATTAAACGTGTTGCACATACCTAAATATTGAGGCTAGAAATGTTTTTTGGCTTCAGTGGCAGATAACTGATTACACAGAGAAAATTGTGTATTGCCTCTCTTACCAAAAAAAAAAAAAAAATAATAATAATAATAATACCAAAACAGGATTGGAAATAAAAAAAATTCCTCAAGGTCTCCTGAGCTCCTGAATATATTTAGATAAAACATAAAGTGATTGTTTTTCCTATGGATTTTATACTGTATGT
Source organism: Carassius gibelio (assembly GCF_023724105.1). Taxonomy (NCBI): domain Eukaryota; kingdom Metazoa; phylum Chordata; class Actinopteri; order Cypriniformes; family Cyprinidae; genus Carassius; species Carassius gibelio. The sequence goes on along the minus strand of NC_068380.1, from coordinate 9,603,591 downwards.
CACTACACCATTTTAGGAGGCCATTCATATACTAAACCAAGATCTGATTGCAGAAACAAAAACCGAGTTCTGGAAAACTCATTTAAGCTTCAAATCTCTGTTTTCAGCCTTAAAGCCAAGTGGTTGACTCGTGTTATTTGCTCTCACCAAACATAGGCACCACACAGAGTCTTATTCCGTTCTTTTCCTCTTCCACAGTTTTCTGTCTGCAGATGAGAAGTAGGCTGAGGCCTTGAAAAAGTCCCTGAAGCCCTTTGCATCAGCGGCATGGCTAGAAACAAGAAAAGCTCTCAAGGACTGAAAGCTTTAATGATATGCTTGCAACTGCTCACAGAAAACTGACAGGGCCACCGATGCGGGAGTTTCACATCCTGTTAAAAGACATTTGAAATTTGCCTTATAATTTCATCTTTCATAAAAAAATTAAATGAAAGAAAAAAAATCAAGGAAAAAAAAAACATTATACTGAGCAACTGCTGAGTTTTTGCAAATGCAAATATTCTCTTATTACCAGTTGGCCAACAGCATGTCATTTTGAGTTGAGAGACCTGAAATAACATCTTCACAAATTTGAATCATGAATATCATCAGTCATCTTCTTTAGCTATAGAAGTGTTGAAAGGAAGTGTAAGAATCTGTCAAGGTAACTACAGGAATGCTCTCCCCAGCTGATGTCTTCGGATAAGGTTTGCTATTATCATGACAAATTCACTGTGATGAATGCACCCACATTCTTGAGAATGTTGTGGAGGTGGATGGTTTTGACAAACGTCTACTTCGGGCTTTTGAAGCACACAAGAAAAAGCAGCATTCAGGGGAGGACGGGAGTAAAATCAACTCTATCAATTCTAGAACAATGGTTCTCACATACACTCCAGGTGGTATGCAAAAAGCATTTGGTAATTGACAGGAATAATATACTACTACAGTTCAAAAATTTGGTTCCCTTTTTTTCTTTTTTAAACAAAATAGAAAATGATCCATTTAGCCCTGCTTTGCTTAGCATTCACACAGTCATTTTAACACTGAACCTAAAGGTACATAACAAATGCACAAGCATACGATCACAACCTGCCTGGACAGCTTTTATTATGTATATTTGCAAATTAACTTACTGAACATCCAAAACAATGCTTTGTCCTGCATCAGCTAAATGCATTCATTGTATGTATATATCACATATACAGTAGCCGTATTTTTACCAGCTGAGAACTCACAATGTGACTATAAAGTGTATAAAGTAGTCAAAACAGCACCAGGAATTCCTCTGTTGTACAAATGAAGATCTGCTGCAAGGTGGTTCTGATGCCTGTGCTGAAATGGCAACACGGCTCCTATGATGAGAAGAACTTATCATCACATCCTGTTTTTGGTTCGTTTTAATGTCTTTGGTCTGTTTTTATACTTCAGTCAAATCGCGCCACAGTTTGGAAGCAGAGTGAAAAGGTGGGTCTCAATCCATTCTTTGAATAGAAAGATCTAAAGAACAAAATTTCTTTGAAATATAAATCCTTTGTAATGTTATACTTTTGATCAGTGCATCCTTATTGAATAAAAGCATACATTCATAAACTTTTAAACAATAGTGTATAGAAATTATACATTTTCAGATACTTTTTAGGTGTTTTGAAATGCCCCAGAAATTCAAAATGTGAAAGAAAGAAAGAAAGAAAGAAAGTTAAACCATAATTTGTAACCTTTATTTTTTACATTTTATTCAAGGTATAATTATATACATCATCAAGAACATGAGTTGATGTAGTTTTAATTGTACATCCTCACAGCCTAATTACTTTTTAATTTATTTTAATAAATGGATTCTCATATTTAACGTTAAATACATTATTCTGACTTAAAGCACAAAGCGTTATTTTTTAAGAAGCCTGACAAAAACAATTAAGGACACAGGAAAAAAAGAAGAAATGCCTGTGAACATCAGCTCTTAATAATGCAATAATAATAATAATAATAATAATAAAAGGTAAAAGCCTATTCTTAATACAGCAATGTGCAATGCAAATAGGTTGAACATTGACTAATGTTCCAAAGTTGTACATCACAGCACTGACATGTTTGCGGTCAGATTAAACAGAAAATAAAAAATCCCGAATGGAAACCCGGTGATACCTGGAGGTTCTGATGTGATCAAAGCTCAGTACTTGAACAGCAAAGTTTGAGAGCCACTGTTGTAGGAGACTGCAGTTTGTAAGTAGGACTTGCAGTGTTCTAGAACACGCTCAAGTTCAAGAGAGCATGCAGAGCATATGAAATAAGCTACCATCCTCAGCTCAGCTGTGTGATGCCTGCTCCAAACTTTTCACAGTTGCCATCAGACTGGTCTCACTTTGACCTTAGTAAAGTGTCCTCACCTCACCTCCAGCTAATTTTCCTCTCACCCGGGGCTACTTGTATTCCCTCGGTTTAATCCTGCCACCAGCGCATGGTCTGAGCCCCAATAGACACTTGTATCCTATTCACTCTTTCTCCCTTCCTCCCTCCCCTTCTCTCTCTCTCTCTGTCTGCAGTGTGTCTCTGAAGATTTAACCCAGCTCCCTAGTGCCTTCTCAGTACATTTTGCTGTCTCCCCTTTTCAAGGTGCTCCGCATTTGCCAAGACCTGACTCAGGCCCAGAGGAGCTCCAAGGTCCCAACCTGCTCGGTCCCCAGGGGCCGTCCCGCGTGCCCTTGAGGATAAACAGCTCTTCAGATATAAATAACTTCAGTGAAGATCAGGGTGGGCATCATTATTAATAGATGTCGCCCCACCGAGTACACATGCTAATCTATTCGCCACATCTCTTTGAAGTAGCAGACTGATCTCGGGGCAGATTATTTATAGCGCTAAAGATGATGCAGTTTTAATCCCCCCATCATTGGCTGCATCCAGCGCTTAGTATGAGGTCAGTCCAGTACTCACAAAACTAGCAGAGCTTGTGCTGCATGCTTCCTCGGGGTATTACTGGGTTTGATAAAAGTAAAGAAATCTGCCTCGACTCCTCAAGAGATTCAGCAGAACTCTTCAAATAATCTTAGGCTTTTTAAAGTTATGATGTGACACTCCGGCACAACGCCATGTCAATGGATATGCATATGTATAACTATACAAATAGACACGGCGCATTTCAAAGAAACAGAAACGAACGCCTTTGCATGTAGTTCTGCAAAATAGGTCATTGTCATTCTGTGCGAAATGAGACGGTGGTACGCCTTTGCCCCCCAGTGGATCCTAAATAAACTGCATTGTCTCTTGTTTGTCTACACTGCAGAAGAGATGTGCTTCTACAGTGCTGAAAAAGCAGAATTCGGATGTTTGCTTTTCCAATGCATGTTTTGAATGAGTTGCTAATTGAATAATGCATGATTGTTTGGAATCAGTATGCAAAACAGTAATGTTATTCTACGGTCAAGTACAGAGTGAAGAGAAGCGCTGTATAACAAGTGGGCCTTCTAGGCCTTCTCTCAGGGAAGCTGATTCGTAAATCAATATTGAAGGATTGTGGAGGTTTTTATTAACATAACATTATTTTATATTATCTTGTATATCTTTGGATGATAAGATTATAATCTTTCCCATCCTAAACCATTACTTCTGAGTCGTCCTGTTCATTGACCATGGTGACATACAGATTAAGATCAAAATAAAATGTATAAATAATTAGGGAGGCACTTGGCATCCAACATGACTCATTATAGAAGAATTCCATCGACCATTTCTGCTTTATGTAAAATAAAATTAAATATTGTTTAATTCAGTGTGATACTTTTTTCCATTGTTTGTGAAATTACTAGCAGTTACTAAAGGGTTTCTTTCTACACTAATTACAATTTTTCTGTTAAAATATAAAGTTCTTTTTCTGAATTTAAAAGTCTATTGCACAAACCACTGCACATGCATTTGATTGGTCAGTTTAATAACAAGAGGGGCATTAATCTTGTTAGCTATTGGCTATTACATTTAACTAATTGGTATACTGATAAAAAAAAAAAAAAAATCCAGTAATAAACATCAGATTTGTCCGATCAGAATCATATCCGAGCAGACCACATGCAGTCTTTGCTCATTACCACCGATTAGAGCGTGTAATGTCTAGATTGATTTTTATCTGCAGGAGTATCATTCACGAAGTGATGCGCGAGATGATATACGGCCCAAGGTATGCCAGCACTTTTAGTCATAGAAATGAATCTGCACGCTGCTATCCAACATATCCATCACACCGGTCTAATAATTCACAGTAAAGGCGTGGCCGTCACACACTCAGTAGTTATGCAGCACATTAAGCACCTCAAACTAGGCAAAGGATCGCACCCTTTACTCACTACTGACAATTAGTTCATTCTTCTCCTCCATTACTGCTGGATGAATGACGGGGATGGAATTCAGATGGCCCACTCCTCTAGTTAGCGGCCCTGTCTGGCAATCTCACAGTGGGTGATTTACATGGAATTATCCTGCAGCTGGCCTAATCGGGTCAGAGACCTGTAGGCTGTAACAGTTCCCCACATTTCTCTGCATTAACACACTGTTAAATGATATTCACACTTGAGTGCTAGCAGCGATCAGGTGGAGGGACCACGACGAATTCTTTGATGAAAGGTCTGTGCATTTGCGATTTAATAAGATTGCTCTTTGCTTTCGAAAATGCCAGTATAATGTTTACTTTTGTACACCTCAGTACACAATAATACTTTGTGTACAAACATGCCACAGTCTGGGAGGAATGCGACGGCACACAACAACAGGCAATGATTTGCACAGTGCCGTGCCTGTGTCCTAACTGAATAGAGGAAAATTCCAAAATACAGTTGGTGACAATTGGCTAACCATAGGTGGCTTGATTGAAATTACTGCCGGTTCCTGGTATTTGACATTTCTTTCAGCTAAATCGCTGAATTCTCTTTCAATTGAGCGAGAATGCTGCGCACCATAATGAAACCTGTGATAATGACAAGGTGCCAGGGAGGGAAATAATAATACTAATACACAACATACATACAGTACAGTCTTTTCAAACATAAACATGAAAACTGCCTTGAAATACACCATTCAGAAGTAGTTAACCGTACGCTTGTGTTCTCATTCAGCTACACGAAGACCTGCACAGCAAACATGGCAGATTACAAATCTCAAGAAGGCATCTAAAATTGACCATTTCTGGAGTTAAGAGGACAAAATAGCAACACAAACAGGGAAGGTTTGATTCCCAAGCAGCAAAATGATGAGTTTCTCTGTGTAGGTATACTGTCTGTCAGACAACATCTCATAGAGATAATAGCATTGCAGTGGAAAGTAAATGGAGTTTGTTAAAGCAGGTGACAGCGTGGGGTGACCTTATCAAAGCGTGATAAAGAGGAAATGGGGACAGAAATCAAAATAACAATGGAGATGCGGCCCGCCGCAGCTGTTGCTCTCTGCGCTGGATGTGGAGATAGCTTGTGGTTTCTTTTTTGGGGTTTGGGTGGTAGGGAGGGTTGTTATTGGTTGCTAAATGTGGAATGAACTGCTCTGTTGAAAAGTTCTAAAAATAATGCCACCCAGAACAACACATGAAACCTTAAGTGCAGTAAAAAGCGATATTTTCATTACTTTCTATAACTTTGAGTGTGCCATTATTAACATTATGAAAAATTATCTTCAAACTAATTATAATGAACTAATTTGATTTACTAATATTATGATGATAAGTTACAATGTAATCAAAGTATTGTTTATTATTAATTTGTTACGATATAAATGAAAACAAAGTATTCCAATGAAATGCCAAATGTAACTGTTAAAATCTGTCTCAGAGATCGAAGCATCCAGTGCCTTAAGCACAAGCCCCGGGCTGTAAGTGACACAAAGTAACTCGGAAGCTAGAAGAAAGTTTGAGGAACAGAGGCTCTTCTCCTTCACCTCTCAGAGTGCACGTGGAGTCAGATCTGCAGGCACCATGGGATCAGCTTGACATAAATGGTAACCCGGTAAGAAGCAGGTATCACAGTGAGGAACTTCTGAAAAGAGGTGAAAGAGTTCAGGCCCCCTCCATAGTTCGGATGTTTTGAGAGAGATGATTTCTGCTTGGTTGCTCAAAACAGACTTTATCCTGTACACTCATATATGAATGACGGGAGATGACAGGGGATGTCCATAACAGACAGACAGCATTCATAGTCGAAAGAAAATGAACATGACCCTCTCAGTCAGTGATTGATGGGTTCATTTTATCTGTCATCTGTAGTCAATTGTATCCCTATACAAAATAAATATATAATTAAAATGTTACAAAATCCAAGTGTATCTTAGCAAAGATTGAATGCAGCAACACTGACCTGCAAAAACAACCTTTCAGCCTTTTTTTGTCCATTGTTTTTTCATCCTGTTTTTCTGAGAAAGCTTTACCTCAGATTAAACACTTCAGACATAATAAAATACATTTTTTACTAGCGATTGATTGATGTATCGGTTTTGCCGATTAATTGGCAACGATTGTTGATTGCTGGAATTTGAAAATATCCATGGCAGTAGTTTTTTTCCGGTTGTGTCCATTACGCGAGCGGCCACTAGACGCGAAATCACTGACACCGTGTGCTATTTGCTTTGACAAACTGTGTGCTGTACAGAGCAGTCTGTTTTAAAACAGACAATGAAACGGTGTATACAGTGAGTACATTATAAGGCATATTTTCATATAATTACTAAGTATTTATAATTTTTTGGACAAGATGCTGTACTAGTGGAGATGAACAGCAATATGTTTGATATCAAGGTTGAGAGGACAAGAACATTAGCATCACATCAAATGGCCAAAGTGACCAAAACACACACACACAAGTCTGAACTTAATGTTTAATGTCATGACTGTTACCTTCTATTTGCATTTGTTTATATGCAGCTGGTCACATTAATGTATTTGTCAGCCAACAAAGTTGCAATTTTAAAGCTGTGGTGTGAGAAAGCAAACTAATAGGTTCATTCAGCCACATAAATCCTGTCGTGCCGCAGAATGCCATTCAAATGGTTTTCCATTAAATTACATTATACTTGTCCCAAATCAATGTTAATGCACATAATGACAACACTCTAGGCCGTACAATTGTGTTTCATCAAAGACTATAGAATACCCAAGACATGTCACTCGTATGCTTTTGAATGGGGAAAAATGCAACGCTCTATATGGCCGCTCAATCGCAGGAAGCCCCGCCTTCTGAATGAAAGAGTCAATAGCTAATCGGTAAAAGCATCGCATCACTGCAGCTGCCGTTAGAAGTATCCCAGTTGCTATAGAAACAGTCAGCGTTCTTAAACGTGCTCTTAGGACTTTGAGTCTGAATACTTCATATAGAGACCTATTAATATATATTGCGCATTTTATTTCCATTGTGCCAGGGTTTTTTTTTTTTTTTTTTTTTACTCATCTATGATCATTCTTGAAGAGAGCTTTTGATAATTTGGTGTTTCAATATTTTTTTGTTTAATTATAATTTTAGACCCCTGATTGTTTAGACTGCAGATTGAAGATTGAACTGAACATGACGTGAGTTCTCCGAATTTGTCTGCACAATAACTTTTGCACAGTGTTTGTGTATTTGGTTATTTTGATTAGTTAATCATCATGGGTCTAGAATAGTCCCAATAAAAGTATGAGAACATTCATACAATACCCATATACATGTCATTTCATTGCTATGACATTTTTTGGTAGATATTTAAAGATGTCCATAGAGTGTGATAAATTCAGCATCTACTAATATGTATATTTTTAATTTTAAAGTTGCTTCTGTTAATAATAATCTATAATAGACTAATAAACTAAATATAAAGATCAATATATGATTAATATTTAATATTATGTATGTTTTTTGTTTTTTTTTACAGTAATGCACTATTTTACTTTTTCATTCAGTGTAATCGGTTGATTAATCGGTTTCAGCCAGTGTGGTTCAACCTAGTTATTGGTATCGGTAAACCTCCAAAAAATAAACAGAAATTTTTCAAAAGAAAACAATTTAGATTTAATAAGATTTAAATGTCATGGGGAAAAAGACAAGTCCTGACACAAACACATTTCAAAGAGAAGACACTTCCGTCACAGCCCACAGCCCACAGCCCACAGCCCAGATAAGGTCAAAGAAAATCCTGATTCTGAGTCATTGCCTTGTCTTTAATACTCTTTTAGTGATAGAACACAGACTAGAAAAATAAATAAATAATAATAAAGGACAGAAAATCTAAATATAAATGTCATCTGATGCTTTGCTTCAATATAAGTTCTGATTACAAAGCCCAGACCACCTTTCAAAACATTTTTACATAAGCAACTAGTGAATGGTGCTCCCAGATCTAAAGTGTTACTAAACTTTAAATAAAGCTAAAATCGTTACAGTTGTACTAGCAGCTGAAAGCGCATTAAAAAGTATAATGTATTATGTTAAAAAAAAAAAAAAAACATTAAATGTATGGGCACCCAATGTATGGGGCAATGAATATCATTTCATGATTATATTAATCATTATTTGGTTCATAAGTTCTGCAGGCACAATAAGCTCTGGGTAAGTGTGGCAGCTTTTAACTGACTAACAGCAAGACAAATAGGAGGTTTGGTACAATTCCAAGACAAATAAATAATGAAATCATCAAATTACTACGTTACAACAAGCAATCACACAACAAACAGTAAAGGAACATGGACCATTAGCACCCAAATAAAAGGAAAAATGTGAGAAGACATGCCAGAAGATGTCAGTGTAGTGCAAGATAAACGGTCATGAAGAAACCATCAGAAATACAAATGGCAAATTACCTCAGTATATCATTCTTGGATTATTCATCTGTAAACCCCAGTATGTCAAGATTTGTCCTTCTGATTATCTCAACTCCCTTCTGCAAACTCTCTCCTCTCCTCAGAGAACCATCAGAGGCAATGCTTTGGCAAGCTGCTTGCAATTGATTATGTGTCTGCTTTTAATGAATATGGGGATGATCAACAGTCCCATATCTCCTGCAATAGAATGGAAGCTTGGTGTACACTGATAGATGAGAAAGCAAAAGGTAGCTTACTGCTGTCATTGCCTCTGACAACAGACTCCTACATAAACCGGCGGAGGGTTGCCAAAACAAGCTTGCTTTATTCATCAACAGCTCTAATTAGGTTGTCGAAGGTACTTATTACATTGAGAGCACGAACCGTTCAATCGTAATGGGAGTGAAAGCTATTGATGGTGACTACTGCAGATTCAGAATTATTAGAACTACAGGAATGGCAAATTGGCTTCAATTTAATAAACCTGGCAACACTTCAGGCACATAATTGTTAGTGCCCTGCAAGTAGAGTTTTGAAAATCCGATAGTGTCTAGTCTTGTTATTAAAATGTAGTGAGATAATATATCATGCTAGCTGATTTACTAATGTTTTATGCATTCAAATTGGGGGACCATGTTGTAAACAAAACAAAAGAGCTGTTTTTCCTCTGGAACAGATTTTTGGCTTTTATTGTTTTACCAATAAAAAAAACTCAAATACTAATATAGTCAAACACAGCCAACCACTTGTTGCACAGGATGATAGTATTTTTATTTTTGGTTCCTTTTGCAGTACTTTTTTTTTTTTTTTGCTACTATATGCATCATAAAACATAATGTACTCTGCTCTTTTCAATAAAATTTATCTTTGAAGAAAAGCAAACTTAGGTCCTATTTGTAATAATACAATAGCATAATCAATTTAATGGGTCAAAATTATGCTCTTTCTTTGAACTTATAGAACAGTTTTTTTCTAACAACAGCTTGTATCTGACCTAACCACACATTCCATTCATCACCATAATAGAAGCCCCCATTAACATTGTCAGAGACTGTTTAATTACTTTGAGGCAAGGAATTAACTTGAATTCCAAACTCGTCAGGTTTTACAGTGTAGGTGCGAGTTCAGATTCAATTATACAACCGTTTTCAGTGATAAAGCTGCTTCAACTCTACCACCAATTCCAAAAAACACTAAACACCCAGATGAATTTCAAGGAAATTCTAGAAGGAAAAAGTTATTGAAGTTTGCTTGTGGACTATGTTTTGATACATATGTGACATGCGACAAGTCAAGTCAAGTCTGCTTTATTGTCAATTCTTCCACATGTACAGCACATAGAAACAGAGAATTTAATTTGAGTTACTCTCAGACCCTTGGTGCATACAGATAACACTTACAGTAGAGCATAAAAATACAATGTAGATATAGACAGAATAAATATAAAATACAACTATACAAATAAGGGCATGTATAAAAAAGTTATACAAAAAGTTGCACATGGCAGATAGAGTGCAAACCAGTGAAGTAAACAAACAGTGCAGATAAAATGATTGTAGTGCAAAAGAGTTTATTCATTCTAATTTAAAGTGACAAAAAGTTCTTTATTTAAACTAACTGAAGAGGTAGTTAAATGTGGTAGTAAGCAGACCAATGCTGCACAAATTGTCTGTTGCAGGTCACAGTTTGTTAGTGGGAGGGGGGAGTGGATGGACCTGGGGATGTGGGAGCTGCAGGGGTGGGGGCAAAAGAGAGGAGGGGGTTCAGAGTTCAGTGCCGCCAGGGACAACCTGAGGAATGAAGCTGCCAGTCTGCTTGTCCTGGCCTGGAGACTCCAAAGTCTCCTCCCTGATGGCAGCAGACTGAAGAAGCTGTGTGATGGGTGAGTGGGATCACCATCAATGCAGAGGGCTTTGCGGGTAAGATGGGTTCCATAAATCTCCTGGAGGGAGGGGAGAGAGACACCAACAATCTTCTTGGCTGCTCTCCCTACGCGTCAAATGGTCTTCCTGCAGGACACGTTGCAAGCGCACTAACACACAGTGATGCAGCTCATCAGAATGCCCTCGAAGGTCCCTCTGTAGAAGGTGCACATGATGGGGCCAGGGCTCTGGCTCTTCTCAGTTTGCGAAGTTAGTAGAGGTGCTGTTGTGTTTTCTTGACCAGTGCTGTGGGTTTGTCAGTCCAGGAGAGGTCCCCTGTGATATGCACACCTAGGAACTTGGTGCTGCTCACTCTCTCCACAGTCGCAATGTTGATGGTCAGAGGAACATGTTGAGTGAAGACTCATGAAGTCAACAACAATCTCCTTCATCTTTTCCACATTCATTGTTGTCATTGCACCACCCGGCCAGGCAGCTCACCTTGATCCATTAATTTGTCTCATCCCTGTTGCTAATGAGACCCACTACAGTTGTGTCACCCGCAAACGAAGAGGTTGGAGTTGTGTGATGGTGTGCAGTCATGTGTTAGCAGAGTGAAGAGGACGGGGCTCAGCACACATCCTTGGGGGGCCCCAGTGTTCACTGTGATGGTGCTCGATGTGTTGCTACCAAACCGTACAGCCTGTGGTCTTCCAGTCAGAAAGTCCAACACCCAGTTGCAGCTGGACCAGTTTGTGAGTGAGCTGTTGAAGTATTATTGTGTTGGATGCTGAACTGAAGTCTATGAACACCATTCTGAGTTATGAGGTTTTTTTGTCTAGATGTGTGACTGCTGAGTGGAGGGCAGTGGCGATGGCATCAATTTCCATGGTGGGGGCTCTGAGTGTCTCTGCTGTCGCTGAATCTATGGGCTATTCTCCTGGAGTACTGTCTTTCAACCTCTCTGATGCCACGGGATAGGTTGGCCCTAGCTGTCCTCAGGCCCACCTCATCTCCAGCTCTGAAGGCAGTGTTCCGAGCCTTCAGGAGTCTGTAGACCTCCCCTGTCATCTACAGCTTCTGGTTGGCCCCAACAGTGATGGTCTTTGTGACTGTTACATCATCAATACACTTGGTGATGTAGGCAGTGACAGTCTCTGAGTACTCTTGGAGGTCTGTGGTGTTATTGTATTTGGCAGCCTGCCTAAACATATTCCAGTCAGTGGTGTCAAAACAGAAAGAGCCTCTGACGACCCTTATGGCCACACTTGTATTTGTTTGTGAACTGGTTTGGCAATTTTAACGAGCAGTCTATATGCAGGCATTATCGTGACAGTGATGTGGTCTGAGGCACCAAGGTGGGGGAGGGGGAGGGCCTTGTAAGCTCCTCTCTTGGTGGAGTAAACAAAGTGCAGAGTGTTGTTACCCCGTGTTGGAAAGTCTATGTGTTGGTGTATTTTTGGGAACACACTCTTTAAGTCTGAAATCCACAGATAAGATGAAAAAAGCATCAGGGTGGGCTGTCTGCTGCTCACTGATGTGCTGGTACAGTTAATTTAGTGCCTTTAGTAGGAGCTGGAAGGGATGCATACAGCAACAAGCTGTATAAGTGTCCAAAAGTGTTCTGAGAATTGATTAGATTTTTTTTATATTACAATTGAATACATTTAATTGAATTAAAAAACGTAATAAACAGGATGCAAAACTATAATTCAGAACAGAATGTAAGGAAGTATAATTAAAATGAGACAAAAAAGGGGTAGAAAATAAAAATTTGAATGTTGGCTTGATAAAAATTTTTTTAATAGTGGTAACACTAGATTCGGGAAGACGTATTCACCATTAACCAAGACTTTTGCCCCAGTAAACTCCTAAATTGCTTCTCATTAATAGTAAGGTGGTTGTAAAATATGGTCTTGCAGAATAAGGCATTAATATGTGATTTATAAGTACTAAGAAACAGGCAATATGCTAGTAGTATACATGCTAATAACTTCTTAATAGTGATCCTTAAAATAAAGCGTTGCCAAAATTGTTTAATAAATGAAATTTGAAGGTTTATAGACCGTGTAAAAATAAACAACAATAGAGGTAGACAGACAGAACAATAGACAGATAGAACAAAAAAATGGATAGAACGATGCCTAGACAGACAGACATACAGACAGACAGACAGACAGACAGATAGACAGATAGACAGATAGATAGATAGACAGATAGATAGATAGATAGATAGATAGATAGATAGATAGATAGATAGATAGATAGATAGATAGATAGATAGATAGATAGAGCGCTAATGCTGCTGAAGTGTACACTGATTGGCAATTACATCCTGGTTCTTCCCCAGGTTTATTCTTCATTCTATTTAATCTTCAGGGGTTTTTCTTCTCTTTGTCACCAGCTCACTGGGGCTTGTACAGTACCATTCTTTGTAAAGCTGTTTTGGAACAATTTGTATTGGGAAAAGTGCTGTACAAATAAATTGAATTGAGCAGAATTTACTTTTCTCCATTTCAAAATACCTGCACACATGAGCACACACAATATCCCATAAGACAGTTTAACAGTATTATTCACAGTACATTTGTTTTTCGTAAGTCAACATCGCCCCTCTCTGCTCGGAATTTGACATCGACCTACTACACAAACACAGCTGCATGTCATCATCCTTTTGAGTCTGATTAGATTTCTGATTTCATTCAAATTAGAATTATTAGAGGTAACAAATAATGTATCCTGAGAATGTAAAATGAAATGCACAATCAGGTTTATTTCCTGAGAACGACGCAGTCTTCTGAAGAATGCCTCAATTATGACTGATTGCTGGAGCTGGGAGATCCACACACTGATTACTGACAGTGGCTGCAGATGCAAGCCTTACCTCACATGACTGACCACTGCTGGCACCTCTGAGAGGGAGACTAAGCCAACTGACAACACTAAGCCAACAGCAATCTTTTCACTGGTTATATCTGCTTTAATAAATGAACATAGGCCAAACAATGAGACAAAAGCTTTGAAGTCAAATTACAAATAGTCTCAAGCATACAGCATATTGCTATAAAATAGATTAAATTACTGTGGTTCCACACCCAGGTGCTTCGGTGATTAATAGCCATATGATGGTTTATAATTAAGAATAAACATCTGTCCTCTTCAAACAACAAGGCAGGCAGGGTTCAGCAAAGTTTCAGTTATGAGATTCTCCCGAAAGGATCTGTAAGAAGAAACAATAAACCATTGTCTGAACTGCATAAGGGCTCATTTCAGCCCATGCTGTTGAGTGATGCAGATTTGTGATCAGTGTGTTGTATTCTATTTGTGAATTTCATCAGAGCACATTGCTTTGAAGGAGCAATCAAACCAACTTATCTTTAATAAATGTGCTGGTGTCTACCAGAATTACCTGTATTATTCTCTAATAGACCGAGACTCCTTCGAGAAATTAAATAAACTCCTGCAGGACCAAAAAAGCATATTAATAATGTATCGCTCTTAGTAAACATGAGTTGAGTCTGACTGCAGAATGCAGCTGTACATTCATTTATATTCCTTTACAGTTCACCAGTCCTGCTAAAGTGCCTTTTAGCATCCCTAAAGGAATGGGATGTCAGCACTGAGAAGAATGCATTCATGACAGAGGTTTAAGAAGTATTCCTTAGTGTTCACAGTTCTTGGAGATGACAAGGCCACTGCACCTATGAACTTCTGTCTTCTACTATGGACAACTGCGACAAGAAATTTTTCCACAGACCCTGTGTCCGGATAGAATCCGGATTATAATTCCATTAATACTAGCCTCAACTGGAATGTTTGATTATATCAAGCTAAATTTATGATCAGCAGATTGAATGGACGATCTCCAGCTCAAAAGCTCACCAAAACCCACCCACTCCCACAACAACAACAAAAAACATTTTACTGTCAAAAAATAATGTAAATATTGCCCTGTCAATCAAGGTTGATAGGAACCATTGTTAACTCCTTAAAACAAAATAATAATGACAAAGTGATATAAATATAGACACATTTCATTTTCAATGTCAATAGTCAGAATGAGCCAATTTAAATGCAAAAAGTGCCCAACATAAGTGATCTTGAAAAGCCACTTGTTCATGCACACACCATGACAATCAAAACTGTATCATTCATTGCTACACACTGCATGATAATCTATACAACTATAATGCACTTACCTATGTGTCACACTTTAACTCTAGACAGAACTAGAGGAAGTATTTCGTGAAGTACTGTACATATTGTAGAACATAATACAGAATTTGTAAAGTCCAAACTAATCAAGTCCAGCAGCTTTCAAGGATATGGCAGTCTGGACTGTTTCAAAAATTCAATTCACTCTTCATCATATCATTTATACCCACAAACCCACCCAGTCCAGCTAAACTGATGATTGTGCCCTTCAAAACCTAATAAATAAATAAATATTAAACTAAGACTTCCTTAAATATATAAATAAAAGGTTTAGTATTAAACATGCTACTCTACTAAAATCATAAGACTTTGTTGCTTTTGCAAGTTATTGTTGCTTTTGCGATGTATTTTCAGTAGAACAAGATGGTGAATTATATGTAAAAAATAATAATTATTATTATAAATTAGTATTATTGTCCAGGTTTTTCATTAACTATATACACATCCTTAAAATGAGATATATTTATTCAAGAAGCAAAGTTGGATTAGATATGAAAACTTGTTTTAATGGGAGTATATCTATAAGAGAATGTTTATTTTTGTTTGTTTTAGTTTTTTTACTTTACTGGCAAATAGATTTTTGTTGTTGTCATCATAAACATAACAAAAATACATAGCATAAACAATGGTTATGCTAAAAAATATCTGTATTATTTCTTTAAATAAATTTATAAAGGATGTTCTTTTTTTTTCCAATTTATATTCAATATAATATAAAGCTTGCTTGGTCAAATGACCACATTTGTTTTTCTAAAATAAAAAATAAAGACAGTTCTGTCATGTGGCGTTAAAGCATGTAGTTAAAACTGAAGACATCAACCACACTGTAATTTGCGTAAAAAAAAAAAAAACATGGAATACAATAACAATTTCATACAAAGGCTTCTCGCGGCGCTTGCATAGACTTAAAATGATAGATAATCTCATGTATTTACATTTATTACATATCATTTGGATAAAAACAGATCAGAGACAGTGAAGAAAAACGAGTCTTATACAAAAAGAATGCAGTGACTTGTACCTAATCTTGACAACACACTGAGAATCAAAGGTTTGTGTCTACATGGGGGACTAAAGACACTACCTGAAGAAATGATGGTGTGCCATCCTTCAATCAAGTAAAATTCCTCATTACAAGGTCAGGAGTTAAATGTGTCGGTTCTAATTGCCTCTCGGTTAAGGTAGTTACGCTCTGCCTTCTGTCTGCAGGCTGTTTGGAGAATAACATCATGCCCCTTTCACAGCCCTCTCTCTACAGGCCCATCTGCTCTGGCATGCCATGTTCAGCTTGAAAAATACTTGAAATCTACAGTTGCTCTTTTTCCTGCAAAACAATTTCTTTTTGCCATGTCTCTGGAAGGTTGAAAAGGGCAGACCAACATAAAACACAACCAACAGACAATATCAAAACTTCTCTAGTGGTACAAAGATTCTTCTATTCATGTGTTCAGATCAATGCTTCTCAACACTATTGTATGTTCTGACAGGGTCTCAAACAGCAGGGAAAACAATTCTAAATGCAAATGTGACCCTGGACCACAAAACCAGCCATCAGTGTACATTTTTCGAAATTGAGATTTATACATTTTCTGAAAGTTAAATAAATAAGCTTTTCAGTGATGTATGGTTTGTTATCCAACGAAAAAATATTTGGCCGAGATACAACTATT
This sequence comes from Carassius gibelio, assembly GCF_023724105.1. Lineage (NCBI taxonomy): Eukaryota > Metazoa > Chordata > Actinopteri > Cypriniformes > Cyprinidae > Carassius > Carassius gibelio. Next base: position 9,587,062 of record NC_068380.1, on the reverse strand, counting down.
AGAAAAAAAAAAATCAAAATACAGAGAAAATCGCCTTTAAAGCTGTCCAAATGAAGTCCTTAGCAATACTTATTAACAAATAATAATTACGTTTTAATATATTAACAGTAGGAAATTAAAATGGGACATGATCTTTACTTAATATCCTAATGATTTTTGGAATAAAATAAAAATCTTAAAAAAATTTTTTGACCCATTTGTATTTTTGGCTATTGCTACAAATTTACCCCAGTGACTTAAAGACTGGTTTTATGGTCCAGGGTCACAAAGAATTAAACACAAAATTGTGCATAGTTAGAAAGGCAAAAATAATAGGCTTATAAACTTGATAAATTCATTTGTAACATAGAAGAGCTGGTCAAAATGTTTGAGTTTAGATCACATTAGCATACAGTGATTACAGACAAAGAGCCATTCTAGGTCAGATGAGACACATTCCACTCTCCTGGCAGGAAAATGAAGCATGTGGTCACTTTAAACATGGTGCCAGCAAGGGTTATGAGAGAAGATAACTTCATTATTTGAATGGTATGAGACATGCAAGCCACCTGGAGTCGAGTTGTCTTCATTGTTGCCACACGGTGGGTGGGTATTGTGTGAATTTGTGCAGTGGTTCATGACTTAGCCACTCATTAGATGGGTGGTTTGGCAGGAAGATGTGTTTGCATGCACACCGTCCCGCTGTGTACTTTGAGTATGTAATTGGTGCTGGGTTCACTGGCCTTTATCCTGAGAAGCCATCTTTTCCACTAGCTTACAATCAAGCGCTTATAACAATAGTTCAACACAGCTGAGACCTTATCCAAACCTAAAGGATTTATATTAAATATTTCCTTAAATACAAATATTCTACCTTTACTTGTCTACCCCCAAACTTAACCTTTACCAATGTTGTTACCTTATATTACTCGGTCCTTTCTTATGTAAATGCACTGTAAGTACACATAAGTGTACATAGTGTAAAATCTATTCAGAATATTTAGTAAAAAAGTTAACTTTTGTACAATGGCAAGACCTGTTGCTTCACCACTTGATGCTCGCTCAAAGTAAAATAAGGGTTTTAAAGCAAAACCAGTATATTCCACCACATTCAAAGAGAGTTTTTCCATCGCTGAGCACACTTCTGTGTACTGGACAACAGTTGTTGCATTCTTAATTAGCTAGAGAAACAATGTAGGTGGAAGAGGCAACCATTGTACGACTCGGTTCAGCACGGCATGGCTCAGTACGGTATGGCACGGCTCTGCTCGGCACGGTTTGCGTTTTCACTGCAGTTTAGTATCGCTTTAGAGAGGGCGGGATTATTCACATGTCCTCATAGTTGCGTTGCTTCTACTGCCATGACTCCTAAAATAAACTTTTTCATTCCAGGTCGCCCTAACAAGCTCTTGCTGGATCCGCTCCTCTGCTATCATCGAGAGGGACGTCTGTACTTCTGCAACAGACAACAAACTTTTGGGTTGTTAAAGCAAGGTGTGCTCTAACATTACAGTTCCCATAACACCCAAGAGATGAATACATTTAAAATTCCACCTATTCTGAATGCTTTGCACCTCATATGCACATTATTTTTCTGTTACATCTCGCTATGGCTCAGAAAAAGAAGCAGCTGCGAACATGAAGGCAGAGGTCGGCAGACTTTCCTCACAGCTATTTTGCTTGTTCCAACCGAGTTACTGTCTTAAGGCAATTTAAGTTCAGTTGAAGGTCTCTCTTTATTTGTCCAGCATAATAAATCAATACTTTTCCAAAGCATTGGCAGCATACTAGAGCTTGCAGTGCAATACCAGTGACCCTGACGTGAGTATAGAGCAAGGTCTTTTCCCAACAACCTTGATACAACTAGGGAAACAACATAATGCACTGGTTGAAAGAGTACTGAAAAAATATACTTAAGATAAAGTACCATTACATTATCAAAAAATGTAGTGTAAGTAGAGTAAAAGGTACTTGTCCAAAAAACTACTTGAGTACCCACATAGCAAGTAGCACCCACAAAGCTGGCACTGCAGGCTTCCTGTCAGCAATGGCATGTAACTTTTCAGCCAGAGATGGGCCATGTGTGGCAATGACGGCACGTCATGGATCAGGCAAACAATATGAGGGCCGATTGCTGGTGGGAGGAGTGTAGCCCAGATCAGTCCAGTGATATGTGGCCCAAATCAGGCTATGATCTATGGCAGCATATTATGTGACCCATGATACACAAGATAAATACAATATTGCATGATAATGTTTAAATGATCACATACATTTTAATGAAGTGTAGTATTGTTAAAATGTAATCTTTGAAATGCAAAATCAAAACATAATGAAACATTATCAAGCGTGAATGACAGCTTAAGAGTGGAGGCACATACTTTTATTAGTATGGTGTCATGCTCAAGCATTAAATAAAATGATCTTGAAAGTAATTTATTTTTATTTAAATCCTCTGTATTCATGTGATGCTTTGTGTGAGGAACAGATCCCAATTCAAATCATTTATTGGCGATATGGTAAATGGTAAATGGACTGCATTTATATAGCTCTTTCAACAGACCCATGGCCATCCAAAGCAATTTACAAATGGCCTCGCATTCACCCATTCACACAACTCATTCACACACCGACGGCGGTGGTTTGTGTCTCCTTCCTCTGTAGCTACAGTAACAATTTAAAAATGTGCAGTAAAGAAGTTTTACAACAAGTTTTGCGGTAGCGATATCAAACGCTCAATGCCTCTCGCCAGTTTTGTCATAGATTGCGACTGTATTTCCGGTGATGCGTGTCTTGAATGAGAAATGCACGCCTTCAGAGACAGTTACATGATTCGTGGGTTTTAATTCTGATTTTCTATTCAGTTTAATGTACTTTATTGGCATAATTTGTGTCAACATTCGGGTCTGGGCTATATAAGGCTCAGGTGTGGCTCAGATTTGGGGATTCTGGTTTACTTAACGATGAGAATTGGCACCAATTATAAAACCTGTTTTGGCCCAGTTCAATACCCTCAACCTCACACCAAATTACAAGCCCTGTAGATAGGTTAGCCTATATACAAATTATTTAGTCAGCAGAATTCAGAATGCTGATAACTCGACTGAATTAATCTTTGAAGAATGGTCTTTCATCAGCCATGATTAACAGCAGATGGCAGTTAACGGTTTCTGAGCACAATTTGATTTGATGAGAGTCACAAGACTAATTACTCCCTATCAAGTCATGTTGATGGATAAAAATTAAATTAAAACAAGCACATAATGACCACAAACAGAAAACATCTAAAAAAAATCATTTTGTTAAAACAACCAGGCTATACCGAAACGCTTCTGGAGTTTTCAAGGTTAAGGTGTTGAAATCTAACATGTGTGGCCTCATTATGTCACAGAAACTCACTTTTCCAATTCACATTAATTAAAAGGAAAATTTCAGAGCAAGAAGTGCAAATATTCAGAGCAAGTAGCACCCCAGCTACACAGCGTGTTCATTTCCCAAGGGGACGAGGCACATAGAAAACTGACTGACATGGTGCATGTTTTCCCACTAATTCAGAAAATACAGATCACTTTGCACTTAATAAAAGATTGTGCATTAAAATGCATTTTGCCTCATTTCAGTGAGCATTTGAAAGTAGGCAAAATGCATTTCGCCTTTTACCGCTGCCTAGTTACACATTCAAGAAACGTATTGAGATATGGAAATAATAAAGGAGATTTGAAGACCTTTAGTTGAACACTTTGTGTGTCTAAAATTCTAATTCCAAAACAGATTACTTGAACGCTTCTCTTCCACATACTAACACCGGCCATATAAAAGAGAAAATACTTTCAAGGTTGGTTAAAGGTGAAAGACACTGATGTTTGCATGGATGCATTTTTTCATTTGAATGGGCATTCACTTACAAACAGAGCATTTGGTGGCTACAATCAGCTATTCTGCAACAGCCATAGGGCAGACAGGGGTCAGACTTTTTTTTTTTAGCTGACTTAAACACTGTCAACACTCTAGCGCTGAAGATCAAATCAATGACCTTCTGAGCACTGGGCTCCATCTTCACAATGATTCTACAGTTAACACTGATCATGTGACCCTAATAGCTCGTTCTCCTTCAACCCTCCCTGCAGACAAAAGACTGTTTGTCGATCAATAGCAGAGATGGGACCAAGTCACACATGTGCAAGTCTCAAGTAAGTCTCAAGTCTTAACCTTCAAGTCTCAAGTAAGTCCCAAGTATTTTTTTCTTGGGCAAGTCAAGTCAAGTCACAAGCTATGTCAAGTCAAGTCCAAGTCAAGTCAGCTTAATATTGTTATTTTACCTGCAGAATCTGATCTTAATAAAGTTAAAAGACAAGATATACGTAACTGTCAGTAAATTAAAATAATTTGGATTTGCATTGTAAATACTCATGTTCAGTAAAATACATCATGGAATCAAACAAAATTGTAACTTCCTAAAATTATTTATTTTTCACTTCTGCCAACAGTGTTTGAAATGTTTTACATTTTCAACATTGAGTCCATAAAACAAATAACAGCTAAACATCCAACAGACTCCTCTCTGAACACCTCTCTCTCTCTCTCTCTCTCAAACACAGTTTACATACAACATTAAACTGTTACATTTCTCCTCTCTCACTCTCTCTCTCTCTCTCTCTCTCTCTCTCTCTCTCACACACACACACACACACTCTCTTTCTCTCTCTCTCTCTCTCAAACACAGTTTACATACAACATTAAACTGTTACATTTCTCCTCTCTCTCTCTCTCTCTCTCTCTCTCTCTCACTCACACACACACTCTCTCTCTCTCTCTCTCAGAGTATAGAATATAAATATGACGTATTTTCAGTTGTTTCATACTTTTTTGTTATGTACAGTACAGACCAAAAGTTTGGAAACACCTTCTCATTCAAAGAGTTTTCTTATTTTCATGACTATGAAAATTGTAGATTCACACTGAAGGCATCAAAATTATGAATTAACACATGTGGAATTATATATGGAATTATATACATAACAAAAAAGTGTGAAACAACAGAAAATATGTCATATTGTAGGTTCTTCAAAGTAGCCACCTTTAGCTTTGATTACTGCTTTGCACACTCTTGGCATTCTCTTGATGAGCTTCAAGAGGTAGTCACCTGAAATGGTCTTCCAACAGTCTTGAAGGAGTTCCCCGAGAGATGCTTAGCACTTGTTGGCCCTTTTGCCTTCTGTCTGCGGTCCAGCTCACCCCTAAACCATCTGGATTGGGTTCAGGTCCAGTGACTGTGGAGGCCAGGTCATCTGGCGCAGCACCCCATCACTCTCCTTCTTGCTCAAATAGCCCTTGATGCCTTCAGTGTGACTCTACAATTTACATAGTAATGAAAATAAAGAAAACTCTTTGAATGAGAAGGTGTGTCCAAACTTTTGGTCTGTACTGTACATAACAAAAAAGTATGAAACAACTTAAAATACGTCATATTTATATTCTGTACTGTGTATATATATATATATATATATATATATATATATGTGCACTTCTCATGATTGGGTAATCGCGGCAGCTACATTCGTTTTTCTGATTAATTGTTTTGCTCTATGAGAAAGACAAGGTAACAAAATATTCGGGGCCGTTCACATCACGTCTTTTGCGCGCGCAAGTTCGTTATTTCCAATGTAGGCGCGCGGTATGCGAGCTCATAATGGAAGCAACGCGCGCGCGTCGCACCGCATCCAGTTAAAAACATCTAAACTTTTCAGAATGCCGCAAGCGCACCGCAGGTCATGTGACAATAACCAACCAATCAGCTTCATCCTTTCCCGTATCAACGTTGAAAGCTCAGCTAAAATGAAGGAACAGCTGTTCATAGCTGTATATGGATTGCCATTTTGAAACGAATTTAGTAGCAGAGCTACTGCGAGCGATTTTTAGTGCTGCAAATCTATTTATCCTTTGCTGAAATTTCCGCGTTTTCATTGAGAGAGAGCGTGTCATGGATGCTTAGCAACGACAGACGCCCCAGGAGCACTTCTGCCCGAGCGCTTTGGAAAGAAGGAGAAAGCGGCGCGACTAGCGTTTTCCACGCGTTTTTAGGAGCGAACTATTGAAGACAAAAGCGATGACCCTCGGTACCTCTCAGGCTGACATGTTGATGTGATGTGATATCTGATTTAAGTGGGCGTGGTGTGTGTAAGGTAGAGAGGGCATGACTGATGATAGTGTCCTGATCCAGTCACGACGCTATTCTCAGCCTGCGCTCCAGCTGAGTAATCAACTTTATTTAAAAAAATAATTTATATATTTTATATTCAAACTGAAAACATGATGTGATTAACACTCAAGTCATTCAAGTCATCGTGTCTCAAGTCAAGTCAAGTCCCGAGTCTTTAACTTCCAAGTCCGAGTCAAGTCTCAAGTCCTAAAAATAGCGACTCGAGTTGACTCGAGTCCAAGTCACCAAGTCACAAGTCCCCATGTCTGATCAATAGAAGTGTGTTTCTATTCGTATTGATGTTGTTCTCAACAGCAAGCAGCATTTTTCAAGAAGTAAAGATGAAAACTTCAATCATAATGAACTCTCCATTATTATTTACAGTATATAAGTACAACCAGTTTGAGAGTTAGGTGAACATCTGGATACACTGAATCTGGGACAAGAAATCCTCCCCTTAGTGGGCAGTTACCAAATAAGATGTGTATCCAGATTGAGAGGTTGGTGGGAGAATGACAAGGAAGGTAAAGAATCCTTGAATGATTTTCAAGAACCTGAAACATGCTTTGAAACAGGAGGATGACTTCATAATTGCTAATACACTGTGTTTTGAAAGAAAAAATGCTTAACATTTGTGGGCAACAAACTGACCTACATGACTTGTGATTAGACTGTGAAATCAAGCAATGAGCGCGTTGAATCTTAATTAAGTGGAGGGAATTAAGAGTAGCATTTTACATGCTGCATTTCATAAACTCTAAACTAGACAAAGGAAACAGCATTATATTCATTACAATCTCCTGACAGTGCAACAGATGACATGGCTCCATTTGTTCCTCATTTATTTGTTACCCTGGACCACAAAACCAGTCTCAAGTTGCAGGGGTATATTTTTAGCAATAGCCCAAAAAAAAAAAAAAAAAAAAAAAAAAAAAAAAACATTGTATGGGTCAAAATTATTATTATATTATAATTTTTCTTTTATGCCAAAAATCATTAGGATATTATGTCCTAATGACATAACATACAGTATATTGACTGTTTAGGGCTTAAATAAACCCAAACAAAAAGGAGCCAATGACATTGCCCACTGGAAGATGTTCCTTTTTAGAGCAATGACATCAAATGTTGTGCAGATTGCCCTGGAAAAATAGCTTTCCTCCAATCACAACAGCCTTTGTGTAGTCTCTCTGACAGAATACCCAAGAGCCATGAAACACTAAATGCAAACTGACAGCTGTTGGAATAAAGCATCATCTGCACTCACTGATTACACTAAAACTGACCTCTCTTTTTATTTTATTCATTTAACAGTGCATTTACCAGCAAGACTAGAATCATGTTTCTTCCATGCACTTTATGACAGTAAAAGTTCTGGTTGATGCTTGTCAGGCATCATCTCTAGAGACTGCCCAAATGGTGGACATACCACTCAGTTATTTCAGATTTTAAATAGACCAAACATAGGCAAAAAATTGCACAAAATGTGTTGGTTGCTTAAAAAAAGAGAAACGTCTTAACATCGAATAATTAAAAGATAATCTGTATCAAATCTACAGAGACCAATGAGTGTCAATAACAAAAAATTCAATTCAAAATCCAAGTGCCATGTTTGAACCATTTTCAATAATAAAAAAAAAAAATAATGTTAATATTATAATTAATAATAAATACCTTTATTATTTTTTTTAGTTCACATAAAAAAAACTATATATTTTTTTTATTATTAATGTTGTGAAATGTTGACTGACTTTGAAGACTTTAGTAAATCCTAACAGACATTAAAATAAAATAGTTTTTTGTTGGTGCAAGCTAAATCTGGCCTATAATGTATTGAATAAAAGTACATACAAACAAAAAAAATAGTGTAATGTGACTGATGTAAATGCAGTAACAAACCTCATATATCAAAGTATAATCAGCTCTGTCTTTTTGTAATGATAAAGTTGGAACTGTGGAACTGATGAGTGCCTGAGGGTTCTCTGCGTGGACAGCTTGTAAACATTAATCAGACCTACACAAATTAATTCAAAATCAAATTCGACAACTTTTAATATTAAATAAATTGATGATGGCAAAAACGTGATAATGTATTTTATTGAAGTATGCCAGAAGAAATAATCACATCAGCAAACAACAAGGTGACTTTTCATGCTGTTTGAGTCTACGCAACGATTTTAATCAGAATGTCTTTATAGTTTGGGTTTAACAAGATTTTTATAGAACCTAGTGAAGGCAACCGCTGGTTTCTTTATTCAAGTGTCAGTGATCTACAGTAACCTCTCTTGCTGGACCTGTTATTGTCATCCTTGAATTCTGACCTATATTGAAAAAAAAAAACAAATTATATATATACTTTATATATAAAGTGAACTTTATTCACTTTTTTAGCAAATAGTTTATAGTTTGTTATAGAAAAAACAAGTTATGCTCAGAGTCTTCAATAATAATAATATTCAATAATAATAATAATAATAATAATAATATGTGAGAAAAACAAATGTAATTCAACATAGTGACACAAAACTTGCAACTCTTTCATTGTTATTGAACTGGACTGAATCAACACTACACCACTATTGCCTTCTGTGAAGCTTCTTTATAGAAACAGAAATTCACCTTACTAGAAGTCAGATAACTTTCAGAATATTTTGTAACTAGCACTTCAATGTTAAAAATATTGCTTCGTAAAGTTGCTTTAATGTGAAGTTGTTTTAATGTGAAGCATTTTAAATGTGAAGTTTTAGGCACACTTTGTGTTTGTCATGTTACTTCCTGTTTATATTGTACTTGAACCATGCTCTCTACACACCTATTGTTAATTATTATATGTCTTACTAAGCGTTCTCTACTACCATTGCTTTCCTGACATGTATCGAACCCTTTTGGCTGACTTTTGGTAATAGGAAAAATGAAGCAGTTGCTTGGCTTTTTTTTTTTTTTTTATGGAGTGTTTGAAAAGCCATACTCTACTGAATTGTATAAAGCAGTATTGACATACTATATATTCTCTGAAAAACATTTATGCAATTATTCAAACATGAAATTTATGCTTCTCAAGTTATATGATCTTTAACAATGTAAAGACATTTTAAGGGCAAAAAAATAATAGAATATTTTCACAAAAGAAAAAAATAAATATATAATTTATTTTTATTTATTTTTTTGCAGATGAGAAATCACATTTATTTCATTTTCAGAACAATTTGCTGTTGCTGTTTAGCCATGATTCAAGAGCATCAACAAAATATGACAAAATGTATTTAAAATAATTTCCAATAATAACATCAGACCGTGGCAAGCAGTGTCTACTTCCATGAAGCCTGCTTCCTTCTACTGAATGGGTTTATCTGCATGGAGCTAAATTTGTGAAAATCTGGAGAGCCAGAGAGAAGACAACAGGGTGCCACACACTGGGTGCATTATCTGCAAACAATCCTTTAGAATTGCTTTAACCTCCACAGGAGCAGAAACAGCCCAAGCTGTGGCCAACCAAGTAGATTGGGCACCAAATGACCAGAGCTCAACAAACCATGCCACTCTTGAAGTGCACAGGGCTCTCATGATGGCAAATGGACACCAGGCTCTGCGGCAAGCCAGTCTGCCTTGCCTGTATCCCCCTCCCCTCCTGGCCTGGACTGTGCAAGGACAAACGTTTATCTGTCTATAGTAGGTATGAGGCTCTTATTTGCTTTTTTCTTTTTTTTTTCTTTTTTTTTGCTGAGCTTTCCAAATTGCCACTTATGTTCACATAAAACATACACGCACATGCTGAGTTGAGTCAGAGAAAAGGAGGGATGAATCTGTCATGGGGCACTCACCACCTCTGGCAAGGTCACACAAACATTATTTTAAATGACAGCCCAGTAGAACAGGGGCATCAGACAACACTCTCAGAGCATACCAAATACTCCAGATGATGTCCTTGTATGATGTTCAGAGCGTGCGTTTGGGATTCATTCAAAAGAACATTAATTACAAAAAAGACGATTTCAAATTGAAACGCACATGAAAAAAAAAATGCTTCAGCAAAAAATAACAAAAATGGAAAAGCAGGCTCACTGTTGGAAACGGTTAGCTCACACTTCACAGTAATCAAAGAAAAAAAAATGAAATATCTAAAATAAAATATTAAAACTTAATTAAATGAAATTCGTATGCACCTAAAACATACTATGTTTAAATTTGTCTTCTAATGTTATATTATTAACATTATTCATAATATTTTATCTGTGGCAACAGTTCACTGATGATGATCAATATATATTGACAAGACCCTTTAAATCAAGTTACAGTTAGCAATTTTTCATGAATTGCTGAGTCTGAATTTACATACTTCACATATAATAAAAACTTTAAAATATAGTCTGCTTATAATCTTCTTATAGCATTTAGTATTCAATCGATTCAGCATTGGAGTTTTTATTTGTAACAGACACAGAATACAAGCTGAAAATGTAATGTAAATCTGGTCTGCCCCATAGATTGTGCCTAAAATATATAAAGGATGAACATAAAATAGTAATTTATTATAAAAATAACAACGAAAACAAAAGTAAACCTGAAGCAGTAAACCATAGAACTGAGACAAAAAAACATGTTATCTATTGTCGCTTTCATTTTGTTTTTCCAAATCCATTAATGTTAGATCAGGGTTATGAAGGAGTCGATTTGACTTTGACAACAAATATATAATTAATATTTAAATATATAATGATTTTAGAGATTTATGGGGTCTCCATTATCTTCAGCCCCCAGTTCTGCAAGTATAAATATTCATTATTAATAGTCTTTATCTCAAGTAATCACGGCTTTATGTGCATAACTCTCGCACACTTTCTTACATTCATTGGCTTCGCTGTTGCTGATGAACAACAACAACAAAAACAAAGTTGTGAAACTAAATAAAAACTGGAACAGTCATAAGGCATGTGTCCTTTAGCCACCAGTAATAGATCCATTATTACAGAATCAAAACTGGAAAGAGAAGCCATCAGCTGCAAAATATTTAGCAAAGTGTGGAGTGTCATCGAAAATGTCATTTAATCAATCAGTGCCACAGATTTTTTTGAAAGTTTCGACCACATGACTCTGGATGAAGATTGGGCCACCTACAGAACCATGTGCAAAAACTAACATGTCAGTTGCATCACAATTTATTTGAAGTTCTGATCGAGGTCTTGTCATCTGCTCCCTCTCAGACTTTGATATTGTTGAGAAGCAGTAATCTGCATTTTGTTTACTCCATAAATATATTACCATCAGCCTCCATCAGAGTGATTCTGTTAGATGTTTCTGAGTGCCTGAAAGATGTTATTTCAAGGCTCATTATGCCTCCAAAGGCTGAGGGTGCAAACACGAGTTTCCAGAAGCACTGAGCTGTCAATCATAATGAATTACTTATATAATTTACAGCTGACAATAAATCTATTGTTTCTGTGGGTGGAACAATCTCACTGGCCTGAAAGTTGCAACATTTGCACCACTCACAAAATGACACTTTAATGGGGGCCATCAAAGTTTACTGCTAAAAAGCATATTTAGACTTTGAAAATGTCTTGCTTTAAGTGCCAAAATTTTACTCTTTTTTTTTTTTAAAAATAACTCTTCAGGCCAATACTGGATTTCAGATAGTCAATGTTATTGTGAATTACTCAGGAATGCAGACTGGTAAATATAACTTAAGTCCAAGTTTTACAATACTACAGGTATTGTAAGACAAATTGCAGACAAATCTAATCTTTCAGATGCAAAGCATTTTGTTAGGAAAGTGTAGATTTGGTCAAAAAAAAAATTATACAATCTCCTTATGATGTCACAAAAAATGTCTGTTATTTAGTGGGAGGACACCACGATAATACTGGTGAAAGGCATCTGTTAACATTCATATTCATCTCAATTGCTTTAGCACGAAAGGGGCAGGATACCTCGAAAAAGAACTTTGAGCAATTGAGAACAATTGTCTTTATAAGTAAAAATAAATAAATCAATATAAAAAAACATTCACTATAGTGACTAAATATGACATCACAGGACACCTAGAAAAAAATTTTTTTAAGAGCCGTACTAAACTTATATATATATATATATATATCAGTAATAAAGTTATAAATAAATAAACAGCTTACTATAGACTAAAAGGGTCATGCTTGACCCTTTATTTAAGACATGTTGAAAATCAGGTCATTTTTAAAGTTAAGTTAGTTCAGAACTGAAATTAAGACTTAAGACTTAAACTTTTTTATTTGCAAAGAAATTATTTTTTCTCTCTTACAGTTATTTATATAATTTCTTTGGTTCCCGTTGATTATGAAATTAAATCACAGCTCAAGGCCTAACTGTGATCAAACAGGGGCGCTGTTTGATGGTTGGCCAACACATTTTGGCAGTTTGCTAATTAAGTCAAAGCAAACAACCACCTGTGATTAAAAGTATCAACCGGTGGCTCCAGTACATAGGTATTTTCTTTCTTTAAACCACTAGCTGAGTCCATTATTTAGGCAACCTGAAAGGAAAAGGTAATTTATAAAATCTTAAGTTGCAGCACATACAAAGACACCTTTCTGAAATGGGAAAAAGTTTTTTTTCTACCTTGGTTAGTTTAAAAAGATTCTACTTTTGCAGTCACTACAGCAATTCTAAAAGAGGTTACTGCAATGAGAGAAACCTTATTTCTTTTAAAATTGAATATTGATCTGTGTGTATTTCTGTGAGAATGCGGTGTCACAGAGAATTTCAAGTTCACATTTCAATTATTGTGACCACGAATCATATTCATGCCTTTTTTTCTTCTTCTTTTTAAAATCTTCTTTGCAGTTGTACACTTGAAATGTCCCTGTAGCCTAAAATCCCAATATTTTGCCTGAGGTAACCTGTAGATAACAGTCTAGCTTTTTATCACCTTCAAAAACACTTAACTCATTAATAAATCCTCTGTATAAAAAAGTACTTTCCTTTATATCAAAAACACAGATACAAAATACAAAGAGTGGCATTTCAAATTCTGACTTTACTGAAAAACCTGCAAATATAAGCTTATCAAAATGCCAAAAGAGCACTCCTCATCCTCTGACATGACTCATGAAAGCGGGTAAACGGTGACTGCGTGATGTCTTGTGCTTGCTCCATTTAATTTGTCTCCGCTGTCATTCTTCATTAACCTACCTGAGTGAGTTTTGACATTCCTCTGGGATGTCCCTCCGGTAACAAAGAAAAATCACCCTCACGCTGCATGCAACCTTTGAAACATCCCACCTCGCAGGAATCCTGCATGGCACACTTCTTGCAACTTTGATCACATTTGAAATGTACCATGCATAAAGAAGTCTTGCTTACTTACTAAAACACATTTTTCCTCCCTCATATCCCAGTTTAGTTTTAGGCAAATATGATATGCCCAGCTTCAGCATGCATACAACAGACGATAACAGTACCTGGATAGATAAGCAGACCAATCAGCCACACCGTGAAGATGAAGCAGGCAGGATTGCACATTCTTCAAACTGTTCTTTGGATGCAGCAGCTGGTGTTTCTTCCTTTCCCTTTTCTCTTCTGCACAGAAACACAGCCACCTGTGTTCTGCTTGCTGTTTCTTTGATCACTGGGTAATTACAGCACAAAACAGCTTATTTTCAACCTTGGATAGGCATGGAGTGGAGTGGAGGCAATTTAAATCCAGCACAAGTTAAAGCGGCAGAGAGACTGAGCTCCCATTGATTATTTTCATAAGCGGAGTGTGCTCAGCGGGCTGCTGGAAAGGAATGGCCCGCCCCCTCAGAGCACTGATTGGATGAGGCTCTTGGCTGTCTGTCATCAAGGGGTGTCTCTCTTGTTCATGCTTCAACTGGACCACTAATGCAAAGCTCTGCAAGATGAGAGAACGAGCCGAGTAGCATCTTCAATAAAGCTGCCGACCAGCCTCCTAATATTTGGTCTGTCACCACAAACTGACAGACATGTCTGAAATTGCTCTTTTCCCTCATATTACGTTGGTTCTATTTAAAGACCAAGTTTTTTCTTATTTGTGTAATTGCCTGCTGTCAACACTGAGTATTGGGTCCATGCCAAGATGCTGAAGTCCCTTCGCTCTGATAGCCATCACTACTCTGACAAAACTCTCAAGGTGACCTTGGGCTGCTTTTGTGGATCTCTAGCGGCAAAGATTAACAATGTAGATCTCATCCATCCTAAATGCATCTGAATAAACAAAACAGGTCTAATTATTGTTTAATTATGTCTCTCAGAACCTTTTTTATCATTTCAAATGACATCAATCATGGTAGCTGTCAGAATACACTGACTCTCTAGAACAACAAAAGATCCACGTAAATGAAAAGCCAATGACATTCAGTCTACAAAAATTCTTCATAATGAACTTTTAATTAGTATTTTTGTTATATGTTTAAAGAATAAATGTATCTTTAATAAAATTAAGATGAATAAGCTTGCATATGATATTGCGATGTTCTGATAAATCATATCCTAAGTCTATAAGTGTATTTTGACAGACTGCACAAGAAATGTTTCCTTATTTTTAAATGATTTAAAATCTGTCAGTACAACCTGAGAAAATAAATTTTCTTTGAAGATACATACATCATTAAATACAAACCTGATTCCAAAAAAGCTGGGACACTGTCCAAATTGTGAGTAAAAAAGGAATGGAATAATTTACAAATCTAATAAACGTATATTTTATTCACAATAGAATATAGATAACATATCAAATGTTGGGTCATTGTAGATTCCATGAGAGCTACACATTCCAAAAAAGTTGGGACAAGTAGCAATAAGAGGCCGGAAAAGTTAAATGTACATATAAGGAACAGCTGGAGGACCAATTTTCAACTTATAAGGTCAATTGGCAATATGATTTGGTATAAAAAGAGCCTTGAGTGGCAGCGTCTCTCAGAAGTCAAGATGGCCAGAGGATCACTAATCCCCCCAATGCTGCGGCGAAAAATGGTGGAACAATATCAGAAAGGAGTTTCTCAGAGAAAAATTGCAAAGAGTTTGAAGTTATCATCATATACAGTGCATAATATCATCTAAAGATTCAGAGAATCGAGAACAATCTCTGTGTGTAAGGGTCAAGGCCGGAAAACATTACTGGATGCCTGTGATCTTCAGGCCCTTAGACGGCACAGCATAACATACAGGAGTGCTACTGTAATGGAAATCACAACACGGGCTCAGGAATACTTCCAGAAAACATTCTTGGTGAACACAATCCACCGTGCCATTCACTGTTGCCGGTTTAAACTGTATAGGACAAAAAAGAATCCATATCTAAACATGATTCAGAAGCGCAGGCATTTTCTATGGGTCAAAGCTCACTTGAAATGGACTGTGGCAAAATGGAAAACTGTTCTGTGGTCAGACAAATCAAAATTTGAAGTTCTTTTTGGAAAACTGGGGTGCCATGTCATCTGGACTAAAGAAGACAAGGAAAACCCAAGTTGTTATCAGCGCTCAGTTCAGAAGCCTGCATCTCTGATGGTATGCATGTGTGCGTGTGGCATGGGCAGCTTACACATCTGGAAAGGTACCATCAATGCTGAAAGGTATATCCAAGTTCTAGAACAACATATGCTTCCATCCAGACATCGTCTCTCTCAGGGAAGACCTTGCTGTTTTTATTTACAATTTGTACAGTGTCCCAACTTTTTTGGAATCGAGTTTGTAGATAGATTAATAGATTTTTACAAATATTTTAAAATAGTAAATAATTTATAAAAAAATACTTATTAATTGTCATGTGGGACAATAGGAGGTTTGTGAGAAAATTTGTGTGTATGATAAAAAATGCAGTAACTTTAGAAAACGGTTTCATTTGTTAAAATTAACTACAGTACAAAGCTTTACAGTGATTTTTTTTTAAACATGTATTAAGCTTATTTATCGATTTTTACATTTACTAATACATTATTGAAATGAAAAGCTTCTGTTAACATCATTTAATGGACCTGAGCTAACGTAAACCAACAATGAACAGTTAGCCAGTTTGTAGAATGATAAATACTGTAGGAAATGAGTTGCTTGTTAATTTTAGTAAATGCATTAACTAATAGAACCTTATTGTAAAGAGCAATAAAAAAATGCATATTAAAAACATAAAAAAAAACATATTCAGCATTATAAAATTGCGACAAACACGTGGACTATCCATAGCACCACAGTTCTTACAACTCGAAGAGAGTCTTGTGTTTAGAGAGCAGTCCAGGATATAACTCAATAACACAGACTTCACACTCAAATATCTGATGTACTTTTAGCCATGTGGGGCTAGATTATATAAGGCAAAGATACAGATAAGGGAGTCTATTATACATTGTTTGACTGCAGAGAAAGACTGCAGCAATAACTATAATTTCAAATATGACAAATATTGAGTTTATTGATGATGAGCAATGTGCAGAATTGTTATCATCGGCCTTCTGCAATTATATCTTAGTGCAACCCCTTTGAAAAAGGACCTCAGTGTGGACTACCATGAATTGCAAATATGGTAATCAAGTATTGTGGGATATCAACACCTTACGATTGTTAATACTATTTTGCAAAACCTTGTAGTTGATTTACTGTCTACTAAGATGATTTCATTACAAATAGTTTGCTGTTGAGCCACAGGGTTCATTTTTTGTCAGTGGAAGAACTACATCACTTATGCTTTTATATGCACACTTCCACCATGCACGGTTCAAGTGTGATCTCACTTCCAGAGAATGTTGTGAATTTCTTGAATATTAATTGCACTCTTACTGGCATGTTATGAATTAAAAATGAGCAAAAGCAGAGGGTTTAATCGAAATATTACCCAAGCTCTTAAGAAGTCTGAATTGCACTGCAAGTACTATTAGCAAAACACTAAATCAAATCCGGCAAGGTCAACGAATTGCACATTTTTAATAGTGCAACTGTCAAGCTAATTCAAAATCTGCCCTACCTGTGCAGTGTCCCAAAGAGGCCAACCACGATAGCACATACACCAGCCAACTCATGACAATAAATCACGCTGGAAATATAGTCCATATTTCATAAAGAGCTTATCAAACTGATGTATATCAAAACGTGATGCAAATGCCACCAAACCTTTCCATTCTTTGAAGGAAGAGTGTATTTCTGTGGGCAACTGAGCACCAGCCAAACTTCGCAGATAAACTAGATAGTATTTTCACACTGTCCCATTTGTGGTCCTGATATGAATCATAATTGATGTTCGTGCTACTAACATTTGACAAGGACATATTCTTTGAGGGTTTTAGACAAGCCTTTTTGGATGATTAATACCGCTCAATAGAATCAGAATATTGATGGCACGTAATTAGGTTTATGATTAATTTGAGATAACAAAATTAGGAACTATCTTGCCCTTCAAATAACATAAAGTAACCAAAGTAATGTTTGATCCTCAGTAGACAAAAAACGGCCCAAACAAAATTATCAGCCAACCCAGATACCCCTAATAAATAAATAAATATAGAATTTTCTTGAATAAATCTAAAAAAAAACTTTAATTAAGAATATACTAACTTTACATGTATTATATTACATAGTAGGTAATTAATTAGGAATTTTGTGAAAATGCGGGCCACTTTGGACTGCTGACACTTTCTCCAGTCAAGTAATCTCTGATCTAATTGAAACTGATAATTAAACCCTCAAGTAACCCCAAATATTTTCATAATATCCCTAAAATGAAAGCCTAAAGACTGAAGATATAAAAATAGTGTTTAGTGATCTTTGAAATGCTTTGAAAGTCTAATACTTAAATGTGCTGCATTCAATAGCGTCCTGCTGTCTCAGTCAAAACCCTGGAATATC
The DNA here is from genome assembly GCF_023724105.1 of Carassius gibelio. Lineage (NCBI taxonomy): Eukaryota > Metazoa > Chordata > Actinopteri > Cypriniformes > Cyprinidae > Carassius > Carassius gibelio. The sequence continues at coordinate 9,569,061 of NC_068380.1, read as the reverse complement.
AAAGATGAGATTAGCTGCTGTTGTTTAATAAATGGCACAAAAACATTACAGACATCTGTGGGATGAGAAGGGTTTCACATACAAATCAACACACACACACACACACACACACACACACTAGTTTACCTGCTTTGACCTTGGCTAAAACAGCTGTTTTATTTGAATGGATATCAAACACTCCTTCAATTGAGTAGCATACTACACTTTATAAAAAAAAAAAAAAAAAAAAAAAACGGAAAAAAAACTTAAAATACAAATAAATGCAAATCATTTAAGCTACATAAAAAAACAACTATAGTCAAACACAGCTAGTCTGAATAAAGAATTTCCAATTTAACAATATTGCTGAGATGTAAAGGGTTTATAAGTTACCAGCATTAAGCATTGTTTCTAAAAGCATTATAAATGTTACAAATGTACTGCTGAAACAATACAAAAACTGTAAATTATGTAGTACTGAATAGTGGAGTAAGATTGTTAAACAGTTTTTCAGCAATTCTGTGTTAAGGATTTTTTAGGCAGGGCTAAAACGGTAGCTTGCTATTATGAAACTGGTTAATAATGAGAATTAGTCCTTAAACTAAAGTGTTTCCAGTGTCTTTGTTGAGCCCTCTATCAACATTTCTTTATTTACATTTGTATTTGTTGACATTCTTATTCGCATTTTTACACTTACATTACATCAATTTATAAAGATGCTAGTCATCCGAATAAGCACAAACTGGAACCAGCATTTATCAGTTTGGCCAGAGCAAGGAAGATCACAAGGAAGCCCGGTTTTTAGTCCGCCTCTATGAGGCTCTGTACTGGAAACACAAGCTTATCAAACAATGTGTATTGTATTGTGATATAGTTAGTTATACCTAACCCTACAGTAGTTCACAGAGATCAACAATTTTCCATAATGCACAAGCCTACTGTATAGAGAAGCCACAATTTTTTTTCTGAATCCAATCAATTTCAAGCACCTCTTTTGTTACATTATTAAAAAATAGTTTTTGCTTCTCAAATGTCTCTTGCTTTTCACCTCTCTCCTTTAAAATCTGATACTGCATCAATTGCATGAGATAAGAAATCATTCAAAACATACCCCTAAACAATTATGTCCCATCATCCTCCCAGACAGCCATGCTGTGAGTTCCGTGCTTTAGTCAATAGCCACAAATTGGCCAGCATCCATCAAGGCAACCTAGGATTGCATTTGAATATTTGTGTGCATGTGAGAGTGTGTGTACATGGCTTACGAGTAAGCTCTTCAGGCTGACTTCAGCATTGTGCGTTTGATCTACACTGTGGATATTAACTCTGCACTCCAGCAGTAACACAGATGGCACAGCTTCTCTAACCTGATTCCACCCCTGAATGAGCGATAAGAACGAGTATTCATAAAAAGAAAGTGACAGATTGACCGTCACAAACTCTATTGTTGGACAAAAAGTTAAAAGTAGCTCAATTGACAGTTGGCATTTTGTCAAAGGCATGTTCACACCAAAGATGATAACTATAATGATATGGTTTTAAAAAAATGGAACTGCAAAACAATAGCAGCATCCACACCACAGCTGAGATGATAACAGGACAGAGGTACAACAAAGTTGGAATACATTTTTACAATTATTTTTTTCTCAGACGATTATCAATAAAAACACTGACAACCAAAGCTCACAGCCTTACACATAAAGTGGCAGATGACAAAACAGCAGCATGCACTTACAGAATGTTATTATGTGTTGGTGTGAGCACTGAGATCGTAAATTAGTGCAACGCAGTTCTTTCGTGGGAAGAAGGAGACGGGAACCGGCGGACAATCAAACAGACTTTTAATAATAAAATAAACACAAACCAAACCAAAACACAAAATAAAACCCAGGCCCAGTCCTCTCTCGTCGCTCCCCTTTTATATCCTTCCATCTCCTCCGTGGGACTCAAGACCGGTGAGTGTCGCAGGTGTCGCTGGTTTCCAATCACTCCACCGGCCTCGCTCGTTCCCACGGTTCTCGGCCCCGCCCCATTCGTCACAGTTAGTTAGTTATCGTAAGTTAACGTAATAGTTATCTTTACAGTTAATGTTCTTGAACTGAACAGGCCTTTGCTCAACATTCCACACCCATATGATGTCTCTTTTTTTAATGGGGAAAAAATGAATAAATAAAAAATAAAAAGCAGTCCATATGATTCATTTGCAAACTTCCCACATCTTTCAAACCAAAGCTTTGAATAAGAAACAGACCAAAATGCAACATTCATTTGTTTCCACACAAAACTATTATACAGCTCTGAAAAACTTGAAATACAGCCCAAAAGTCATATAGACTACTTTTATTGTTTCTATTTTTGGCATTTTAGGAGCTGAAATTATTATTTGTTTATCCAAATTAATTGGATTAATAGGATTTGAGTAAAATCACTAAAATCACTCAGCTTTAATTATTGGCAAATGGATCTGATTAAGATTTAGCATCTAAACCGAAAATCCTTCAACTGGAATCCCACAAACAGTCTCATCAAGGTCGAATTTAAGGCAAACTCTGGGTCTGCCTTTCTTGCCTCTTTCCTGCAGCCTCTTCCTGCTGCTTTTGCTGCCAGTTTGTCATCTAAATGCCCGGGAATTAGCAAAAGTAGCCTAAATTAATTTGGCAAGAGGAAGAGGCAGATGGAACATGTAATTGTAAGGGCACAGTTTTGGCAGCCTAAGAAGACATCTTAAAAGAATTAATATTTCCCCATGGTTAATAAATCCTTTTTCACATTCTTCCTCTACTTGATTTATTTCAAAACAGTAACCTCATCTTAACAGTGCAAAACAAGCTGTGTGAAACCTTAATCATACAGTATACTTGACTATGGCAATTGTTTGAATATATATTTCCAAGTTAAAAATAAGATATCACTCTAAATCCCTAACAGAAATGTAAAGTATTGTCAGCTATCAGTAATTCTTCTACGCAAAGTGAACTGTTCACTTCATTTAAAAAAAAAATAATTCAGACATGGAAATAATTGTAGTGGTTAAGATGTCACCAATTCCAAAATGAATCCACAGCAAGGAAAACATCATCCCCAAGACTTCAAGACATCATCTTATTTGCATTAAAAGTAACTCATGTACTTGAACATGGCTTTTTGAAATGACATAGCCTGACATGCTGCTTCTGTTTACACACTTCTATGTGTAGGTTGCCATGAGTGTGTTTGATTCCTCCCTAAGGGTTTACACTGATGGTGGAGTGGAATAAATAGCTCAGCTTTGGATTTCTTTACAACTCTCATTTACATTTATGCTTATAGCAAACACTTTCTTTCCAAATTGACTTGCATCTCATCGTTAGAATAATCTATGCAGCAATAAAAAAATATATAGAAAAGCTGCTGCCTGTTGAGCACTTGTTTTACCTGAGTGGCTCTTATACTGTTATTTATTTATTGATTTATTTTTGCTTTAAGAGAACATTTCAGCCAAAAATGAAAATCCTGTCATTATTCACTCACCATCATGTTTTTTCATGATTTTTTTTCATCTGTGTATAAATTGTACTCGTCTCTTTTCCATACATTGATTGTACATAATGCCCATGGGGTGTTGAGGGTGTTAACCCACAAAATTTAAGAAAAAATAAGAACAGGAATAAAATAGGAATTAAATGAAATAATCGCTTTGTATGAAGAACACACAAAAATTCAAGATTCACCCTTAAATGAAAATTTACTCACCCTAAGGCTTAGTATGTATATGGTGTATATGAGTTTATGTCTTCATCAGTAAAGCTTTTTTCATGTTTTTAGCAGCTTTTATCATGTTTTAGCATCCATTGGTGAGCAGATGATGTAATGTTAAATGTCTCCAAATCTGTTCAGATGAAGAAACAAAGTCATCTACATCTTAAATGGACTGATCTTTATTTTTGGGTAAACTCGCTTAAATTCATCTTATTTGGAAACCCACTGGTTCATTGGCATTTGGTATCTGTTACAATGTCTGGTACAATCTGAACTTAACTCAATCTGGCCACAGTAGATGTCATATGGACTATTTTTATACAATCAATTATTAATTACAGTGACGTGGTCTTTCTGCTGGAACTCAAGGTCTGTCGCACCTCCTACGGTGGACTATGGTGAACTATGCATGGCAGGGGCATCCTTTTCCCTGAGGCAGGCCTAAACCTGACCGCATACAATGTGGTTTTGCCGTAGGTTCTTCAGCTGGGGACCACCGCTTATTGACATTTTGCCCCTTGACCCAGAACTTCTCCTGGTGGAGGGGCAGTGGATCCTACATCGACTCTTAATGGACTCTGATTATTTGCCTCCTGCAAACTTTTATCCATCACCTCTGCCAGCTTGGCACTTGGTCATGCCGCCATCTGAGCTGACTCTATGTTAGTGCTGTTTTACAGCCCGACAGAACATGCTGGCATGAGGCATTGATGGTCCAGCAGAGGTCACAGGATTGCTCTGTTCCAAGCCATCTGTGGAGATTTTTAGGGCTTGGTAGGGTGTCGTATGTTTCCCTAATGAGGAAACTGAGCCAGGCTTGTGGCAGTTTCCAGAACTCTGCCCAGCTGATTGCTCGGCTCGTGACACCCTTCCAAGTTGTCCACCGCCCCTGCTGTCCCTGTGCCACAGACCTTACAACAACTAGGTCCTTCCTCTCCTTCCTACTTGCCTTGGAACATAGGATGGGTGGCTCCCTCCATCCAAGGCCTGTCTTTCCTGTCTGGACCATGCCCACAATTTGCTGATGTTGCAGCCTTCCTATCACCGTCTGCACCTCCTCCTTAGCCCTCCATTTCCTTCCAGCCTCAACTCTGGCATTTGCATCAGCCACTGCCCTGTCGGAGGAATCACTTAATTCCATCGCCAACCTTGCCTTCTCCTGCCTATAGCCCAAGGTGATGGATTTCAGGGGTAGCTGGAGTGAATTCCATCCATACAAACCAGCAGCTGAGAAGCACCGTGGTAGGCCAAGCCATTTGCGGATGAAAGAGTTAGCTTTTGCCTCCATCCGGCTTACTGCTGTTGAGGTGACTTTGCTTGCGTCAATCTTGAACAGGCCTTCTGACAACTGCTGAAGGATGAATTTCCCCTTATCCTTGTCTGAGAGACCGGATGTATAAAGTCTTCCCAGGCTTTGGATGGGCCGATCCACCATGCAGGGGATATCTTCCCCACTGATGGTCGTTTCTTTCCCCCTTTCGCAATGAGAGGCTCCTCGACTTCTGTGGCTTGAACTTCATTCTGGCCCATGTGATCAGCTCATCCAATCTGGATACAATCTTGTTGTACATGGGGCGGTTTGTATCAGGCAGGTAATGTCATCCATATAGCTCCCTAAGGGCGGGAGCCTCTGACCTGCAGGCTGCCAGACTCCACCCACCACCTGCCTTGCTCCGATCAGGATGACCTCAAATGCTGCAACAAAGAGGATGGGAGAAATGGAGCATCCCATTGCGATCCCCACTTACAGTTGTTGTCAACCAGTGGTGACTTTCTTCAGTGCAAAACACATGTGCATGTCCTGATAGTAATTCATGATCATGGTCCTGATGTTGTCTGAGATGTGGAAGAATTCCAAATCATAGGGTATGAGCAGGTGTGGCACTGACCCATAGGCATTGGCTAGGTCTAGCCATATAAAGTGCAAATTTTTCTTCTCCCTCTTGGTGGTTTGGATCTGTTCTCCAAATCATAGAAGCATGCTCTACACAGCCTGGAAAGCCTGGAATCCCAGCTTTCTGACAGCTGGTATCGATGTAGTTGTTCTCCTTAAGGTAGGTGTTTTTTTTTTTTTCCATCACGGAGAAGAAGATTTTCCCCTCCACATTCAGTAGAGCTATGCTCCTGAACTGCTTGCTTGGGAATAGAGACTGCCACTGCCCTCTGCCACTCAGATGGTATAGTCTGCTTAGTCCAGTTGATTCTCATCAGGTACCATAACAGCTTCAGCACTGCTGGGCAGCTTTTATACAGCTTGTATGGTATTCCATTCGGACTTGGTGCTGAAGCAGATATTGCCTGCGGGATCACCTGCCTGATCTCGCTGAACTTTGGTTGCGATGTGTCAAACAGGGCTGATGGTTCTGAGGGTCTGGGCACATACCCTGGTGAATCTAGCGGTTTGTTCCTTGCTGGGTCACTGTACTGAGTGCAAATGTACTCCTGCAGTTCTTCTTTGGAGACATCCAGAATTCCACTTGTCTTCTCCTCGAGGAGCCCACGTGCATACCGGAATGGATTCCTGAAGAAACTTGATCTTTCCCTTTCCTTCCTTTTTCTCAGTTTTCTGATGCGTTTTACCCTCCGGAGGTTAGCAAGGCGTCTTCTGATCTCATACCAGAGAGTTTTCAGGCCCTCCTTCTCAGACTCCTCTGCCTTCCTCAAACGCTTGCGGAGCTGCCTTCTGCTTACCACCAGGTCATTAAGCTATTTCTCTCTCCTGCCTTTTGATTTTATAAAGGCTTCTTTAATGGTCACCTCGCCGTACCTGTTGCTGCATTCATCATACAGTATTTCCCCAAACAGAATTAGCTTGGCTACCACTGACCCACACATAGCTTTTTGCAGCAGCCCGCTCAGATGTTCATCCAACTTTCTCCACTCCTCAGCCTCGTTGGCCTTTGGCCACTTGATCTTGTTCCTTCGGAGTGGGTTCTTCAGGTTCCTGTCCCTTTGGCTCCCCTCCATTCTTGGGGGTGCTCCTGAGTTAACTCTTTGGGGATCATCAACATCCCTTTCTTCCTCCTCCTTCCTTTCTTCCTGGTCTGCCTCTGCAACATTGGGCCTGTTGGCACTGTGGTTGTGTGAATGTGAAGTCCACTTAAAGTTTTTTTTTTTTTTTTTTTGTAAAAATGTATGTTTCAGAATTTTATATTTTCACACACATTCATAAAACCAATGTTGAACTTTGTTTCTTTGCATGAGAATGACGTCGATCACTTCTTTCCAGCATACACCACACCTATCAAGTACTTTTGGTGGTGGAAACACAAGCCGGATCAGGTTGTACCATCCCGAATTGTACCGTGCTATACTGTACCATACTGTTTGGTGGAAATGGGACTTTTTTGTGTCAGACACATAATCACACAACAACCCATTACTGTCAACTTTCTGACTGAAACTACATGTGACTTCAACTTTCAAGGAGATTTTCTGCCAAGAGGGGAAGCTGTTAACACCTGATATTACAACAATTATATCGTCAAAATAATAAAGCAGTAAGTCTGGAATGGCATATAGCTTACTAACTTTATACTTTGTGAATACAGGGGAAAGAGTGAAAATAACAACTTGAGGATAAAAAAAAAAAGTTGCAAGCAGCATAGTGGTGAAAAAATGCAAGGTGATGAGATATTAAATGAACTTCCTTTAACTTGGGCATGCATTTTTGGAATAGCATTTCATGTGCAAGTTGCTACAAGAGCTGAGACACAAACACAACAGTCAAATGTCTGTAAAAATGCATGTTTATATAGAATAAACAATGGAAAAGCAGCAAGGTGAAATGCAAAAGCCTGTAAACAACTACTATTGTATGTTTGCATGATATGGTGAAAGGCTAATAGCTTTTATTTTATTTTGCTTTCTTTTTTTTTATAAAACATTTAATAGTAATCTACTGGTGTTAGACTGTAAAGGGATAGTTCACCCTAAAATTAAAATTACACGAAGCAGAAGAGTGCGCATGCATCATGATACTCCACAAAATGGAGGCACGCCACGGCAGACTGTATGAGGAGAAGAATTTTTCAAAGTTGTTAGTTTTGTTTTCTTTGCGCACAAAAAGTATTTCTTGTAGTTTTGTAAAATTATGGTTGAACTACTGATGTCACATGGACTATTTTACTGATGTCCTTACTACGTTTCTGAACCTTGAATGTGGTAGTACCCTTGCTGTCTATAGGGTGGTCAAAGAGCTCTCATAATGCACCAAAAATATCTTAATTTGTGTTCCGAAGATGAACAAAGGTCTTACGGGTTTGGAATGACTTAAAGGGTTAGTTCCCCAAAAATGAAAATTCATCCATGTTTTACTCACCCTCAAAGCATCCTAGGTGTGTGTGACTTTCTTCTTTCAAAGGGATCAGAGTTATATTAAAAATTGTTCTTGCTCTTCCACGCCTTTCAGTGGGGATAAGCGGGTGTTTGTTGTCAACAGTTCAGAAGGCATGAAATAAATTGCGTGCATCTGTAATAAAACGTCCCTCACATGGCTCCGGAGAGTAAATATAGGACCCTGTAGCAAAATGTAAATGTTTTTGTGAGATAAATATCCATATTTCAAATGTAATAAAACACTTTTCTATTACTACCGCTTCAGAATTTAGAAGTCATTCTAATTTTTTTTACTATTATTATTTTTTATTTATTTACTGTAAACATATAGGATATGTCTCAGAAAAATCGTAAATTCTTTTTTACCATCCAAAAATAAAAGTAAAAAAAAAAAAAAAACGTCTCGGTTACGTACGTAACCCTCGTTCCCTGATGGAGGTTATGTCGACCGACAAATGGGGTCTCACTTGGGAGGCCAATCATCTCTGATTTTAAGAGAAAACGCCAATGAAATTGGCAAGTGGATTAACACACCTGAGCCACTCCCCGTGCCAGCGGGTATAAATAGGGCGACAGGTGCATCCACTCATTAGGTTTTACGCTGAGGAGCCGAGAACGTGTCCCGGCAACAGCGAATGGTTCAAGGTTGTGGCATGGGGACATAACGTCTCCGTTCCCTCCATCAGGGAACGAGGGTTACGTACGTAACCGAGACGTTCCCTATCTGTCGGTCACTACGAGTTATGTCGACCGACAAATGGGGTCCTATGGAAAACGCCATAACCTGAACCTTGTCACAACCCTGAGGCGCTGCAATTGTTGACAAGCCTTGGCGTGCCACAAAAGCTACGCTTAAGGTCGTAACCTTCCCAAAGCCCCAGCGCAAATTCACTGACCTTGGTACCGAAGGGGCCAAAGGGTGAGTACATCGCTGCTGGAGAAGGCCATGCTGCTGTTCCGCCCACATAAAGTAAATGGAAGGGATTTCAACCTTCAGTGAAAGATTGCTTCAAATCTTCCCTATTTGTTCTTTCAGCTGGCAAGACAATGGGGAAGCGAGCCTTTAGGAAGGGTCGCTACGGAGACCACATCCTACCCGTAGGGAGGTGACATGTGGATATACTGATATGGACTGACCCAGGGGGCAGTACTACATATGGAAGGGGTCTCTGAGGCAGGTCCTACCTTGGAGTAGGGATGGGACGGCTGCCAGAAGAGACCGACAGAGCGATCTGTCAAGGGAAGACACGGGTTTGCCAAGAGGGAAACCTTACCGTGGAAGAATACACATATGGGATTACCCGCAGGGAACCCAGCCATATGGACACCTAGCCCAGTACGGGGGCTGACCGGCTCCGGGCATGCTAACGCCAGTACTGGGCCTGGCGACAGACTGCTCCGCCAAGTCTGACGCCGAGGGTGCTGGAGGATGCTCGACCAGGGTACGCCAACCGGGGAACTCTACTGGGAGAAGAAGGCGCTCACGTCCCCGTGTTAGGGGGAATGGCGCAGCAAGCGAGACACCCAGCCAGCCCTTCCCGCCAATTACCTGTTACCCAACACACGGGAGGAAACTGGCTCTACACGGAGGTTGTAAAACCTCGCAAAAGTGTTAGGTGTCGCCCAGCCCGCAGCTCGACAAATGTCTGCCAGAGAGGCGCCGTGCGCCAACGCATAGGAGGAGGCCACACTCCGTGTGGAGTGGGCCCTCACCCCCAGGGGGCACGGCTCGCCTTGGGAATGGTAAGCCAAGGCGATGGCGTCCACTATCCAGTGGGCCAACCTCTGCTTAGAGACAGCCTTCCCCTTCTGCTGACCTCCAAAGCAGACCAGGAGCTGCTCAGAGCTTCTGAAGCTCTGGGTGCGGTCCACGTATATGCGGAGCGCTCTTACGGGACACAGCAACGACAAGGCTGGATCTGCCTCCTCCAGGGGCAGCGCTTGCAGGTTCACCACCTGGTCTCGGAAGGGAGTGGTGGGAACCTTGGGCACGTATCCAGGCCGGGGTCTCAGGACAACGTGAGAGTAGGCCGGCCCGAACACAAGGCACTCTTCACTTACCGAAAATGCTTGGAGGTCCCCGACCCTCTTGATGGAAGTGAGCGCGATCAGGAGCGCTGTCTTGAGAGACAGGAACTTCAGCTCAACCGAATCCAGCGGCTCAAAGGGACCCCTCTGAAGTCCCGCCAGGACAATAGAGAGGTCCCAGGAGGGAATCAGGGGTGTCCTAGGAGGACGTAACCTTCTGGCACCCCTCAGGAACCTAACGATCAGGTCATGCCTCCCCAGGGACCGGCCGTCCACTGCATCGTGATGTGCTGCAATGGCAGCCACATACACCTTCAGGGTGGAGGGTGACAGCCCACGCTCCAGCCTACCTTGCAGGAAAGAAAGCACGACTCTGACCGGGCATCTCCGGGGGTCTTCTCGGTGAGAAGAACACCAATTCGTGAACAGACTCCACTTCAGAGCATAGGCCTGCCTCGTAGAAGGGGCTCTAGCCTGAGTGATAGTGTCTACCACCGCTGGGGGCAGATCACTTAGGTCTGCCGCGTCCCGTCTAGAAGCCACACGTGGAGGTTCCAGAGATCTGGACGCGGGTGCCAAATGGTGCCAAGCCCCTGAGAGAGAAGGTCTCTCCTCAGGGGGATGCGCCAGGGAGGGGCTGTCACGAGGAGCATGAGTTCCGAAAACCAGGTCCGGGTGGGCCAGTAAGGCGCAACCAACAGGACCTGTTCCTCGTCCTCCCTGACCTTGCACAGTGTCTGTGCGAGCAGGCTCACTGGGGGAAACGCATACTTGCGTAAAGCCCGAGGCCAGCTGTGTGCCAGTGCATCTGTGCCCAGGGGGGCCTGGGACAGGGAATAGTACAGCTGGCAGTGGGAGGACTCGTGGGAAGCAAACAGGTCTACCTGGGCTTCCCCGAATCGACTCCAAATCAGCTGGACCGTCTGGGGATGGAGTCGCCATTCCCCGGGGAAAGTGAGCTGTCGTGAGAGCGCGTCGGCTGCACGATTGAGCTCCCCCGGGATGTGGACAGCGCGCAGCGACTTGAGCCACGTCTGACTCCAGAGGAGGAGATGACGGGCGAGTTGAGACATGCGGCGTGATCGTAACCCGCCTTGTCGGTTGATGTACGAAACAGCCGCAGTGTTGTCCGTGCGGACCAACACGTGCTTGTCCAGCACTAGCGGACGAAACCGTCGCAAAGCTAGATGCACTGCCAGCAACTCCAGGCAGTTGATGTGCCAAAGCAGTCGAGGTCCTGTCCAGGACCCTGAGGCTGCCTGCCCGTTGCATGTCGCGCCCCAGCCCGAGTTGGAGGCATCTGTTGTGACAACAACGTGCCGGGACACTTGTTCTAAGGGCACACCGGCCCGTAGAAAGGCAAGGTCCGACCAAGGACTGAATAGGCGGCGACACATCAGTGTGATGGTGACACGATGTGTACCGCGGCGCCATGCCCATCTCGGGACTCGGGAGTGTAACCAGTGCTGAAGTGGTCTCATATGAAGCAGTCCGAGCGGCGTGACTGCGGCTGCGGATGCCATATGCCCCAGGAGCCTCTGAAAGTGTTTCAGCGGTACCACTGTCCTGCCTCTGAAGGAACTCAGGCAGTTCAGCACTGAGTGGGCACGCTCGCTGGTGAGACGTGCCGTCATACTCACCGAGTCTAACTCCATACCGAGATAAGAGATTCTCTGCACAGGGGAGAGCTTGCTCTTCTCTCGGTTGACCTGAAGCCCCAACTGACTGAGGTGCCGAAGCACGAAGTCCCTGTGATCGCACAACTCTTCTCGGGACCGGGCCATAATGAGCCAGTCGTCGAGATAGTTGAGGATCCTGATGCCCACTTCCCAAAGTGGGGCAAGGGCGCCCTCCGCGACCTTCGTGAAGACACGGGGGGACAGGGAGAGCCCGAAGGGGAGGACCTTGTACTGCCATGCCTGACCCTCGAAAGCAAAGCGCAGGAACGGTCTGTGACGAGGGAGGATAGAGACATGAAAGTACGCGTCTTTCAGGTCGATCGCTGCAAACCAGTCCTGGGGCTGGACGCATTTGATAATGCGTTTCTGCGTCAACATCCTGAACGGGAGCTTGTGTAGGGCCCGATTCAAGACTCGCAGATCCAGGATAGGTCGAAGGCCACCGCTCTTCTTGGGCACGATGAAGTAAGGGCTGTAAAACCCCGTCCTCATCTCGGCTGGAGGGACCGGCTCGATTGCATCCTTCGCCAGGAGGACAGCAATCTCCTCGCGCAAGACAGGGGCGTCCTGGACTGCCACCGAAGTCTCGAGCACGCCATTGAACTTGGGGGGTCGCCGGGCGAATTGAATCGCATAGCCGAGTCGAACCGTCCGGATGAGCCAGCGTGACGGGTTGGGCAGCGCAAGCCACGCTCCCAGATACCGTACAAGTGGCACCAAAGGGACAGTCGACATACCCGCAGTGGTGCAGCGATGGGGAGTCGTGCCGGAAAGCCCAGAAGGCACTGCGTCCTGGGTCATCGCAACCACACTCCTCGTGTTCCCGGAGGAACTGGCCAGAGACGCGTGGAGAGGCGTTGCGTCTCCGAACCGTCCGGCCAGTGGCGGAACAGAACAAAACAGAAACTGAAGATTCTCCGCCCGGCCCTCCTCCGGGGGAAGGAGTGGCGCTGTCTTCGCCATCTCCTGAAGAGCAGTTCTCCGCATCTCCGAGTTGCCCGTGTCAGGGCCGCTTGGTCGACTTCCTGGAGGACTTCGCAGCCGGGAGTGACACGGGGGGCGCCGCTCTCCTGCGCGGGGCTCGACGCGCCGGCCTCGAAGAACTCTCAGCACGGGGCGGAGCTGGCGTAGAGGACGCAGGGGGGCGCCCACGGCGACGAGCAGGCTGAGGCGCTACCCGCGACGGAACGGTGGCAGCCGGAGAGACACGTCGGGGCAGGATGTGCTGGATGGCCTCAGTCTGCTTCTGTACCGCCGAGAACTGCTGGGCAAAGTCCTCGACAGTGTCGCCGAACAGGCCTGCCTGGGAGATGGGGGCGTCGAGAAAGCGCGCTTTGTCCATGTCCCTCATCTCAGCCAGGTTCAGCCAGAGATGCCGCTCCTGGACCACCAGCGTGGACATCGCCTTCCCGAGGGACCGCGCCGTGACCTTCGTTGCCCGTAAGGCGAAGTCGGTCGCCGTGCGCAGCTCCTGCATCAACCCCGGGTCGGTAGAACCCTCGTGCATGGTTTTGAGTGCCTTGGCTTGGTGTACCTGCAGGATAGCCATGGCATGCAGGGCAGAGGCAGCTTGGCCCGCAGCACTGTAAGCCTTGGCAGCGAGTGCGGCCGTCAGCTTACAGGCCTTGGACGGGAGGCGCGGACGATTCCTCCAAGTGGCGGCGTTTTGTGGGCACAAGTGCACCGCAACCGCCCTCTCCACCTGGGGAACCTCTACGTACCCCCTGGCTGCCCCGCCATCGAGGGTGGTGAGGATGGAAGAGGGAGAAGAGCGGCTTCTGGCCGTGAAAGGGGCCGTCCACGACTTCGTCACCTCTTCATGCACCTCCGGGAAGAAAGGCACCGGAGCAGAACGAGGTTGTGAGCCGCGTCCCGCGCCGAGAAACCAATCATCCAGCCGTGAGGGCTCGGGACTGGGCGGTGTAGTCACCTCCAGTCCGATACTCACGGCTGCCCGGGCAAGCATGGCCGACAACTCCAAGTCCGATTCGGCAGTAGCGACAACACCCGAGGGGGGCAGCCCCGCCGAACCTTCATCCTCAGAGGTCGATAACCCATCCCCCGATGCAGCAATCGACATCTGGTCCTCGGGCGGCGCACCGAAAGACACGCTGGGACCGCTGTGAGACGGCCCAGCAGAATCAATCGGCAGCTGCACGGGACAGTCGCTGCGTGAGGAGTGAGAGGTCCGTGGGGCGTGGCCCGGCGGAGAAGCTCTCACTGTGATCCTCAGATCTCCCAGAGCGCCAGCCGGCGGCCCTCTGCTCGAGCCAGAGAGACCGGGACGGGTGGCGACAGAGGGGTCTGCTGCACTCCCCTTGAGGTATGAGAGACGCGATCGCAGCGCTGCCATGTTCATACGCCCACAGTAGACGCATGAATCATCCACGAGCGCAGCCTCAGCGTGTTGGACGCCCAGACACTGCAGACAACGCTCGTGACCGTCAACCGAAGACAGGAAACGACCGCATCCAGAAGGACACGGACGAAACGGCATCTTGAAAAAGACGCGAATCGTCCATGATTTGCTCTTTTAGAGAACTGTCTCTTTTAGCCGAAGCGCCCAGGGGAATCGCCGCTCGCAGGGACACCACTGTAACGCGCCGTCACACCGACCAGGAACAGCTCTACCAAAAACAAAGATGAATGGCTTTGTAGTGATCTTCTTCATCGACTACTCGGCTCCGAAGCAAAAATCTAATGAGTGGATGCACCTGTCGCCCTATTTATACCCGCTGGCACGGGGAGTGGCTCAGGTGTGTTAATCCACTTGCCAATTTCATTGGCGTTTTCTCTTAAAATCAGAGATGATTGGCCTCCCAAGTGAGACCCCATTTGTCGGTCGACATAACTCGTAGTGACCGACAGATAGGGAACTATATATATATAGCCCGAGCCTATATTGTTTCATCAGATAAAAGTCAAATACCTCTAATAGCCAGCTTACAAAATTGTGCTTGATGCAACCACTTTGTATTATTCAAAGAAAATTATATAAAAACAAATTAATAAAGTGACAAAAGCACATACAAAAAAAAAACTAATTCAAAATATTAATAAATGAATATCAGTTATTTCTCTATTTAGCGCTGAAAACGTGGACCACTCAAGATGAATGTGACTATAAATTTGAAAAGATTTCAGTGTATGAAATATGGTGTCGGTTGAGAGCAGTTTGTGTGTATGTGTGTGTGTGTTTGTGTGTGCAATGATTTAGCAGTACAAGCAGAGACACGACCACCATTGTGGCTCCCACCTCTCTGGGAGAGTACTGCCTGCCTTAAGCCATCTGAGCATCCAAACCCCCAGCCTATCATTTCATCATCATCATCCCTCATCACTCTACCGATCCCTCACTTCACCCCCCTTCCCTCGCCAAGCCTGTACCATCATCTCTTTGTCTGTCTCACCCCCAATCTCTGCCTCTCTTTGATTACTGACATGTGATGTCTCATCCAGCTTAGAGATTTCTCTGCTGAGCCGCCATTCAAGTGTTGTTTGACACGCACACACATGCACACCTCACACACAGCCCTCAGCTGTGGCACAAGGCATCTGCTCTCAGACAGTCATGTCGTGTTAATGTAAGCACAGAGCATCTCGTTCATTAACAGCGCCCAAAACTGCTGAGAAAAGGGTTGTTGTACTTCTAGCATCATTCTCATTTCTACACTTTTTCGAAAACACTACCTAAAATTCTAAATGTATGCATAACTTATTCACAGGCATGCTCAGAATAACATAAGATAAATGTTAGAACTTCTAAATGTCAATTCAGTTATTAAATGGTATCATAGGAAATGGGTGTTCTTATGCTTGACGTGAAGGATGACTCGAGTAGCAATCTTGTTTTCTTCAAAACTGTGACAATAGCAACACAGTTAAAGAAGATTATTTGTAAATCAGTTCTAACAATATTTTAAATATGTTATCAATTATAACTTTAATTGACAATGCTAAATAAATTCTTTAAAAAAATGAATGATCCCAAACTTTGAATGGTACAGTAGTGTAAATTGTTACAAATTATTTTAATTTTAAATAAAATCTATTATTTTTATTTACTTTTTATTCATAAAAAAACTAAAATATATGTATATATGTATATATATATATATATATATATATATATATATATGTGTATATATATATATATATATATACACATATATATATATATATATATATATGTATATATATATATATATGTATATATATATATACATATATATATATATATATATATATATATATATATATATATATATATATATATATATATGTATATATATGTATATATATATATATATATATATATGTATATATATATATATATATGTATATATATATATATATATATATACGTATATATATATATATATATATATATACGTATATATATATATATATATATATATATATATATATATATATATATATATATATATATATACGTATATATATATATATATATATATATATATATATATATATATATATATATATATATATATATACATATATATATATATATATATAACTATTTATTTAACTCAGAGACAAAGTAATAAGACATCCACATGAAAGGAAGTAAGAAAGAAAGAAGCCAAATGCCTGCAATGGTCTTTGTCCTTATGGGAAATAAATGCCAGCTAATGAAACTGTGATTGATACAGCCATTTTACAGTGATCAGTCTGAATCTCAATAAACACTTTTATTAGCATTTATAAATCAATTTAGCATCAACTGCATGATTCATTGAGTTCTCAGAAACCCAGTAGCTATCAAAGCTTTATTTGCGGCCCTGCGTTAAAGAAAAGAAAACATATCCAAAATCTGTGTCTATGATCTACACAGTTCTCCTTACAGTGCACAGTAATGAGACTTTTGATTGTCTCCATTCAGAACTCTCCTTCACTACTCCCAAAACTAACCAACCTTGTTTTTCCAATTCTTCACGTGTGCTGATCTAAGAAAAACAGGCAGACTTAATGCAGACTGACAGAAATAGTTTTAGAGTCTCGACAACAGCACATATTTGTCACTTGAATTCAGAAAGCTGACTTTGAGTTGAATGCAGATGAGGGGGGGGGGGGTACTGTTCACAAACACACAAACTTAAGAGGCAAACGCTTTCTGTTATACTTCAGACTCTCTTAAACAACTTCCCTGTTCTATTTTTTCTTCTTTTCATTTTGTGATAGCATTTCACTCTTACTTCTTTTAGAGGAAGTACGTAGATACAGTATAGTGTCATAAGGTCATCAGTGAGCAAAACTCAAGATGGCCTCAAGCTCTTCTTTAATTTTCTTGTGAAGGCAAACAGCTGATGATCTCAAAATATAGCATATTATACTATACTAGCGTACTGATGATGACCATACAATCACAAGAGTACAAACAGTGTCATGTTTTCAAGTTAAGGCCAAGTCTACACAAGCTAAAAATAGCATAAAGCTGCTCAAGGGTTAAAAGTTTAGCGTATAGCTGCAGACAGCTTGTTTACAAAGAGGAACAGATTTAAGATCCTTGCTGGGTTTTGGACCTTCTGCTGTCTCAAGATATTAGATCAAACCATAAGACCCATCCGATGTCTATCCGATGCGAACTGCGAAGGTCAAGGCTTAATTCCAGCATCATTTAACAGAAAAACGTATTGCCCTGGAACAACAAAACCTTTGGGCAGACCTATAGTTTGTTCTGTTTACGAGACTTTCAGAGTGCATTACATTTCAGCACAATAGTTTTAAGATGGAAAATCAATTAAATAGGCTAATAGTTTAATTACAACACTTACAATTACAAAAAAAACCTCCGAATTCAGCAAGAAAATTGTCTTAATGATTCGTAATAAACATTAAGTCTAACAAAATCAAACCAGTGTGCCTCCCAAACCTTCAAACACCATTTGGGAATTTAAAGACAAATTGAAAATTATTTTAAGTTTGTTACAGGTATTTGAAGGGTCTGTGGAAGAAACAGCTAAGCCTGCTGACAGAGAGACAGATGAGGCCTTTCGAATCGAGCTGTAATGACATTTTCTGCTTGCTTAGTTTGCTCCCTATTGGCAAGAGTTCATCATGCCCACCCGGTGGGGAAGCTGTCATCCAATTTAGAAGAACATCCCAAGTAGAACAATTATTTTATGTGAACATGCGGAAAAGATTATCAAGTTTAACAAGTCAAGCTGTGGATATGTGATAGTCCCAAACAATATTATAGACGAGAACACATGGCTTTACCGAGATGATTGTGTGTCAGACAGGTACACAATTTGTTGTCTAGATAAATGGTAACTTGTAACTTCATGCTGTAAATTTATATCTGTCTGCACAGTCAAACCTCTTTCGACAAGTTTAATTCAAACCTCTTCAATTTTACTTGTCAGAATTATTTTAAGGGTTCAACTGCCTCAAAGAATTTTTAGCAAGCCCGTGCGTTTTACAGCAAGGACTCAGTGCAATTATGTATGCTGTGCACTGCAAGAAACACAAAAATGCCTGGAATCAGAGCTTGTTATTTTCCAAAGTAAAAATGAGTTGAGATGTTAACTTAAGAATCATGAATCCCGCAGGGATAATAAAACATAAACAACTGATTTAAATGCGCTATTTAGTCTGCATAAGATATGTGATTCTTTAACCTTAATTAACATGCCTGTCTTCAAGGGTTTGTTTTTGCATTAAAAAGTCAGTGAACATCAACTCTGCAAGCTTACATATATATATATAATATATAAAAAAAAATAGGTCATCATTTCATTAATGCTGGCACATGATTGACAGGCCGATTAACTCCTGTGTTCAAGGACGTATAAAAATTGAAAGTAGAAAAACAAGCATCACAATAATAACAGTAACACTGATAATGACATTATTTGTGATTAATAACGCACAAACATGCAAATGTGAAGCTGCTGTGTCAGTGAAAGGTCTGCGAAACAATCAACTTCTATTTCCAGGACCAACAAAACACCCAAACACAAAGCGCTATTGCTGTATTGCAAGATATCATCAACTCTCTTGTCATTCTCTTGAGAAACCTCACCTAAATTTTCTGGACTTGTGAAACAGAAATGAAACAACACAGGATTTAATTCAGTTGGCTATAGGTTGTTTCACACTAACAGAGAGGTTTTATTGGTGGAACTGATGCTTGTCCTGAAGCTGAAAACAAGAAAATTATTTCAAGCTACAGTAAGTGTCTGAGCTAAACAATATGCTCTTTTGGTCATATTAGGGTGAATTTAACAAAGATTGGTACCCATGACACATTTCTCTTTAAAAATCATATTTTATTTAATAGTGCAAAAGTTTTTTTTATTTGCCTGCAATCATATTGGATGATCCAATAAATATATATTACACAGTAACGGACCTTACGATTGTTATTTAATGGTTTATTTATTTTCTATATATTGTGAATATATTATAAAAGTCTAAAGGTTTATAACACATATATAAACCAAACCAACACATGATATTGCTCTCTTTATATCTATGCCACTTTAAATGCATAAGCTCTTGGTGGATTCTGATTGGCTGTCAGTGATTTCATCATTCATCGGCTGGAAAAGATAATTCTGAAAGTGATTTCAACAATATTGTCCCTCTGTATCATTACTGTTATGGTTATGATACTTGGTGTGAACAGGCCTTAAAGCTTATTATTTCTGCATCACAAATGCTCTACACATCCAACTTAACATTACCTTAAACCAACACATCCAACTTGGCTAAAGATAATAACCGATATGGTTCCAGTCTGTTGCTGTGTGAAATATCCTGATGCCCAGCATGGCTTGTGTTCAACATCATTATTTTTGTTGTTGTTCTTCTTCTTTTACAGCTGCTGGGTGATTGAGGAAATTCCATTACTCGAACATCCACATCAGTAAATTTGCTGAAATGAAGTGGGGCGGGTGGAGGCAAAGCAGTGAGATATAAAGAGAGGCATTGGAAATTGGATAGCCATTCCAAGTTGGAATACAAAATTGCATTATTGGATGTTTTTTCTCAGTTTCTGCACAGCTGGCTGACTGGGATAAAAAAAAATGTGGCACATTTCCTCTTATATGCATAATTCACAAATAAATTTGCTCAGTTGTACAGCCCTACAGTTCGAGTCCCTATCTGCTCCGACTCTCTCCAGATGAGCTTGGTGACATGCCACACATGCTCACTGACACCTGCGCACACCCAGAGACTGTCCAAATGGATGAATCATGAATGCTCGGAGCCATTCGGCTAAAACCCAATGCTTAAATCAACTTCACAGAGCCATTCATAAGTATTTTGGTATTGAATATAATCGGTATGAACACTCAAGGATTTTGGGGAGGAGACTGGAGCAGTGTGACAAACTCAATTCCAAGTTTTCTATGGTTGAAGTATCTGCAAGTGTGAACTAGTGGAAAGAACCCCCCACTCCCCCCCCCCCCCCCAATGGCTGGGTTCGCTCAATGGTACACAAGCACAGAGACATGTGACATTGCACTTTCAGATTAGACAGACATGTAATCAACAGTGTCTAATCTACTAATTAAGTGCACAGTGGGCAAGAGTGTGGTGTGCACTTTGAGTGAAGGGGTTGGGGGGGCTACCAAAGCAGTAATGAATGGTAAGGATACAAGCATGCACAGGAGACCCCCCATAAAATCAGCACCATTAATATATTTTTCACCATGTGTTATGTAGAAGACTCCTGCTGTGAATTATCTAATGTACCATAACTAACTTGCTGTGCCGTTACAGCACCTTTTTTGCCACTGGGGAATATTGAACGCTTTGGTGAAGCAAAAGCAATAAAAAAAGTGAAGATCCAAAAAAGAACGAATTTAAAACATGTCCTAGAAAAGCAATGTCTAGTAATATTAATGAAATGTCACGTGAGTTAGCCCCGCCCACACTGATAACGCATTGGAAAACAAATCTTGCTGCTCATGTTTTTAACTTAATCAACAATTTAAAGGATGAAGAGATCTTGATTGTATAAAGTTGAGAAAAATTAGATCATAAAACAAAAACAACAGGTCCAGTGACAAATAACCAGTCTATCTGCACAGAAAGCAAAAAGCAAGAGAATTTCAACCAGTCAGATGCTACAAAATGTAAAAAAATTCTAAGACCCAACAAGAGTTTTTTGAAGCAATAAAATAATACCCGTTTTTAGGTTTAATAACTGCACACACCAACAAAATATCAATACGTTGGTCTATGAATGTTAATGTACCACTTACAAATACTTTTACAAAAAACAAAAGTAAATAAAAAATTTAAAAACCAAGTGTCCTTAAATGACTATAGATTAAAACCAGCTGATGTTGTATTTGTGGTTCTGTTTTCCACTAACTTTTAGGACTTACAATAGTGCTGATGCTAGGAAAATAAAAAATAAAAAAAACTGCATGGCTTTGCCAGCTGACCTTGTTTTACCTTTATTCTGCTTTATTAGGAAACTAGACCTTTTTACACAGCAGCGACTTTAAATGCTAAGTGAATTTGCAAACTTAGTTTAATAGTTGTTGGGCTGATATTAGCATACCTGTCAATGAAACGGCAAGGAATGAGTTAGTCCCACAGATGAGCTATTGATTTAAATTAATGCCAGTACTTTTGGGAACTAACCATAAAACAACCCATTACAGAAGGTAATTGCTCATTAAAAATGTTAGATTTCTATCCTGTGGCCAGCACAAACTTATCTGTAATTTATGTGTCTCAAAATTTATGAACAGCACAGCAAGCCAAAATTATTCCTGGGTGCTGGCGTAAATTAAAGAGGCATTTGCACACTGAATTATACACAAGAAAATCTGTTCCTGACGTACTGTTTTATGAATGCTAGAGTCAGTGGGAGTTTTACATATTTCAACTAAAACCAAGTTTTTCTTTCTCTTAAGTCCATCTCTTATTTCGGTCCCATTACTGTAGCATCAACAAATGCAACTGAAATTACACCAGCGAGATGCTCAAACAAAACAGCACAATGTTTCACAAATGTTCCAAAACTGTGGTTCTAAATCTGTATGATTTTCTTATTTCTGTGAAACAAAAAAGGTTATTCAATTAATCTTGACATTCCGAAAATTTGCACTACATCAGTGCTCACTAAAATGCTTAATAAAGCATCCAAAAGTGTTGCTAATCATTTTCCAAGTGAAGGAGATCAGGGTCTTCTGGATGGTTGCTATATGTCTTATTCATAGGCAACTTTATACAGTAGGTGTTCTATAAGGGTTGCTTGGGCGTTTCTAGGCATCTGATGTTCAGGCTGGCTGCTAAGGTGTTACTTCAGATAGAATCAAATAAAATAATAAATATAAAATATATAAAAGATATATAAAATATAAAAGAGATATCATAATCATAATTATCTTAATCATAATATCATAATTCCATTTAACCACAGATTTTGGCTAACATGTAGCACAGTAAACGAGACATATGTGACCCTGGACCACAAAACCAGTCTTCAGTGTCAATTTGAAGTGTCAAGCTGAATAAATAAGCTTTCCATTGATGTATGGTTTATTAGGATCTGAACAACTTAAGACTGGTTTTGTGGTCCAAGGTCAAATATAATGAATACGTTTCGGGGGAGGTCTGAACATACCAGCCAATTTTGGCCTCTGCTTCTAAAACCACCCTGAACCAGCACCAGCACTTTAAAGTTTTACATTCTGCTTGGATTGATCTGGTATAATCAGTTTTTGTACAGCAACATTAAAAGACGCAGGCTTACCTTGAAGATGCCAACTACAAGAAAGAGACTACAGGTGATAGATCAGCAGCTCGTCACTACCCAGAAATGAACATTTTGCAGCATGCACAAAAGACACTCATGAACACTCCTGAAATCTCAAAAAAAAAAAAAAAAAAAATTATACAATTAAAAAATGTTACAATTCTTCTTTTCAATCAGCAGTTAAAGCTGTGTTCTGTTTTTTTTTTTTTTTTTTTTTTTTTTTTAATTGTTTTTTATATATTCAATCAACACAAGATGACCTGGGAACCATGTGAGGTAAAACTTATATTACTGATGACAATATATTTCATCCACTCACTCGTTAAAATCCTTCATTAATGAATACACTGCATGGTTGGCTCTGTCTGTTATTACTTATTGGTGTTTCATGTAGCAGAACAAAATCAATGCATATTTATATTGATTATGGTATATTTTCTTGAAACCTGACACACACACACACACACAAAAACAGAAACTAACTGAAACAACCCATGCCGTTCTGCCCCACTGAGCACAGTCTGGTGTTTTTTTATTTATTTTTTGTTAACCATTCAGAAAAGATCCAATAGCTGCTAAACATTCATTCAAAAGATGCTATAGGCTAATAAAACGCAGTCATAAATCAGTTTCGCAACATTTTTTGTCATACAAAAATCCATCAGTAAGGCTCAAATATTGTTCTTCATCACATTCGAGCTAAAAACAATCAACAGTGGGGTGAAAAACAAGATTCACAAAGCAGCTTCTTCTAAGATTATAGTTTGAAGAATACAGAATCTGCCATATAACTACAACTTTGAGACGGATTATGAATAGCTGAGTCTACTGATGTTATGAAAAGATATAAATCATTGAATGTTTTAACCTGTATGTTTCATTTTTAAAAAAAGAATGACATAATATTTTTCATAGTATATGTCTTGTGTCTATGATAGAATTTATAAATACATTTGAATTGTCATACAATAGCTACACTGTGCTATCTGACAAGGCCTTGCAGTCTCACCTACTTTCTTCCCCTGTTTTCTAGTATGGATCTCAGGTCCTCATCTAGAATGACTGCACACTGTTACTAAGGAGACTGCACACCCACATCCTGAAGTATTTTTGGGAGCAATTAGCGCAACAAATACTTGTTACTCTGTTTTTCCGGTCTTGTCTTTTATCTTCTACATGATTTGATGTATTCACTCTGAGAGCGAGAGGTCTCAAACAATAAAGACTCCATGAGACACAATTATTTTACCTACGAACATCATAATTCATACAAATTTCCATGGTTTATACAAAATAATAATAATAATAATAATACCTCACACTTTGTCTTTGCAAAGACAACTGCTCTGTCTGGTGGTTATTTTTAGTATTACAAGTTGAGATCACCCTGTTCAGCTATTTAAAGAGTGACCTAATGTGAACATATTGTACTGTTTTAGTGATCGTAGCACTGTATATTGAGGTGTACAGGGTTTAGTTATCTTTATTGCTTATCAGCATTAAGTCATGAACTCACACACTCATATACACACAAAACTCTACAGGCACTAGAAGTATATGCCAAGCCTTATCTAACATGAGTGTGACACGTTTGACCCGCTTGAATGCGTCTGGCCCGTCTGGGATTACCGCTTAGAGCGAAACTCTAATTTATATTTATGAATGCGTGTAGATAGTCAGTAAACAGTTTAAGGCCACAATAATGGAATCTTTTAAATGCATAAACTTCTTCTTGATATACTGAATTTTCAATGACATTATCCACAACCATTTCTGACTCTGGTGAGAAAAAAAGCTAAATAAAAAATCTAGCTTTTTTGATTTAAAATGCCACTTCAGGGAACTATTATTATCAAAGGACATCAAAGCATGCCATGCAGGTGCTTCTCTGCAGTTGCTGTGGTCTACTGCTCTATACTTTATAAGCGGAACTGCTTCATTCTGGCATTGCAGATTCAATCCTTAAAGGGTTAGTTCAGCCAGAAATTAAATGTGTCATTATTTACTCATGTATTTTTGTTTAACATAAAAAAAGAATTGAATTTTGATTGTTTTTGCTAACTAATTATTATCATTATTAACATTTAAAGTAAGAGCAATTCTTGTTTTATATTAAACAAAAATAATAAAAATGATTTCTGTGCTTATCATAGTTTTGAATGCATTTTAACCCTTAAAACATTATAGCCAAATGGAGGACAATATTTAAATTCTGTAATTCCAGGACCTTACATTGGGTAGTACTTTTGGTGATGTCAGCTGTTCACCACATGTTGGTTCTTTCCCACAGCTGTACAGTGCAAGGTTCCGCAGACATGTTTTGTAAATCATAAGTGTATGCCTCTGAGGCCAGAGCAGCTGCTTTCTTCCAGGTGTCAGCAGGATAGGACAACATAAATATTCAACATATATATATTTACATTCAGCACGTGGTCTCTCAACATGCACACTGTATTATAGCACCATCCATCGCTCTTGCAAAGACATAAGTTTAATTTCTGTTCTGCTTTTGCAGCAAAACAATGATAGAGGATGAACAAGAAGAAATGAGGAATATGTGGTTCACTTCATAGAAAATGGCCTGGTTTAAAATATTAAAAAGAGCCTCTTTTAAACTTTAAACTTTTAATGAGGTTTTGTAACTTTTGCTTATTGCTTACATTTGAATGCTACAATGATAATTTTACACCTTCATTGTTCTATAAAGTGCACTGTATTCTCATTAAACTTCTATTAAACTTCATTAAACATGCAATACAAAGGCATTAAAATGTACTGCATATAGAAATAATCAACAAAGACACATAATACCAGGTTCATTATAGTTAAACAAAACTCAAACTGTAACTAAAATTAAATTATATTAAATAAAATAAATGCTAACTTATATATGCTAAATAAAATACAGAAATACTTTTTATTTAACATTTCAGCATGTCTCATTTTAATTTTGGTTAACTTGATGCAATAAAAATATTATTCAAAACTATGATAAAACTAAAATCTCAGTTATACTAAAATAATACTCTGCAGTACAACATTGTTGTAAAATTTTACTTTTTTTAGTTAACAAAATATATAAGTTGAAATAAATAACCTTCACTATATATTATTTTTAAGAATATTAGGAATTTATATTTTTTTTTAATTTGTCACACATAAAATATCAAAATACTGGACACCAAAAATGAGCATCATATCACTGATCTAGCCCTGGACAGTATACTGATACTACATTATATGTGCAGACACTAAATTGTATATATTGGAAAGGATCTGACCCTGGTCATGCATTTTCAGCGGTTCTCAGTGATGACATTGGACCCAAAAATTGCTCTTTCCTCTAGCTCTCACACATGAGTCATGTGAACAGGTGTTCCTCTTCCCTGCCTATTATCAGCCTCCACACAGATGTGAGGCTGCTGGGAATAAGGAGGGAATATCTTCACCTCGTACACCGCTCTAAGCAGCCTGTCATTCACCTTCACTTCTGCTTTGTTGAATGACTGCAAGGTCAGCTTCTCCCCCCATACAGGTTGACATTAAACCGCTCAGATAACACGCATTCTCTGTGCTGTCACGGCTCAGAGGCTGGAATACAAAGTTAATGTGCTCAGACTAAAAAAAATGCCACTGTGTTTGAATAAAACTGGCATTTCCAATTCAAAGGACACTTTTAAGCTTTGACGAGGACATCTGAACTGTGATGGGCATATATACAGGAAGTGTTTTCTTTAACCTGTGCAGCCTTAGAGCAGCAGTTCCTTAAAAATGAGGTCTGAGATATCAATCTCGTCATTAGCTCATGCAGAGACCCATTAATGTAAATCAAGCCACTGTCTACATACTTTTCACTTTCTATTCCAGCTGTGGTGAGTAATCAACAGTTATCAAGGTTTTCTAGGCAGCAGCAGAGCATGACAAAGGTCCTTGCTCATTGTTTTCCTCTCTGCCTCTTTTTCCCCACAGCTCTCCTCTCTCAACAAGATTAGAGATCCATTACTGAATCATGTTGGGCCTAAGCAAACAGAGTCCCAGTTTCCAGCTCATCCCACTTGGCACACGCAGCATCCATCATCACACCAGTTCACTTCCCTTGATACCGGCACAAAAAGCTCACATCCATCTTAATCAGACATTAGCTGGAAATCACTGGCAACGCTCAACCCTAAGTGTGGTACAACAACATCAGATAAAGGAAACAAACCGGTTGACGAGAGGAATAATTGGCTGTCATTTTCTATCCCACCGTTTGTTCTCATCAAGCTCTCTGGAGAGAATGGGGGGGGGGGTAAAATCACAGGAAGTAATGTCAGTAGACCATTAATGCAAAGAGTGAGAAAGATTGGAATTTGAAAGCCATGTATGAGCTTAATTGGATAATGCGAACGAATCACTCAAGAAAGGTTTCAAATAAATTACTGCAACTCTTGAGGTTGAGAGTCACTTGTCTTCTGTTTGAAGAGTAAAGGGAACTTATACCCGATTATATTCAATTTTAATGGAAGCTTTAAAGTGTTCCTAATCATTTATCATTCATCATTAAGTGCAAGTATTACATTTATGCACCACTAGTGCCACCAAAGAAATGCGAAGAACAAAGGCTGCATCCACAATCACTTCTTAATTCCCTTATTTGCAATTTCCTACATAATTCCATTAACATAGTTCACTTAAATGAGTAAATGACAACGAGCGAGATAATTCTGTGTCCGAAATCGCCCTCTGTATCCGTGCATATTTTAAAGGACAACCATTTGTAATGGCCAAATTAAATAGTCCACCATATACTGTAGCCTAAATAATAGCTCCATTTTCTGCCATTGGGTGAAGAAGACATAGTCCCGCCACAAACTTTGCCATCTGTTACTACAGTGAATTGCACCTAAATTAAAACCATAGACTGTATAAAAACATGGACGTAGTGTCTGTGCCGTCACCAGTAGTTTTCTGAATAGCGTTTTCGAAGCTCAAATTGTGCAGAGCATGCTATCTTGGCAGCGCATCACCGCAAGTCACTCCTGGATCATTGAAAATGAGCAGAAAGGTGGGAGCTGGTTGCTGAAGCCACACCCACTTATAAAATAGTCTGTTTTTTTACAGAGTGATATTCAAGTTGCTTAAAATCCCATTTAGAGTAGACCAAATACATAAATTCAAGGTCTGATGAATCAAGGTCTTTTATACTTTCCATTCCTATCTGTTTCATATTCATTAGTGGTCTACACATACACATGTAAGGTGGGAGCTGGTTGCTGAAGCCACACCCACCTAGCGCGACGGCAGTGTCAGCAGCAGCAATCCACCTGTCACTCAAGCGGCCACACCCTTAATTATGCAAAACTTTAAGACTTAACATAATTTAAATGGATGAATTATAAAAAAATATTCACCCCCTCACAGTTTTCATGAATACGTCATGGCAGCAGAGGCAACAACAATACAACAACGAGAATAAATGGTACTCCTTTTTTCTTTGCGTGAACATCTGGGTGACTTTATGCAAATCTTCTCACATAGTGAGGTAGAGATGTGGGGGCGTGTTAGAACGTTTTAGGGGGTTGTGGATGAGTCTTAACTTTTATGAAGAATATCTCTTTGGATTTGAGTCATTAGTCTTTGCAACTTTACAGATCTTCTTTATGCACCAAGAGCTTGTAACACTCCAAAGACAAAGGAAAAATTTTAATCTCATCATATGACCCCTTTACTGTAACATGGGGAGTCTATGGGATTGGAGCCAGCCTCTAGCGGCCAGTCGATGAATTACAGTTTTAGTTACTTCCTTGTTGGTTTCACAAGAGAGATCAAGCAGAGGTTGCTGCTTGATTAAAACTGATAATGTCATGCTTCGTTTAATTAACTGCTTAATGTTATAATTCCTGTTAACATTTATGTTAACAAAAGGGGAATGTCTAAATAAATAGCTTTTAAATTTCTAGACATTTCTAAATGTTATGTTAACTGTTATTTATTATCGTCATCATAACGAGGAAATGTGACAATGCCGACATATCTGGCTGTTTATTTGCATCTTTTGTCATGAGTGCTGCCTTTTTTAAGCTTTGCGTCAAATTAAAACATTTTTAAAAAAGTCTCTGCAGACACATGCATTTAGTTGCCTTATCTTAAAGCCGATAACGATTATGCACCAGCAGGCCTTCTATGGTCTTTCACAAACTAACTTAGCATGAGAAAAAATGAAATGTAAGGTAAATGTAACACCTGTTAGGCATCAGTGTCGGTCTCAGCTCCTCCGGTGCCCACGGGTCAGCTGCAGGATCATCAGCCATGAACCACCATTCGCCAAAGTTTTGCTCTCCTGGTGGCAGAGCAGTGACAGGGACGTCTCCCAGACAGTGACCCCCCGCAACTGACAAGCGTCTGAAGCCAGCAGCGCCCTCCATGGGTCAAAACTAGCGAGATTCTTATTAATTACGCAACAGCGTATGTACAAAAATACAAATACACACTATACAAAAAAAAGCCAGGGCATACATAACATGAATAACTCTATATTCATGTAAAATGTTTCTTCTTCTGCAAACCTTTTGTTCTCCAAACAGGTTCTGTAATCTCCTGGAAAAAATGAATAAAATTTTGGCTTGGACCTTGAATGTTATAAAAAAAAAAAAAGTTGTACAAGAAAAATGCATGTAGTTTTTTATTATGTAATTGGGATAATACATATTTATGTATGTATATATTGTACATATATGTGTATGACAGCTTATTTCAACAAACTCTTTAAAAAATAAAAGGTATTTTAGGTCATGACGTAATTATGTAGTCACGTGGCCCTTAACAGTCATATTACCGTACATGCCCTTAAATGTGCCAGTAAATTCATATGGTATGTTTTACTGCTTACTACGTTGTAGTTGTTGTTTAAATAAAGGTGTTATTTATTAAGTTCAAGGGTGTTAGGGTGTTAAGAGTGTTATTTATTTAGTTCTGTTGATCTGAAGTAAATTTGATATACAACTAAATTCTGCCCTCATGTGGACATAGTCTGTTTTTTACAGAGTGATATTCAAGTTGCTTAAAATCCCATTTAGAGTAGACCAAATACATAAATTCTAGGTCTGATGAATCAAGGTCTTTTATGCTTTCCATTCCTATCTGTTTCATATTCATTAGTGGACTACATATACACCTGTAGCAAAAAGACCAAAGGCTTTATGACTTTCCAATTAGTGTTTCTGTTTTTACTCTTGCAGGCTTCTCTTCTCTAGAGCTGATTTACTATTTTGCTGTTCTGGTCTCACCTCTGAGAAGACCATTATGAAATCCTCTGGGCAGATCTCTGCTTCAGTACTCCATCAAACTAAATGAGTTTCTCCTGGCTTTTAGCAGGTTCATTAACCCAACTCTGATCACAGGGCAAACCGGCCTGCGTCACCAAAGATGGTATTAATGGTGTGTTCCTCAAGTGACCCCTTCTCTGCATAAGAGCTATAGTAAATAAATAACACTGCCTCAAATTGTTGTCCTTGCATACAATGCTGCAAAAAATATGAGTGTAGATCTTTACTCCTCTTGATCTTTGTAAAGCTACTGAGTGTGAGACACATACTGTATGCACAGCTGTGACCCCCTTTCACGGCTGATTTGAATTTGTTTATTAGATTCAGATGACTAGCATCTAATTTACTCTTGCTCAATAAGATCCAGACTGTCTTGCCTATTGCCCTCCTCGGGTTCTGTCTGTGGCCATACTGTGAGAATAAAGTGTCTTTGAGATCAAACATTGGTGCTGAGTAAATGGATCTCACGCAGAGAGGGCAGCAGATGGACTGGGCATGAGAGCGAGGAAGCAGCTCTCCAAACAGACTTTCAATGAGCCACAGCAAAATCAAGAAGAGGCCGATGATAGTAAATGATGTAAGGGACACTGGGCTTTTACTCTACTGAATACATGGGCTTATTTATGAAAGTCAACGTCTATTCCTTAAAGTGTGATAAATTGATGTTTAATAGCAATATTCTTATTTTGAAAACAAAGTTCAGTCTTTTGGTTAAAATTTGTCTTCATTTTATAGTTGTCTAAATGTGTATCAGTGTGGTTTTACTGTGTTTACCCTTAAGCGTGAAAAACATGATACTGGGATTTAGTCTGGAGAAAGGAATTCACAGAATTTATCCAAAATATTTCAAGTTTTGTGACAACTCACCTGTGTGACAACTTTCCCCAGTCTTTTGTTTACTATAAAATACAGCCTAATGTTAAAATGCTATAAATATAATAAAAAAAATTGTCCTATATCTTTAAAATCTTGACTGGAATGTCTCACAAATTTATTGTAATTTGGATGGATGTACTGTATTTTCAGTTTAGAGCTCCCGAAATGTCAAACCCACATTTTCTTGGATGTGTGAACCTTTAGTATATACAGTAAAACTTCACACTGAAGAAGGGGAAAAGTAACATCTTGAAAACATAAGATAAGGAGCCATGGGCTACTGATAACTCTCGTGGGATTAGAAACTTGAGAAAGTCTGGCAATTATGGGGCAAGTTAATTCTCATAGGAGGAGGTGATATTTCTCTCTAAGGTACAGGAGAAAAGTGCAGATGTCTTGCTATTCTGAAGGTAAAAAAATGTGAAATTTGCTTAGTTTATGTAGTCTTAGATTATTATAGTGTTCTTGTAGTTCAACTGGTAGAGCGTTGCGCTAGCGCAAGGTTGGGGGTTCGATTCCCCGGGAACACATGATAGGTAAAAATTGATAGCCTGAATGCACTGTAAGTTGCTTTGGATAAAAGTGACTGCTAAATGCATAAACTTTTATAATTCAGTTAATGAAACGCTTTTAAATAAAGTCTCTTGGGTTCACCAAGGCTTCATTTATTTAGTCAAAAATACAGTAAAAACAGTAATATTATTACAACTTAAAATCATTTTCTACTTTAATATATTTTCAGATGTAATTTATTCATGTGATGGCAGAGCTGAATTTTTAGCAGCCATTATTGCATTCACATGATCCTTATATGCTGACTTCGGTCTTAATGAACTATCACTAAATCAAAAACTTCCTATGATTATCAATGCTTTGCATTTTTCAGAAATCATGATTTCTTGATTTCATGACTTTTACAGGAATGTGGAAGTAAAAGAAAAAAGAAAACACAAATATAAACATTTTATTTCACCTACTTAAAAAAAACGGGAACAAAAGGTCAAGTAAAGATCCAGTTTTCAAAGAAGTATGGAATCCATAAAAATCAGATAATAAGAATGAAAAGAATAAATAATGATATAAAAAATGGATTGGAATGAAACTATTGGAGGCTTTTCAAATTGTCTGTAAAGACTTTACGTTTGTATTCCTGAGGTGATTTGTGTAAGATATCCAAAAGTATTCTTTTAAATCCAGAAATGTTTATTATTCTGGACTATAAAAGAGGAGTTCTAGCGATTGCATTTTTATCTTTATTTCATCTCAGAGGTTTAGCTGTTCTATGGGGCCCTCTAGAGTCTGAAAGTGCTGCTTCAGTCCATTGCCTGGTGCTTTAGGCAAAACAACATGTTGTAGTCTCCTTCAACTCATGGTACCTCTGGTGGTTAGGCTCTGTAGAGAAACAGAGAGTGCTGTTAGGGGCAAAAACTTTGGTTATAACCCTGACGTTAAGTGTGAAAAACTTGTTTTGTAAAATAAAGAACACAATGCGAATGCTAGAACTTATAAAGGATAGTTTTTCCGTAAAGCCTCCTTTAGAACAGATAACATAGTTTTATATGTAAAATTTTTGTGAGATGCATTGGCAACGATTACCAGAAAAGTGGTATGAATTGGGTCTATTAGACTTTTTTTCACTGATTTTAAATGAAAATCTGTGGAATTGAGTAAATGGTAAAAATGTTTTATGTGCTTTCAGAAGCAGACTCATATTTAAATGTCATATTTATATCCTTTTGATGATTTTCTGAACGTCCCATATGACAGCCACGAAAATGCCAGCGAGCAGGATGCGTTTAAGTATATAGATGAGAGTGACTGTACCAAGCGTCATGTCTTGTTCCACAAGAGGGCGCTGCTCTGGACAGTTCACTGCGTTTCCTCTGGCTGCTCCCAGCACAGTCATGATGTCTACTAGATTGAGTTTGCCCTCCTCTCTGGCTTCTCTAATCTCCTCCTCGAGCTCCTCGGCAGCCTCTGCCGCCTCTTCAGCCTGTTCCCCCATCAGCACGCCCTTCGCACCCTTCAGTCGAGGAGGTGCAAGAGAGCAAACGGCCCTCAGGCGGCTGTATGATCGCAGCTGTGCTACATTGGCGCGCAGGAAGAGGAGCAGCACATTGAGATCGTTAAGAGGGCAGCCCAGTTTCTGACCGCTCATGAGGCCCAATCCGGGCAGCACCTCATAAAGGGAGAGGAACGTTGTGTCCCAACAGAACAAACGCAGCAGGCTAAAGAGAACAATTGGAGCTAGCAGCACATAGACAGCACCGTTAGCTACGCTAATGACCTGAAACACAAGTAGGCTGGTCATTTTACACTGAACTAGCTCAGGCACCCAGGGCTGATCACGGAGGAGGCCGGTGCGCACAAAGCAGCTGAATTCGTCTTGTAGAAAGGCAGAGAGGTGGAAGTAGATCAGGTAGAGGCACGAGGCGGACATGAAGGTCAGGAGCAGGAAGCCTCGCAGGAAGAGCATGCTGACCAAGAAGTAGGAACCATGCTTGCACTGCATGTATCTCTCCAACAGGGGGTACTCAAAGTAACGCTTGCGTTTGGCTCTAAAAAGACAAAAATATAATGATTATATGTTCAGTATCTGAAAAACAAAAACTACTTACCGTATTTTTCGGACTATAAGTCGCACTTTTTCTCATAGTTTGGCTGGTCCTGTGACTTATAGTCAGGTGCGACTTATTTATCAAAATTAATTTGACATGAACCGAGAGAAATGAACCATGAGAAAACATTACCGTCTACAGCCACCAGAGGGCGCTCTATTCTGCTCAGTGCTCCTGTAGTCCACTACTGAGCAGCATAGAGCGCCCTCTAGTGGCTGTATACAGTAATGTTTTCTCTTGGTTCTAAATAAATGTGACTTATAGTCCAGTGCGACTTATAGTCCGAAAAATACGGTATTTAAAATAAGATGTGTGATGTGAAGATTTGCGCATACCTCTCAAGCTCAGCCTGAAACTGCAGTGGGTTTTCTGATTGCTGTTTTAGGTCCAGGATGCTCTGAGCCAGGTGGACCGAGCGGTTGTAAGACTTGTCCAGCTCGTCGATGATGAAAAACAGGTCAGAGGTCAGGCTTGGCACAGCCAGATTCTGCCAGATCAGAGCCGGCAGGTACATCATCATCACCATGACCAATAAGGAGTACGGAAACATCTGCACAAGCAAGACCAAAACCAGTCCCATCATGAGAACACTAGATTACTGTAGATTTTATGACAGAGTATAAAAGTATGATAATATTGATTGATTTATAATAATAATATATTTGCCTATTCCATAAAATAATACATGTATTTAATTATACAGCTTCTTATAATTATGAATCTCTCAGATTTGTCTCAAATGTGTGATAGAATAAAATGGACACAACTGAGACAATCGCTGATAAAGCCAGTCAGAACTCTGATTCAAGTTCATATTTTAACTCCTGTCTTCAGATTGCAGTCACTGCATTTAGCAGTGCACAGTTTCAGATCTTCTAAAACTCCATATAGAATCGTATTTTTTCTTTTGAAAAGCAAGAGAATAAAGAAAAAAGTTTCCATTTGCTTTCCATTTTATGATGTTGTCTATGGGAGAAACAGCTGAGACATTAAAAAATCTCATTTGTGATGTATTTCGGAACGTTTTTGCTCACTTTATGTACCCACAGAGAACGCTCTTCTAAGTTCCCATCTGTGTCAAACTCATGGTGCACGAGAGAGTCCCAGCAGTACGCATCCACATATGCTGCCTGCTTTATTGTGAAGTTGTTGGGAGGAAAGCAGCTAATCTGTGGGCCTGGGAGGAGAGACAGAGGAAAAGAACACGCTGAGACATAAACGACAGAAGCATCACTTGATGCTGTTTAAGTGAAGAAATTGGAAGGCATGTCTGTAATAATGCTAGATGTTATTCCGGGGATACAGATGGCGAAACCACCAAGGCAGCCAGGAAACACCCTTCTGCGGAGAGCTGCCTGGGCTAGAGGGTGTGACCCAGCTGCTGAGAGGAGGCCAAGCCCTACTTTATGTAGACCACTTAAACATCTGTGTCACCCTCCAAAACCTACAGACAGCCTCCAATTTACTGACTGAACACAGCATGCCCCAAACACACGACTATTTCGGACAACTGAGCTCCACAAGACTTGAATTACTGCTTCAAACCAGGAGAGATATTCATAGACATTCGAGCTACCTAAAAGCTTCAAATGTAATCTTTTTATGCAAATAAGTATACATTGGGCTCAAAAACTCTGAAAATCAATATATAATGGAATATAAATATTATTACTAGCTAAAGATTCTGCAGGATCTGGTTAGCTAGCTAATTAATCGGATTGCAATGAAAACTATGATGATGGTTCACAAATGCTGGATAACATGACCATCAGTTGTTCTGTTGATTAGACAATAAAAATAGTAATATAATATATTTATCCTGCATTCTATTTTTTTTTTTTTTTTATTCTATCGACATTTGACAAAATGTTCCTTCCACTGTAAAGTTTGTTGATGTATCCTAACTAAAATAGTGTTGTCAGACCACTATCAGAGCCAAGGAGAATCTGTCTGCTTGCCTTGCACGTCTGAGTTCAATTAGCATATCTTCTCGTTAGTCTGAAATAGAGAGCTGGGAAAGAGCAGACTGACTGTAATTACAGACCCTTGTCATCTCTACACGTCTCTCTTAATAATCCTCATGCCAGTTAACATCTGTGTGAGCTGATTGCAGACCAGCTCCAGAGGAACTGATTGCAACCTCAAAGTCAACTGCCTATAAAAACAGACAGTTCTCTCCCATCCACTGTTGGCAGCGAAGCTCAAGTTAGTGGCATTTATAGCCAGAAATTGCCACTCATACCATTCTAGTCACTAAAGGTTTCTCCCCTGAAAGCAACTCCAGTTGGTTTGCAATGTCATATAAATTGCTAATAATCATTAGCAGATGCTTAATTCTCATATTTAACCACAGTTTCCCTTCCTAAGCAGTGTGGGTAGTGCTGTCACCTCAGATGAACACTAATTACATCAAACATTCCATCAGTTCAGCCCTCGAGCTAATGGTCAGTCAGTTAACTCAGAAAGAACTGCAGTGCCGGTGCTGCTCTGTGATTCTCACGCAGACACATAGGGTGAAAAATAGAGCAGCTAACCAATAGAAATCTCTCTGGCAAAGGCCATGGACACCAGAAGGAGTGGCAGGCCCACAGAAACAAACTTGATGACTTTATCCAATGGCAAATCCAGCTCCAGGTGTCGAATGCGATTGTCCCCGTTACTATCCCTCAGCAGGGCATCAGAGAGCATCGCCTGGGCGGCCTTGCTGGCGATAGACATGCTGGCAACTGTAGACGGCAACAGAAAAGGACAAAGACATTTTTAGGTTAACAGTGTCTTGTTGAATCATCTGTGTTGGTGTCCATATAGACGTTTTACACAAAATATGTCCATTAATGTCAACATGAATGTACTGTATGAGGAACACCTTTTCAAATGCAATTATCAAAGTAAGCCTTCCTTGAAATTAATTAATTCGATAAAACAGTAATTATGTCTTCCTCTAAAGTGGTACTATATATAAGCCCAACATCAGCAACACACGTCGTTGATGTATTTGTGAAATCAATGTGCAAATAAGAACTTAAAAATGAATTTGAATATTAAACATAAAGCGTCCTCTAATCCTCCAGTTCAATGCTACTGACACGGCAAAATATGAAAAGAAAAAAAGTGCAAAACGTGCAAATAAAAACGTTAACCTGTTGTTTACAAATGTACAGTGTGAAAGCTGGAATATACTGTACAGGATTCGTTCCTTCAGGTTGTAAAGTATGAAGCATTGAGGAAAAATTTTGAATGATGCAGGGTCAGAATGTTATAAAAAAAAAAAAATTTAACAAACTTATTATTGTTCAATTACAGTAC
Source organism: Carassius gibelio (assembly GCF_023724105.1). NCBI lineage: Eukaryota > Metazoa > Chordata > Actinopteri > Cypriniformes > Cyprinidae > Carassius > Carassius gibelio. Next base: position 9,532,445 of record NC_068380.1, on the reverse strand, counting down.
CTTGTGAATTCCCAGTCCAGTAGAAGTCTGTAAAGTGGATCAATCCAGCAGTAAACTGGTCCTGAGGCCGGAGAGGAGAGGGATGCTGGCGTGGGTCTTAAGTAATGGAGGAGGTCTGAGCAAAATGAGAGGCTGTACTGGGAAGGGTTACATGGTAATTAAAAGGGTTAGAGAGGACTTTTGAGCTTGCTGGGGCAAAGCAGAGAGAGGGAGAGAGGGTGGAGACTGCACTGCAGATCTACTGAACTCCCTAAACGTGCTCATCAGCCCTGTGGCATCAGTCCACTTCAGATGTACCCAGCTATGTGGCTTTTCTCGCCTCTGTCATTTTCCAGGTTATTTATACTCTCCAGCCCAGAACAGCCTTGACTCCAGACAGCATGTACAAGACTACCCCAAACACTGTTATTTCAGATGCATACAGACCTTCACAAAGTTTAGAGCTCCTACAGTGTTATGCTTAACCTATTAATGCATAGAAGATGTTCATTTGAACATAAAGTGTAGCTTGTTTGTAGAAACCTATGCAAAAATTCAGATTAAAGAGTTTGCAATCAGAGTAAACATCCAGAAATCGCCACATTAATTAAATACCTACACTTGACATATCCAGCAAGTTGATTGCTCATAATAAGGTGTTTTATAACATTATTCACCTAAAATATTCACACAAAAAGAAAGAAAAAGAGACATTTGCAACTGTAGTTGCTAGTGACCTTGAATAAGTACAAAAAAAAAAAAAATCCTTGCAGAAAATCAAGTTTCATTTTTTTTCACAGAGCTTTTATAAAATCTAACTTTCCCTTGATGTTATAGTTATTTAGATTACAAAATTATGGCCAGAGTAACATTGTGCTATAGTGAAGTGACGGGTTGCCAGGTATAGTCACCCATACTTGGAAGTTGTGCTCTGCATTTAACCCATCCAAATGCACACACATACACACACACACAGCAGTGAACACACACACCTTTAACACACACCCGGAGTTGTGGGCAGTCATATTGCTGCAGCACCCTGGGAACAGTTTGGGGGTTCAGTGCTTTACTCAAGGGTCTCACATCAGTTGTGGTATTTAGGGGTGGAAGAGAGCACTGGTTATTCACTTCCTCCACGGACAATTGCTGCTAGACCTGAGACCTGAGGTTACAAGTCAGACTATATATATATATATACAGTACAGAACAAAAGTTTGGACACACCTTCTCATTCAAAGAGTTTTCTTTATTTTCATGACTATGAAAATTGTAGAGTTACACTGAAGGCATCAAGGGCTATTTGATCAAGAAGGAGAGTGATGATGACCTGGCCTCCACAGTCACCGGACCTGAACCCAATCGAGATGGTTTAGGGGTGAGCTGGACCGCAGACAGAAGGCAAAAGGTCCAACAAGTGCTAAGCATCTCTCGGGGAACTCCTTCAAGACTGTTGAAGACCATTTCAGGTGACTACCTCGAAGCTCATCAAGAGAATGCCAAGAGTGTGCAAAGCAGAAATCAAAGCAAAAGGTGGCTACTTTGAAGAACCTACAATATGACATATTTTCAGTTGTTTCACACTTTTTTGTTATGTATATAATTCCATATATGTTAATTCATAGTTTTGATGCCTTCAGTGTGAATCTACAATTTTCATAGTCATGAAAATAAAGAAAACTCTTTGAATGAGAAGGTGTGTCCAAACATTTGGTCTGCACTGTACTGTATACTGCATAGCAACACAATATTCCCACACTTTGGATATATTTGTTTGTTTTGCCACAACAAGACATTATTTTTGCTATGTTTATATACTACTATAGTTTTATTAATATCTTGAATTAGCTTTTATTTTTCTAACTTTTTTCTTGTAATTTTCTGGTTTTGATATCTCTATTCATTTTCTGTTTTAATTTAGTGCTTCAACCTACGTTCTGATTTTTTAAATATATATATATATATATATATATATATATATATATATATATATATATATATATATATATATATATATATATATATATATATATATATATAATTTATGTCAGCATATTTTCTATTAAGACATTTTGTTTTATTATTGTTGTAGTTTGAATATAATCATTTAGTAAGAATTCACAGGAATTCATTTGTAGTAGCTGTATATTAGTTTGCAAAATGACACCCAGGTCCACTAGAGTCATATTTTTAATTATCAAAAATGTTCTACTGGAACACAATAGATTATGACAACAATGTATACAAACAAATAATTAAAAAGCTCCCCTCTCATCACTTGCTCTGGAAGAACCATTAAAAAAAAAAAAACAAGAAAAGGAGAATGAGAAACATGTACTTCACAAAGACAAACTGCAATAACATTCAGAAACATCCCGTCTTTTCTAAACATCACATCAGAAACAGGTGATTAAATCTGTAGACACAGTAAGCCGAAAAGCTCTTCACAGTTTTGCTTTTTCGTCCTTCACATAAAATAAAAAGGGGCGTTTCAGGGTGTGATACGCACCTGTGAATATATCATTTTTTTCCTGCAGTGTTCTTCAGTAAACGTCATTTGTAGGTCCTGCGGTTTCGGAAGGTTATGAGAGTTTTTTGTTCCGTACGTGTGAGAAATGCTTGGCACTCTGCGTTGAGGCTCTCGACATGCGTTTGTTTCGAACAAGGCTGATGTTTTTGACTCAACCGGTGAATAGCAGGCATTCAGCAGACAGCATTCTTTGTTGATTGTGCCACTGCCTTCTGACAGTGTCGAAAATAAATATGAAGTGTCTGGGTAAAATGCATCACTATTCAATGTACAAACATTGTGCTGTCAGGCATTTCAGTTGTTTCTTTTTTTAATCTTCAAAGACTGAACAGTTTGTTAATTCTACAAAAAGAAAAAAAGAAAGAAAGAAGCATGCCTAAAACATCCACTCATTGCATGGTTATCAATATGACTGTAAGAGGGTAGACATTACGTCATGCTAAGACACCTGAGAACCAAAGAGACATATTAAACAAAGTAAGGCTTAAATGGATTATATGCATGAGAGTAGCATGAGTGCTTGGCTAACGGGCCAATATACAGTACGTTCTTTTCACAATATTCTATCCTCATCCAGATTCTCACTTTAACATGAATTTTATTCATTCCTCAAGTCCCTAACAGGCCCGGCTTCTTCATTCTCATTGGATGCTCCATGGCACTTAGTGTCCACTGGAAACCTTTCAGGTGGTGTTGAGATGTGTTGTCATGAGGAGCAGTAGGAGTTTTGTCATTTTCGTCGATCTGATCTTTTATTCGAGTCCTTCGTTGTGGTTGAGGCCCAGATCTCTCCGAGACATCTGTCTGCCTGCCTGGCTTTCTTCGTCCTCTTCTTCATCTTCCTCCTCGTCGACTCCCTCCTCTTCCTCCTCTTCGTCGTCCTCCTCCTCTGTGCCGTCCATGGAATCCTCAGTTCCTCCCAGCATGGCTTGCTGCATCACCAGTGTGGCGGAGTCTGAGGACAGAGACTGCAGGCCGTCCATGCCCAGAGAATCTGACAAACATACACACAGAAACACAAATACATATATACTAAATTGCATCTGACAAAAAATGTGTATGATGAAAAAATGTGTCTGACATACACACACACATGCACACGCGTGCGCGCGAATTCTAAATTTGGCTCATATTTTATGAGCTCTGCATCACTGAATCTGTTATTTCCCTGTTTATTACAGTAAAGCTGCTTTGAAACGATCTATATTGTATAAAGCGCTACGTAAAAAAAGGTTAGTTGACTTGACTAGAGAATGCCTTCATATTACTGACTGTCTGAATTGTTTGTGGAGTGGGAACCGTGTGTCTGCAGGACTCCAGCCACAATGGAGTCGGGCCAGAAGCGCTGCGTGGGTCTGTGCTGAGATTTCATCTTCTTGGCTTTGGGAGCGGGGTCAGGATTACTGGCATCCAGCATGGGCTGCAGTATACGCCTGCGGGCATTGATAAACCTTTAAAAGACAGGAGATAGAGGAAAAACCATGCAGATAAGACATCTACCTGGATTTTTTTTTTGCTAGATAACGCTTGCAAATATTAAAGAAGTTTTGTGATTATGTGTGTGGCCATTAGATGGTGCCATTTAGCTGTGAATAAACACTAGTGCAACAATCCGTCCTTACCAGTTGTTCACCTGTAATAAAGTAAGATTTGTTTGTGCTGCAATCTGTCTCTTCTCGTCTTCTGTAGGATACGGATGCTAGAAAACAAAACAAAACAAAAAATAATCATTATAAGGTATTATTTAAATGGTAAACCTTTATTTTAAGTCGTTTTAATGTCCAGGTTTCTCTTTATCTATGCAAGTTCAACTGAAATTAAGAACCAGATGTGATTTAAATGTAGTGCATTTGAAACTCCCCAAGCCTTCCTTTGGTTTGTAGGGTACACATGTAAAACACAACCTTTTTCTCACCATGAGATGCTGGAAGAGCCAGGAACGCATTATGTTCGTGGCATGTTTGGGAAGGACGCCTCTTTTGTTTTTTGATTTCTTGTCATCGGCATCCAAGAGAGAGGACAAGTCCAGGTTCACCTTGGAAGGAAGAGAGATGAGAAAGTGAGCGGGGCGGGGGGAGGAGGAGGGGTAGTTGCCACGGAAACAAAACAGTCACCATTTCTTTGGCAGGGGCAAGAATGCCTTCAGTCACCATAGCAACGCAATGGGAGTAATGATACTTAAAATTAAAGCCAAGGAGGGTACATTTACTGAAGCCTTTCATCAAGTAAAAGAGCTACGGAAAATGCAGTCAATTTTTCTCTTTTCATCAAACTTATTATTATGCTCTGAAGTACGATTAATGTGAGGCGACTGCAAACGCAAAAGAGTTTTAACGGATGCATGCCAAATGAACGATTTTCTTTTGGTTTACGCCATTCTGAGGCTGGCATATTAACATTTCAGAGAAGTTTAAGATGCATAATCTGCGAGGCCTCCGTATGCGAATAAATAAATTAATAAAGGGAAAAAAAAGGAAAAATTAACATTTCCACTTTGAAAATAAGGATAATTAATCTCATGCTACCATTGCCACTGAAAGCCATAAAAAGCAGCAGCTCCCCACTGATTTTACCAGTTTTTTAAATAAATAAATAATAATCAAGCTCTAAAAACAACCTCCTCGTTACATTTGCAGCTGGGTGTCATGTGGTTCTTCCTCATTCCTCTACGCAAACTACACACACACAAAATAACGGGGAGAGTGTGTAAGTGTGTGATTCAGGAAGCAGGGTGAATTAATTGGAGGCTTCATGCAGGGGTATTATTACTGAAAGCTTGTCAGAGATGTAGCTACGGGCGGAACTCTATTCCCAGCCTGTGTGTAGTGAAGCCCCTCGGCCAAGAGTCGGGTAATCCACACAGGCTCCAGCTGTCTATCAAACCCCAACTCACTCATAGTTGATGGCATTAAAATAAAAAGTAAGAGTTGTAGAATTCCTAAATAACTTATAATATGTCTACACTTGAAGTGAACAGACACATCATGATTTAAAAACCACACGGCAAGGGTTTATGTGGAATTTCAGCTCGGGGTTTTCTAACAAATATACCAATCAGCTTTAACTTTGAATTCATCAAAAAAAAAAAAAAAAAGAGGAACAAATATATAATTGTAAATAAATTGTATCACTTTACTATATCATTTAAAAAAATCAACTGAAAAGAATTGTAATGAAACATGTACATAAATATATAGAAAATGTGTGTGTGTGTATATATATATATATATATATATATATATATATATATATATATATATATATATATATATATATATATATAGATATATATAGATATATATAGATATATATATATAATAAATTATTTAACAATAAATAAAAGATTTATGTAAATTATTGTAACAGAAATTAAAATTTAGAATAGAGAAGAAAAAAAATCATAATCTTAAGTAAAAGCATTCTGACATAAATTGTTGCATTCACTTAATGGGGCAATTAATGTAAGAATGGATTTATTAATGAATTACACAGAAATTTGCTCTGCTTGTGCTTCATGAATAAAGGCTGATGCAGCTCTAAATGAATAGGCCTCAAAAAGAGTTATCATTTATTCTAGGCATCAAAACATATAAAACTGAGTGTCTAAAGCCGAGGAAATTAATAACAAATAATATTTATGTCCTACGCATATTTTAGAAATCAATACTTTTATATATTTAATATAGACAGGAAAGTGGATGGAATAGCATGTCAGAAAACATATTTCGCTTCTTTGCAACAGCAGCAATTCAGTGTTGGAGACGTGGTGCAGTAGTCTAGAAATAAGTGAAGTGAAAGTGACATACAGCCAAGTATGCTGACCCATACTCAGAATTCATGCTCTGCATTTAACCCATCCAAAGTGCACACACACTGTGAACGGGCAGACATTTATGCTGTGGGGGTTCAGTGCCTTGCTCAAGGGCACCTCAGTCTTGGAATTGCAGGCCAAGATTTGAACCCACAACCTTAGGTTTAGGGATCAAACTTTCTAACCACTAGGCCATTACTTCCCCAACTCAACAGAATTCTACAGCTTCAATAGTTGTGAGGATACAGCACTGAGAGCACGTGTTGTCTGTCGAGCAGCTGCTCTCACCTGATTGTTTTGGATTTGGATGGTTCCCTGTGGTAACCCCTGGGTCAACACCTGCCCCTGTGAGGTAACCATTGTCACCGGTTGATACAGCGTCCCACCTGTGGGAATCAGTCACAGACACAGGAGCGTGGTTAACACAGACTTTCCCTGCATGTCACAAAACAAACCATTTCACCTCTCTTTCACCGCGCCAAAATACAACTAAAGGGCATTCGGAGCTGCTCAAGAGGAGAACAAGGTGTTCTTGTTTTGCTGCTAATTAGCTTGATATGACAGTAACTATCTGTTTTTATTCACAATATGAATGCACTGTTCTGTGGGAGACCGCTGTAAAGAAAGAAATTAGCAAAGAAAGATAAATGTAGATAATGTGCTTTACATGGATGTCCGTATTGGCTTCCACCAGATGTCACGAATTTGGAAAGGAAAGCTGTTCTGAGAGCTGAGATCTATGAATTTAAAGCAAGCAAAAGGGACTGATGATTATCCTCCTCACCTGAGACCACCTGAGAGTTGATAGTGGTCATGGCAACATTGTTCTGTTGCAGTGAACCGGCAGGGACCACAATCCCAGAGGGGGTTACCGTGCTGGAGACAGAGGTGAGCGATGGGGATGTGCTCTGAAGCAGATCCTACAAGAGGAAGACGAAGCAATGGTTGTTGTCCACATTTTACATAATCTTTTGAACGATAATGTACCGTATTTTCCGGACTATAAGTCGCACGTTTTTTCATAGTTTGGCTGGTTCTGCGACTTATAGTCAGGTGCGACTTATTTATCAAAATTAATTTGACATGAACCGAGAGAAATGAACCAAGAGAAAAAACATTACCGTCTACAGCCGCGAGAGGGCGCTCTATGCTGCTCAGTGCTCTTGTAGTCTATCACTGAGCAGCATAGAGCGCCCTCTCGTGGCTGGAGATGGTAATGTTTTGTCTTGGTTCTTGGTTCTAGATAAATGCGACTTATAGTCCAGTGCGACTTATATATGTTTTTTTCCTCATCATGACGTATTTTTGGACTGATGCGACTTATACTCAGGTGCGACTTATTGTCCGAAAAATAGGGTATATGTGACTAATTCTGACTAATTTGCTGGGCATTTTAATTGAATTACAATCGACTGACTGCTCTAGATAAAACATCCAAAAGTGTGTACTTTTAAGTCCTCTCACGCAGAGGTCAGTAAAGTTCAGAAGGAACAGCGAGGGCAAGCCAGATGTGACCTTTTGCATCCCCAGGAGAAGAGCTTGTGTTCATGCAAGTGTAAATGTTACTGGTGTGATTGTGTGTGCATTCATATGACACCGTGTTTGTGTGTTAGGAACAACCTTTAGCCATTAGACTTGATGTATTTGTGAGTCACCTGCTGCAGGCCGAGGTTGGTCTGTGATGGTGAATACGGGCCGCCCAGGTCATTCCGGAGCAAATTGTCACTGTGCATCTTGGTCTTGAGGCAGGTGATGTAACGGTTGCAGAAGTCTTTACAGAGCTCGTTCACCTTCTCCAGCTCCAGCAGGTGGATCCGCAACACCTGGATCGCCTTCACCATCTGCATCAACACAAATTAAATCCGTTAATGACAAATTCTTCTAAACCAGTTATTTTAGTATTATTTATGTATGATAGTATTTATGCCTATTTTGAATATTTACAGTTTTCATTTTAGATTTAAGAATTTTTATGTGCTTTTGTCTTTTTAATCATTTATATATATATATATATATATATATATATATATATATATATATATATATATATATATATATATATATATATATATATATATATATATATATATATATATATATATATATATATATATATATATAGCTTCAGTTTAGCTTTTATTATTTCAGTTTTTAAGTTTTATTTCTTCTATTTATATTTCATTTTATTTCAGCTTTATTTTAATTTCCAGAAATACAAGAAAAACAATGTCATTGTTTCAGGTAATATATATTTTTAAATATATTATTTTACATTATTTATTTATTTGTTATTCCTCAAACTAAGCTATAATATGAATTTTGAAGACCTATATACTGTATTGTGCATCTTTTTTATTATTCACTGTTAGATAAATAGCAATCGGAAAAAGATTATATTTTATGGATCTGAAACTGCATTAGTGTGATTACATTTTTTAAATAAAATGTATTTTAAGTGAATTATTCCTTTAAATAAAGTACAATCACTTTACTAAAAAGAAAAGGAGAGGTGTTTTTTTCATTTTCTTTTTTCCCCCAAATTTTTCGAGGTTACCTAGCCAGCCCTCTCTGCCACTGTTTGCCTAGTTGCATTGTTTAATGCTACAAACATTATCGGGTTCTGTTAATACAGTTGGACGAGACTGAACTTCCCATTCCAACTACCAATTCAAACAGTCACCCGCCAAAGTCAGAACTCAAGGACGACCAAATGGGCTAAAAATGCTTTGCCAAGGAGGAGATAAATCTGCCAATTACTGCAGCTCGTTTAATCAGGGCTCAGTGCCATCTTTCTGAGGCGAGAACGAAGCGCAGCGCGGGCGTTATAACTGTCCCGGTGAAGAGTTAGAGAACAGAAGACCTGTGTGTGACCAGTGTTTTCGTAAAGCACACAGATGCAGAGTTAATTGACTGAGCAGCGCTAGTCGGCCGAGCGCCCCGGTAATGATGAACAGTGACCTTTTTTCTCCTCCTTCCCTTAATTTCTAATTACTGTTAACTGTCTTGCAGGGCACAGAAGAGGAGAGATGATGAATATGAGGGGGAGAGTTAAAAGAAATGAGAACATAAGAGGGGGGAAAAGAGCTATAGAAAAGAGGTGGGCGAGTGTCATTGTGACTAATACTTCTGACTATTTGTTTTCAATAAAATGTTATTTAATGTCATATTTTTAGTGTGTTTTAATGATATTTAAATAATTCAAGTACTTCATAAGATGTATAAAGCACAAATATGCCAGCAGAGGGCAGTGCAGATGTGAAATTTAGATATAAAAGAAGTAAACAGGGGTTTTAAGGGCAGGTCAAAGAGCTGAAATTAGAAGAAGAACGGCAAGTGATACAAATAGCAAGAATCAACAAGAGCCTGATGAGCGCTTACCAGGTTGTCTAGTTCTGGGTCCTCGCTGAAGAAAGGCTTGTGGTCCTGCTCTTGCTGGTGGACGAAGTTCTCGATGTCAACGTCAAAGCTGGCGGAGGTGATGCATTCTGATCCCTGCGTGGCTTGTTCACACTTCTCGAACAGCAACGCCAGAAGAGGAAAAAGAGGATGCCTGCAGGACACAGAAAGAGATGGCAAGCTATTATTATTTTTATACTATGCAGAATGTAAAAAGTCTCGAATTACTTGCCAAAATGAGAGCTGTACGACTACAGCACGCTGTGTGAATTACAGAATCCCATAATGCCATGCGCTTGACCTATCCTTTCATTTTAAAATAACGGAATCAAGCCAGAAGCAAACTCAAGTTGTTGTTTTTTCTTACATTCCCTGTTGACTCATTAATTGATCAAACTGCAATTTTTTTTATATACAAAATTGGATTAAAAATTAAAAATAATTATTTACTTCCATAGAGATAAACAGATTTCTATACTCAATAGACACAATTCAACACTGTATAATACTACTTTTTGAAACATACACTGCTTTTACATTGATACAAACAATTCTATTCCTGACCAGATTCAGATTTCTGCTGTTTAACTTTATATTCATGAAAGAAACCTGAAAAAAGTACAATAGTTTCAACAAACATATTAAGCAGCACAACAGTTTTCAACACTGCTAATAATAATGGTATCACTTTAGTATAGGGTCCAATTCTCACTAATAACTAGTTGCTTATTAGCATGCCTATTATTAACATATTGGTTGTTTATTAGTGCTTATAAAGTACATATAATACATGACATCCATAATTCTACCCTATACCCTAAACTTAACAACTACATTATAAACTATTAATAAGCAGCACATTAGGAATTAACTGAGGCAAAAGTAATAGTTAAAGGTTAATTGATAATGAGAATTGGACCTTAAAATAAAGTGTGACCATAATGATAAATATTTTTTGAGAACCAAATCAGCATTTTGGAAAGATTTTATGTGACACTGAAGACTGGAGTAATGGCTCCTGAAAATTCAGCTTTTAAAGTATATTAAAATAGAACACACTTATTTTAAACTGTAATGTTTCACATGTTCTGTAGAGTATTCTACAGTATGCAATAAGCAGTATACCAGTATATAATAAGTTAACCAGAAAATAATAAGTATCTTCGCTTCAGGGAAGGACAGATGACAATACCCAGCAGCTGAATATATAATATGTCATCTTCGTCTGATTTCAGGCATAAGCTCCGTCTAAAGGTTTCTTTTAGCAAGTTGACATTTGTCATGTTAACAGCATTAACATTTCCTGTATCGTCAGAGAATGAATATGTTTGCACTGGTTTAAGTCTGTCTAGAGAGAGGCTTCTGCAGAAGAGCAGACCTAATGAAAGCTAAAATTCACTCAGCTCAGACTTTTGAAAGCTAAGCCTAGACGGACATGCAGACCTCTGATTAAATTAATAAGAAAACAACATCACCACAAATCATTAAGGGTCATGCTTTTTAATTAAGGACTTCGTCCTGTCCTATCATAATGCATTATATCCAGACACTACCAAAACTAAGGAGCAGTAAGATCATAAATTAAAATATTGGGGGAATAATCATGCTGACAGATTACACTCAGACAATCATTCTGTTGCGGAATTGCACAATAAAGATGGTTGTTTAGAAGTGGTTTGGTTCCCATTTGATGCTGTCATTGTAGTGATCCTGATTGCATTTATGCCATATAAATCTCACTGTGTTTTGGAACAATCTTTCCACCTTGAAAAACATAAGTCATATTATTTGTATATATGTGTATACGTTTTTAGTAATAAGATTTTCAGGTTGTTAAAAAAAGTATCTTTATGCTTACCAAGGCTGCATTTATTTAAGTGAAAAATACAGTACAAACAGTAATATTGTTTCATTTGAATATGTTTTTAAAAGCCATTACTCCAGTACACAGTGTCACATGATCCTTTAGAAATTATTCTAACATGCTAATACGGTGTTTATTATCAATGTAAACAGTTGTGGTGCTTTAAGTATAGCATTGAAACAATTATTTGAAATATTTTGTAAGAATGTAAGAGTTGTTACTGTCACTTTTGATCAATTTAATGTGTCCTTGGTGAAAAGTGTGGGAAAAAAAGTATAGACAAATCTTGACCCCCAACTTTCGAATGGTAGCGTATGTTTCTTTAATCACAAATAATAATTCCTGATTCATTTTGAATATGTTCAACGAATGAGAGAATCAGCTGCAAACACTGAATAACTCACTGAATGAGGGAATCTGAAAAAAAAAAAACTTAATACCTTTCTGAAGTCTTCTTAATTGAAACAAGATCCTGTACATAAGAGTCATTCGTTCCACAAATTTGACATATTAGCTTGTGCTTTGTTTGTTGTTGCATGCAAGAAACACTGTCAGAATAGTAACCTATCCGATCCTATGTGTGTCCCTGTGTATATGCATTGTTTTTTTCCTTGCGGATCATGTTTGAGAGACTGAGAGAGGCTCTGAGACTGGGTGAGGGGCCCAGGCTCTTGCTGTAACTCACCACTCTCATTTGCAGCCTTTAATAGCTGGCTATATTAGACTCTAATCTGCCTGATCCCAATTTAATGCCGCTCTCTCCAGCTGACATGACAGGAATACTAAACAGGATCGCAGTGCTGAGCAGCGAGGCGATCAGAGCTCCCTCCGGGCTCGTCCCGCTCCCCTCTGCAGTGCCAGCCCCTCTTCCTCTCTCCCCTCCCCAGTCACACTAAATCCTGGAGGGCATGGCTGGGTTATCTCTCCCCTTCTCTCTCTTTGCAGGCCTGGATCATAACCCGGACACAGCCCTAAAGGCCCAAAGCCAAAGGATGCTATCAATTTAGCTCTCCGAGGATTTAGCAAGTAGGCTGCGGAACAAACTACCCAGAAATTAGAGTATAAAAATCGAATTGGAAAGTTAAGCCACAAGGTACAGGTTCATCCGAACACACACATTACCTGGAGCGAGTCTAGTGATGCTACATTATCTTCATGAGGAGGTTATATTTCATAAAATTCATCTGCAGCAGAAACTATGTGCGTTTTTTTGGAAACTTCGGTCATGTCTTGCATACAGATGCAATGATGGACATGAACCAGCTCTTATTCTGAACATAACATTTCTGATTGCCTTATCTCAGACAACATGCCAATCGCAGTAAAATCTCTGCTACTAAAGATGGCCAGAACACTTGCAAGCAGTTACCCTCTAAACTAATTGCCGCAGTTGTTTCAAAGGCTAAATGAGGTTGGAAAAACTCTTAAATCTAATCTGATCTCTCTGAGCAACTCCAGACTTTTACATCTCTTTATCTACACTTTCTGGATGAGGTCGTGTGACGTAAAGTGCTGAGCTAATCGGTTAATCTTACAAAACGGGCTGGTTTAAACAAAACACTTAATGCTATTTGTCTTTAACCTTTAGTTATCATCTCTCAACTCTTTCGGGAAAGACTATCCAGACTGCCATCCCTCAAAAGGGAAAGTGTGGGCTCATATAATTGTAAGCAGAGGGGCCATTAAAAGGACTTTTACATTTGTTACAGTTGTTATGAAGTACTGATGTCATGACATGTGTACAAACTAGTGTACTAGTGTAATTCAAATCGCAAACAAATAATTCCTAAGAGCAGGTTCTCGCAATGAATACAGTTTGGTTCTGATTGACTTCCATTGTATGGACTGAAATACAATGGAAGTTAATGGAAATGTAATTTAATCATGACATCATTTTTTTCCTACATTTTCTTTTTGCGGACTAAACGAAAAACAAACTTTTGTAGTTCAATTCGCAAACAAATTATCTGTATGAGTAGGTTCTTGATGTGAATTGGTCTCACAAACTCACAAACTCCAGTTGTCAAACTCAATCTACTGTATGGTAACCAAATTCCCATCCGGCTCACTTACTGAACTGCATTTCAACATCAAAACAAACAAAGAACTGTGTACTTCAGCTTGTAGAAAAAATGGAAATTTAAATTATGAATGATAAGGTTTTAAAAACAAAAACACTAGTGGTCCAATTCGCGGGTTCTTTCAATTAAATGAGTTATTAATTAAGATTTACAAACACGAGACTTAAAATAACCAATTATGTATTAAACTTAAGGTAAAAAAAAAAAAAAGACAAAATTTTGAATGTGTAAAATTATGAATAAAAAAGGTTTTAAAAGCATCCTGGAAGCACTACATTTAAATAATCAGTTTACAATGGTAATCCTGTACTTTACATTGATACATTCATCTCATCTAACACTGAGAGATGCTCCTGAAACCACATGAGGTTCCTAGAGCTGGTAAGATGCCAGAACAGCGGGACCTTATCTGCAGTGCAGAGGTCTCAGGACGGAGGGAGCTAGAGAACTATTAACCCATAAAAGTGTCATTTACTGAGATAAGAGTCAGCAGAACTGATCCAGCGAACAAATAAAGTCAAACATGGCGTTTTTTATTTCCCTTCGACCAATACCAGGTTTCAATAATGCCAGCTAATGAAAAACTTAACATAATTGGGTGTACCTGTTTTTTGGTTTCAGGCTGAATTTGTCATGAATATTTCAGTGTAGTGGTATCAAGCAAATAAATAAATCTTTTCAGAGAAAATGAAAAGCACATCAAAGCAATACCGAGTCCAAAAATAAAGCTGGACTTATTTTCATGCTTGCTCTAGCTGCATTTGTTGTGGTAGCGTGGTGGGCAACCCACGGGCTGCTGGGGAGATGGGGGTGTGCTCTCTGTGTGCTCACCCGGTATGTTTGCCATCCTAATCAGGGCGAGCCAGTGGCTGCTGCCTTTATTAAACCCGGTCTGGGGTGCCCTCACGCTGAGAGTGCTCACATATACACACACATGAACACACACTCCCTCCTCCAGGCTACATGTCTGGAGCTCAACCTTAACGGGGGCGAGCAAGCACACACACACACACACACACACACACACACACACATCACCACTCGCCATCAGGGTTTATATGGGACCCCTACTGCTGCATTTCAATGAGTGGCGGTGCTCTTTTTCAACGCTGTTTTACTGCTCTCTCCTACACCTGTGTGGTAAAGGCTAGCTGTGGCCTGTTGTCATACACTGCCGGCTCTTATCATTGGACCACAGGTATGAATTTAAAGATTAAATACAGAGATGCCACATTAAAGCAATCAAAAATAATAATAAAAAATTAACTGCTACGGTGTTCAAATTGGTTTGTGTTGCTATGTAGTTGCTAGGGTGTACCGCGTAGTTTCTTGGGCATTGGTATGTAGTTGTCAGGGTGTTGCTATATGGTTGGTAAGTGGTTCTGAATTTTTTTTTAAGTGTTTCTATCAGAGTATGCGAGCGGAGTGGAGCGGAAACAATTTCCCCTCCGCGCTCCGAGCATTTAATAATCACTCCTCTCCAGTAGCCAGGATGTTGTTGCTTTATGGTTGCTAGAGGGTTCTGACTAGTTTTTCTACTGTTGCTATATAGTTATTAGGATATTTTGTTTTGTTGCTAAGCCATTATTACTGCATGTGGTAGCTAGACTGATCTTGGTGGTTTGTAGGGTGTTGCTATGTGGTTGCTAGGGCATTCTGGGTAGTATCTAAGAAATTGGTATGTGGTTGCCAGGATGTTGCTATAATGTAACTAAAGTGTCCTGAGTAGAGCATTGCTATGCAACTGTTAGGTTGTTTTGCATGGTTGCTAGGGCTCTGCTACTGTATAGCCCCTTTCACAGTGAGATTCCAATTAATACACGGGTAATGTGTCCCGGCAACTGTTCCCGGATAGTTCGATTTTGGTTCATTCACACTGCCAGTGATTTCCCGGAATCTGTGCATGCATTCACACACAACCTGTAAAGGTCCCGTAATGACACGTGACATCAGGATGAGACACGTAATGTATCACGTTAACGTTCATTTAAACTGGTGAATGATCTCAGCTTCAGCACGGATAGTGAGGAACTACCTGATCTTTGCTTCATTACACTTTGCACACATTTTTTCATTGTAAACGTTGATCTGCCTTCAAAACACCCTGTAAAAGAATCGCACGATAACGTGTGTCACTACGACACACCCTTTATGGCATTGGTTCTGGCTTTTGTTCACAGAGCGCTCGCTCCTGGACTGAACCCGGCAATGTTACTAGTTCCCAAACCCGGGATCTGTTCGCATTCACACAGAATACAATCCGCCAATTTTCCGGGTCAAACGTGGAATGTGAAAGGGGCTTATGTGATTGCTAGGATAGTATGGGTGATTTGTAAAGTGTTGCTATGTGGCTGCTAGGTTGTTTTGGGTGTTTTCAGAGTGTTGCTACTGCATCAAAGTTTCTAAGTGTTTACTATGGTGTTCTGAGTTGTTGCTAGGGTGTTGGTATGTGTTTGCCAGTGTGTTGTTATATGTTGTTATGGTTCTCAGTATTTCAGTGGTTGGGCTAAGGTATTTTGTTTGGTTTCTAGGACACTGATATTGCATGAATTTGTAAAATGTTGTTATGTGGTTGCTAGGGTGTTTAGTCTGTTTGTTTGTTTTATAGTGCTGATATCAACCTGGTGGTATTGCTACTGTATAGTTGCTGGGCTGGTCAGGGTGTTTTTTTATTTAGATCATTCCTATGTGGTTGCTAAGGTGTTCTAGGTGGTTGCTAAGTCTCTATGAAATAATGTTCAAAGGTTATAGGGATTTGTGCAATGTGCAATAAAACTGCCTTAGCAAACACAGCTAAAACGTATTAGATTCATTCACAGACTTGTGTAGCTTCTGCTAACATGAACACACACATTCAATCTTCAGAAAGTCAGTCTGTGAAGTTCAGAACACTCTGCACCCTGGAGACACAAGCCAGGATGAAACAGAATAAAACTTGACGTCTACAGTTTTAAATTGAGGAACAAAATCTTACTCGGATATAAATGTGCCCTTAGAGATTTCCTGAGATACTTTGAGTACTATTTGCCATAATCTGCCAGTAACAATGTCAAATATACATCCTTTAGCCTGAAAATCATGATCAGGACTGACTCGCTCTCAGGATGAATCTATGGCTCAGATAAGATGCATTCTGTATGGTATAGAAATCTCAGCACCATTACTAAGAAAAAGAGAATCGTTAAGATGTTGGGCACCAAATGACTGCGAGAGCTTCCCAACAGCGAATGTAAACAGAATTTATGGAGCATTACACCGGGTGGGGAGAACTGGCTCACTATTTCCTCTCTGGCTGTCAAATTAAAAGCACTCCTGTTGGGACTGATATGCGCTGCTGCCTCTGCTGGGTCTACTAAAGCTGTTCTCTAACTCCTTGCTTTCCTTTTCTTCTTTTCTGTTTCGTATTCCATCTTTCTCTATCTCTCTCTTCCATCAGTCCAAGACACTTCTGATCCACTGGAGCTCAATGAAGACAGCATGACTGTGCACCATGAGACTGAAATCCAGTATCAATGCAAATCCACTCAGCATCCACCAATCTGAGTCACTGCGAGAAGGGAAAAAGACACATATAAACCCCATTCAGACATTTCAGTACCCTAATATAACCAAACCTATGGGGGTCTGAACACTACACATAAACACAAATACCTCAAAAGATGGAGGCTAAGAGGTGCAAAGCATCAGGATAAAATTAGGTACACACAAAATTTGAAGGATGTAATATGGATTACAATGGACACAAAGCATGAATATATTGATTATATTTGTTTGTGAAAGTCTAATGAAGGACTGCAAAATATGTTAAAAGCCTGGTTTTATATGCATATGCCTAGTTTCTTTAAACTCTACCCACCTGAGTTTCTTTTCCATGTCACTCTTATCATTGTGGAATAGTGCTGAATTTTACACCCTCAGGAACTTCTTCGGATACATATTACAATTTCATCTCCTGGATGCTGGATTTTATTGGACCTAATTTTGGATATGTCACAAGTACCCCACAGGAAAGAGACCCCCTGCCACGCTTGTAATAAGAAGAGAAGCTCTCGGATGCTTTAAAAGAGAGTGTAGTTTCTCATTAAGATAATTACTATATCGCACATTTATTCCACTGTTAATAATTAAGCAACACACACCAGAGCAGAGACTCCATAACTCAAACTCGCAGTACCAGCAATTAGCGAAACGAAAGGTGCAGAAATAAACACCAACCTGCCAAGCTGAATCAAAACAGTACATGAGGATGCACTATAAACAGATACACAAAAAAAATCTGCTCTGTTAAATACCCACAGTAGTTTCAGAGCCAAGATATCATGTTGCTTTTTTCGCAAAATAAATTCAGAGCAATCATACTGTTAAAAAATACACACTCATATGAAAAATATGGGGTGGGGAAGAAATTATAATGTTCAGCAAAGTTACATGCAGTATACTTAAATTGCATACTAAATTGTATAATTGGATATTTGCACTTAAATTGCATTAGACACTTGACAATACAAGATGTCAGGGCTTATACAAATCTCTTTTGTTTCTACCTCACCAGTGCACTTTCATTGTGCCGGTGTGCGTTTGGATGAGAATCGGAACAAGTTGAATATTTAGAGCACTTAAGCTGTGTCATGTAGGATAAAACCAGAAAGCTGTGTGTCTGTCAGAGAGAGAGAAGAGGTTGTGAGATGTATAAGTGAGAAGCTGAGTCTGTGCTTGAGTATATGTGACTAGGAACGATGGGGAAGTAGGAGCAAACACTGTGTGTGTGTGTATACGTAGTGTGAATGTAGGCTGAGTCTAGGCTTTTTTTCACACCGCCTGCAGGCCGCCTCCGGCTGGCTGCTCACATCAAAGGCAGCTTTCTCTCTCTGAGGAGCTAGGAGACTGAGCCCGAGGCCTGCCCAGGTCTTCACAGACCTGCCTCCGGGGTTAGCGTGAAACCACGTGCCTCTGCAACGCCGCCGTGAGACAACGCTAATCACAGCCAGCACTGCAGCCGGTCGAACGAGCCCTCACGGCAAGACAAGAACTGCCAATGCTATGATATGCATGCAGCCCGCAAACAGCCTGCGCTGTAATCAACCGGGGAGGGGAGGTTTGGGAATGAGGCTTTAAGTATTTAAAGTGTCAGTGTGCCATGTTTTATTTATTTCATGAATAAACGAGGAAAATATGACTTATGCAGGCATGTTGCTATCCAAATCAAGCCTCTAGACTGTATGCTTGTATTTAGATCAATATGTTATGAGGGCTTCAAATAACTATGAAACTGCATTATTTATATCTGATGGAACAATGGTGTACAGGTACCTATATAATATTCACTGGGGAAAAAAATAACTCAAATAAAGGAACACAAAACTTTGGCATACATAAACACTACAGTTACAAAAGTTTGGAGTCAGTACAATTTTTCATTTATTTTTGAAAGAAAGAATATATTAAAACAGAAAACACAGAAAACAGCTATTATAAATTGTAACATATATATATATATATATATACATATATATATATATATATATATATATATATATATATATATATGTGTGTGTGTGTGTGTGTGTGTGTGTATATATATATATATATATGTGTGTGTGTGTGTGTGTGTGTGTGTACTGTTTTACTGTATTTTTGTAGTCTTACTGATCCTTAACTTGAATGGTAATGTTTGTTTGTTTATACTTCTTCAGTAAGCAAACACCTACTGTAGCACTGCCCTAGTGACCAACCAGAACACCTTAGCAACCACACAGCTACCTTGCATCATGTTTTGCATTTGTCATCACAGAAGCTCCCATTTTCTTTAGAGAACATACAAATCTACATTTACTTATAAATGATGTCCTTAATAAGAGGCTGCATTGCTGCATAATACTCACCTGTAAACGGCTCGTTTATCTGACTCCAGCTGGGCTTGGGGGTCAAGGGTCACGCTGACCTGTGTGGCCCCGGCTGCTGAGGCTGCAGAGAGGTGGACATGCTGGGCCTTTGAGTTTTGCTGCGTAGTGCCTGTCATCTGAAGAAATACAGAATAAAAAAAAATAACTGCAGATGTGCAAATTCTCTTTTTAAAAAATCTAACTCATTAAGTTTCCTTCTCGAGATTTATGGAATTATATTTTAAAGTGCCCCTATTATGCCATTTTGAATATTGCCTTTTATGAAGTGCGTAATTTAGCTGTATGTGAATGTAAAGTTGCAAAGCTGAAAGGTCGAGAAGACACTGTGTCCTATGCTTTGAAAGTACATTTTGTTTTATTTTCAATTCAGAAAAATGAGGCTGCAAAGAATCAGAGATTAAAAATCATTTTTTCACACTGTACCACAAGAGTACAACCCCATTCTTTTTGTGTGTTACTCTCCTTTTATTGACGACTGAGAAACTGATTCTCTCATCTCTGGGAATTCAGCGTGAGATTCACAAAAAGCTTGCATGAATGTAAACTTATTGTAGGAGACACCCAAAACAATATTAGGAACCTTAAAAATGGTATGAAAGGGAAACTTTAAATGCAAAAATAATTCCTGAAAAAGATAAGGTAAATAGCGTGTTTGGAGAATGTGCAACCCATTCTGCTTTTATCCCTCTGTGCTGGTGAGCCAAAGATGCTGTTCAAGATCATCTCGCTCAGGTGCATTATTTGTGGCTCACAGCCAGCCACTGTTGTCTTATCAAATTTAATTTATGAACGCCTCACTTTTGTGTTTTTCTTATGGGTTACAGTACTTTTTTCACTAAATGAACAGAAAAGTGACATGGTTTGTTATCTTGTCCGCAAAGGAGGGAAAACAGCACACGTCCGGATAAAGTTCTAGAAAAACTTGAGGGAAAAGCTAGCCAGGAAACATTTTTTTTTTTTCCCCACAGCATTCATATTCAAGAAGTCACTTCCAATGTCTCTGCATTCTCTCGGTTTGTCTTGACAATGCAAGACAATGTAACATATGGTCTCATTAAACTCCAGAATCTAAATTGAGACACTTGACCCCTAATACTTTACGCAGGTCACCTTCTGCAGGAAAATGTTCCACCTAGTCATCAAATAAAACTCCGGCAGTCGAGGTGGGCAGAGGTCTTGCCCTTTAGCAATTGAAACATTGACAAGATGAACAAATACCCTGTTTAGGATGCATTAGTGGGAGAGAGAGTAGTATTTATTTGTTGTCTACTCTTCCCCATCTCTCCTGCCCTGTTTTTCTCTCTTGTGATGCAGCTTTGAATGCAAGCCTTCTCCTGTCTCCCTCCCCAGAAAAAAAAAAAAAAGATTTACGTAAGGGAGGAAGCTAGAAGTCTTAATCCCAGCCTCAAATAGGAAATAAATGAGCTTCTTCACACTTAACTAGCTCTCATTTGCATGTCTCCACCAGCGCGCTGCTCTCTTCTCCCCAGCCGCTAATCCTCAGGGCGGAGGGGTACAGCAGCCGGACAGGGAGAGGGGGCTCTGGGACAAAAAGCTGCTCTGTGTCCCTCTGATTAACTCGGGACAAGCACAATGAAGATATTGCACAGAACTACAGATGTGCCTTTCTCATTTTCACAATTTGAGACAAAACCACAGTTAACTTTAATAAACCTTCTGAGTTTATTATATTTATTACAACAATAATATATATATATATATATATATATATATATATATATATATATATATATATATATATATATATATATATATATATAAAATCGATAAAAATAAAAATAAAAACCTGTTGGCTCTCCTGGTACGATGGTGGAGGGACACTCTGTGTAGCCATCATGGTCAATGCTGGTGCTGGGGACACATGTTGCATCATGGGATAGCTTCACATGGAGATCCTGAAGGAAACACAACAGTAGAATACAAGATTATGTACAGTGCTGTTTTATGTCCAAATTCATATCTACTACTGGCATACTTAACAGAAGGCAAACTAATTGTGCTTTTCAACTTGTATAACAAATTGCATAATATTTCATATATCATTGCATTTCCTCAGTTCCATGACATACTATTACGTGCTGCTGTACTTAGACTTCTATACAATGGTCATATGTAAAATCAAATAAAAAATCAAATAAAGTCATTTTGAGACCAGGGATTTCGTCAAAGACTGCATACTAATTTGTAATTGAAGCTCTATAGACTATAAATCTTAATGCAATTTTTTTTTTTCAAATATAAAATACCAAGATTTTCAATTTAATGCAATTCCGTACAGACATTACATATTTTTTATTTACAGTATTACAATATTATATTATATATGAATATTGTCACTAAATCCAATACATTAGTAACAACTTCTAACAAAACAACATAACGCATTGCCTTCAACCCAATAAAAATTGTTAGCAGTACATCTGTCCAGAAAACCAAATAAGGACCTTGAGGTGCAGGTACATGATGAGTTAGTGTTTTCGAAGGTAAACATGACAACCCCAGCAGGCCAATCAGGGGCTCATTAGCTCTGTTGTCAGAAGAGTAATTGACACTGGGCAAGGCAAAGGTGGACTCCAGGGATGGTGTACTGTGGGAAATCCAGACTACAGATAATTGGCCCCATGTTACTTCACATGGACCCCTGAACCCCATTTCTAAGTTATGTTATAAACACAAATGTTCTACTCATTGCTCACATTTTGAAATGTCATAAAATCTTATACTTGAGTTGCACTTTTGTTTCAAATAAAAGTTTAAAGCTTAAATAAATGCAACACTAACTTTTCCTATTTCTTTTCACGTTATTATTATCTTACCAAGTCTATTACCATAAACATATTTAAATGTTGGATAACGTTCAGTCCCATATTGATTTTCTCATCTAAATGCATTCAAAATGAAAATTTAGTTCCATCCAAACAGAAGACAATAGCCGTAAGCGTATTAAACTATATTCATTGTTAAACCAGTCTTTTGTTAAATTTTTGTTACAGAACCTCATGAAATCACACGCAAATCATTAAAATGATCATTTCAGACAGTTTGATCCCTCAAAACCCGGTCGTCAGTCCACCATTGAGCTTCAGGCTTTTAGTAGCTGCCCACAGATGCAAGAAGTAGAAGCTAACAATCACGAAGAATACTAAAAATACATAAGCAATCATATATAATTACTCTGAAAGAACAGTACAATTACATCTGCCGACCTCTGCTCCATTCGGTAATTACACAAGACATAAATCATTCATTTAAAACGTGACCTATAAAGTTCTTTCTGTGCTTTAGTAGTAGTAATTTTCTCTCTTGAGAACAGCTTGTTAGCTCTGTCTATAGCTTAACAGCTTGAAATCTTAAAGACACAGAATTGTGTTTATAAATAGGTGTGCACGCGCATTTTTCAATTGTTTGTATCAAAGTTTGCAGCAATGTGGACTGCAGAACAAGAGGACTGGGAAAAACAAGGAGACACAGAATACAGTACAGAAGCCAAGTCTGTCAGACGATGGACAGGATTTAACCTTCCTCAGACAGCAAACAAGACAACAGTTTGAACGGGAAAACAGGAAAGATCATTTTTTTCCCTTTTTCGCTCATCTTAAGGTTGGCAGGACTGTGTGGAAAATGGTCAAAGAGGACAAGACAGACCAAGTAGCTATTTTAAGGAGATCACACACACACATGGTTTTGGGTCATCATGATGATTATAAACACCGTCAGCACCTCTGCGCTCAGACCATTTCATGTTGGACTTCGTGGAAACGTGAGGAATTTTCCAAGCACAAATTAGATTGTGGCTTGGCGTTGCATATTTTATGAAGCTTGTCCAAATCATACAAATTGAGAATGTTGTGTGTGTGATTTGTATACTGATTACACACAACGCCTGTGTTCTCATTCCAAGTGCTATCAGCCGAAAGGCATCTTCGCTGTTATCTCGGCTCATTTTAATTGCAAATTTTGTGAGCACGTTGGTAATTAAATGGAAAATTGCACATTAATTGATGAGACTAAAGATAAAGCAATTCCAATTATTGCACGGTATTTTAAGGGGGCCTCTCAAGTCTCGGTCCCTGGAGTGGCGTGGTACCCACAACGGCATCATAATAATAATGCATACACACCGTGTACACTGGGTAACAGCTCTATCCACAAACTGGTGTTTACAGACATGGACAGACACACATACTTTATAATGAGCAAAGAAGCCTCTGCGGTCTCGGCGGGTGAAAGGAGTGCACTGATTAAGCCTTCCAGCTTGCTCTTTTAAAACACATCATCACACCTTCTGACTTACCATACCAAGAATTGATTTCAAAGCATTGGTCGATGCAAACACATCAATCTGTTCATTGATATACAGTCTGAAATTCTTCCTCTGTCATGCAGTCGATGGCCTAAACAGCTGTATATACATCGCAATATGCACTTTAAGCCTTGTATAGAGTATAGTAAAGCAATAAGAATGGAAAAGGTCAGTAGGAAGTTTTTTTTTATGTTTTTGAAATTAGTCTCTTATGCTCACTCCTTTATTTGATGCATTTATTTGATCAAAAAAAGTAAAAATAAAAATAAAAAACAATACAGTTAAACTGTGAAAAATTAAACCATTTAAAATGGACGCTTTCTCATTTAAAGTATAAAAAATTTATTTTAAATGTAAATGTATTTTAAAATGTGTAACTTCAGTCTTCATTGGCACATGATCCTTCAGGAATCATTCTAATATGCTCATTTGGTGCTCATTCTTTGATTTATAGAATGTTCAAAGGAACAGCATGTTTTGTAACAATAGAAATGTCTTTAATTTCATTTAGATCAATTTAATGCACAAGTAATGTTTATTTTTTTTATTTATTTTTTTTTATGTACTGACCACACACATTTGAACATATTATATGTTTATGCTGTATATGTTTGCATGTAGTTGCATTAAAAGCTGAATAACCTAAATCTACATTATAATTCCTCTGGGTATTAGCACATATCATAAAAAAAAAATGTTCCCATTAAATAATACATTAAAGGTTATTACAGCTTGGACAGTAATGCAAGTGGTACCAATTTGAAGAGAACATAGTATAAATCACTTTAAATGTATAGATTTTAATCACAGAATTCATTGGTATTCCAAACTAAAATGTATTTAAAATTTTCTAATGCACCAATAAAAAGTACAATATTCTTCATAAAGCAGAAATTAAATAGAACAAACTTAAATCAGTAATTTAACATATCAGTAATAGAAGAAGAAAAAAAAGTATGAAGTTACAGAAATTGTAATTGTAATTGTAAGTGAGACATATAGTGCAGCCTGTAACCTCATGGCTTGAGCTCACAATTACAGCTGTCAGGGCAAGCATTTTAAAGGTTGGGGAAATGGAGAGTAAAGTGGGATATATTGAACATGTCTAGTGTGTGTCTGGGAAAAAGGGAGAGTTCGAATGTTAGCCCTCTTCCCATCGATACTGCTCTGCCAGACCCTCACCCACAATCGTTTGACTGCTTGATCACAATCGATAATTAACACAGCCACCTGACGGAAAGCTGCTACTGATGAGGCTAATAGAACGATGTCAGAAACTTTGTTTAGTAATGACAAAGCCTGCATGCTAATTTGGAAACTGACAGTATATAGTGATGATGATGAAGACATTACAGCAGTATTGAGACACACAAGAAAATCATTGTGTTATAAACTCTTTGTCATAGCATGTAAGTGTTAGGATTTAGTTTAAGACTTAAACGTTATAGTACGTATAAAATAACAATGTTAAGATTAACAAATAATTATTACTTAATTTCTCGGTTTAGGTTTATAATTTTAGAACTGCAGCTTTATCTGTGCATTCACAATTTTGACATGGCATTTACCAAACATCTGCAACTACTCTTGCTATCAGCTACAAACAAATGATAGAAAATGGCCATGTATTGAATCTCTCGGTCCGAGACACGCATCCTTGTGCACAATGGAGCAGGATCAAAGATGTGTGTGCGGGCAATGACTTCCTGTTAGTTAGAAACATCCTTTGTGGACAGACTGCGGAGGGGTCCGCGTGCGAGCCAGTGCTGAAAAAGAGCAGCAGGTTTATTCCCCGTTAAGCAGAAACAGGTGAGCTACGAAGTACAGGAGGAAGTGGTTTGTGGTTTATAGACCCCATTCATTATCATCCACATAGTCTCCCTCTGCGTCTCACAGCTAGCCCTCACATCTGGGAAGAGGGTGTTTTATATATCTGTTTACCAGGCAAGCTGGCAGTTTGAAGAAACAACAGACCTCTACTTTCTCTTGAGACACTTCCAACGTGGCACACTGCT
Source organism: Carassius gibelio (assembly GCF_023724105.1). NCBI lineage: Eukaryota > Metazoa > Chordata > Actinopteri > Cypriniformes > Cyprinidae > Carassius > Carassius gibelio. The sequence goes on along the minus strand of NC_068380.1, from coordinate 9,506,545 downwards.
GGACATTGTTTCGAAAACTGAAAACAACTACAGAATTCATTTTATTCATAGGTGAAATGTGTTTCTGTGTCACAAATGTCACTAAAAACTATATATATATATTGTATACGTCTTCAAGTTTTTTGTTTTGTGATAAAAAAAACAAATATATATATATATATATATATATATATATATATATATATATATATATATATATATATATATATATATATATATATATATATATATATATATATATATATATATATATATATATATATATATATATATATATATATATAAATTGTCTCTTGCCGAGCCGAACTTAACCGGTAATGTAACTTAGTTACTATGACGAAACTATGTGAAACAATCATAATAATTTTCCTTGATTTCATTCTTTTTTTTTTCTATCATATTTTCAATAACAGTACATTTGAATTAAAATCACTTGTTTACTGCCATGATGCACATTGTTCAGAAAATTTTTGTCATTAATTTTGAAGATCAAAGAGAGAGCCCCGCCCCAAACTCACATCATTGGCTGAGTTAATGTTGCTGTTGCTGGGCAGGTCAGTCTTAAACAAACAATGCTTTGAAAATACTAGTGTTTATACTCCTCACGGGAATCAACCCTTACAAGTTGTCTCTGTATATTAGGCTGGGAGAAATACTAAAATTAATGATTAGTATGAATCAAGACTTCATGGCAAACTCCAGCACTATCCTCTGTGCCTAACCTGAGCTTGTACCGCTGCCAAAAGTGCATCTGATTGTGATTGTCCTGGCTCCATTTCTATGTATCCTGTGCGGAAGTTTGTCAGTCACAGATGGTGCAGGGAATGCAATAAATAATTTTAAACACTGTGTATGCGTCACAAATGCCCAAATATCATGAATCTTAATGTCCTGAGTCAGGGCTTCTCCTAAGTAAATACATAAAACCGACCGCCCTGAATACATTTGCTACATTAGAGGTCCTTCCGTGGGCAGATTTGCAATGCGTTACGAACGTGTCCCGATGTGAGATGGGAGAGGAAAAGGATGGAGTTGTGGGGTTTGATTAATGAAGAATGGAAAAGGGCAGTATGTCAGAGCATTTAGACGTCTCAACTGTGTGTGTGTCTCTCAACTACGTTCAAATACTGTCATTTACTCCTGTCATTATTTACAACCCTTGACTGAAAAACACAAAAGAAGATATTCTGAAAAATGTATTTTTGTTTCCATACAATGCTTGTTTGGACCCCACTGATTTTCATTGTGGGGGGAAAAATACAGAAAAAGTAAGTCTCTTCAGTTTTCCCTCTCTGCTGTCTTTAATGAAATGGAAGGTCAAATTCAGCACATTGTCTTATGGGATACAGTATTCCACACAGTCTGCACCATTCATTCAATCTATCTGCAATTTCACTTGCCTTTGTATTTATGCTAATGATTGTTTGGATATGGTAGATCTAGAAATAATTCCAAAGTGTCCTGCTTTTTAAAATTAGATTAAAGTCTTCGCTGAAATGGGTGTTGCAGAAACTTACTGTGTGGTGAAATTCTGTTATTCCCAGAGGCCTGATGGTTCGCATGCAAATGACCTCATTAGCATAGCTAAAAGCTTTTATTATAATTAGCATTTTCTCAATAGACTCCGCAAGTATGGAACGCATGGATCCTAAAAGATTTGCATGTCCACAATTGCACGCTTTCTGAAAACACAGATATGACTTTTGTATAATTTTAGAGACTTGAGAAAAACAATATGATGGAAACCTGCATTAACCTGAAATCAGTCTATACTGTACGGAAATGCAAAGGATATCCTTTGGCTTATTTTCAGTAAACTTCCTGGTAAGCGGCTGAGATAAAGGAAAGTTGTGCACGTACAACACGTAGACTTGTTCGACTGAATGACAAGCTTAGAGGGCAAAAAGCTAATAGCTCTCTTTTGAACAGAATTCAGTGCTGCTCTGCCCCATCCATTAAATGTAATATATTGGTATTCTTTAGAAAATGCACCAAAAGCTTCATTTAAAGTGCCCTTATAGTATTCTAACTTTTGTGCACTTGTGTGGGTGTGTGAACGGTGTGTATCCTTCTGTCACCCTGTTGCAATGGCGCAGAGTGCAATCGCATCTTGATGTCATTAGAGCACACAAGAGCGAGCAGCCCTTCCTGCTAATGACATGCCATGGTTGCGTTTTCTCACTGCAGTGATAAAAATCGGAATATCGAAAGCTGGATTTCCACCAAAAATTGGAACTCCTGGGCTCATAGAAAAGGAAGGTAATCTTCAAGAGCTTGCTGTCAAATCAGTTTGGTCGCTCTCATGTTGAGCAGAGATACGGGTAAGGGGACAGTGTGTACGATATCTCGTTTTCCCAATCTGCACGGCTGTTCAAATGGATAACTTCTAATCTTAGGTTGCTTGGTGAGACTTTGGGTAAATGCAGCAAAAAACCAGAGAACCCGTCTGTGATAAATGTGCCGTCGGATCAGAAAGCAGTTTGTGCTAATACATCAGTCTATTCAGCAGACGCTTGTTGAGTGATTCTTTGACCGATGGAAACTGTGGCCACTTACACCAGTTTTAACCCACTTAGGACAACATCCATCAATTTCCAATTCAGCTGCTGTTAATGGAATAGAGCGACATGACTTAGAAACACGCTTGTTTTAAAGGAAGCCATCGAGCATAAGAGGAAACTTTGAAATCTGCTGGGCACAGAGTATGTGAGTGGAGTGGAGTGGCAACAATTTCCCCTCCGCGCTCAGAGCATTTAATAATCACTCCGCTCCAGCTCCGCTCCGGGTTCACAATTTCCCGCTCCCACTCCACTCCGCGGTCAGTGATACCAGAAACCCCGCTCCGCCTTCGCTCCGTGGCTAAAGTATTTCAATATGTTTGAAATGTTCTGTTCATAACGTAGCCTATATAAATAAAAAAAATAAAAAAATAACAGGAGAGTTTCAAAGTGGCTTAGGCTATAGTGTGCAAACTTTTTTTTCCTACCACATGCCAAACTAATAACATGGATGTCAGCATTAATATAATTACTGTATTCTGCTGTGCAAATTTTGTTTGTGATGAAAATAACAGTACATTTTTATTTTATCTACAGATCAATGCATTTCTTACAGATTTATGCTCATTCAAAATCAGATACAGATGAAGTAACACTGTAAGATTACATTTCTTTGAATGCATTTTCGCGAAAGCGATTGCATGTGAATGTGCTGTAACTGTTTAAATCATGCTTCGACCCGAAAATATTCAGTAAAAGGAACAGACAAACTCCTTGAGAACTAACCTATAACTTCCCGCTCGGCTATTGTCGTCATTGTAACCTTCTGATTTGAGAGATCCATCTGTATCAAGCTATAGTTAAATATGTTTAACATGAATACTTGCTAAATATGCAGTTATATTACGGGCCATTGGCATGAATTGTACTCGTGATGGAGCGGTGATGGAGCGCTCTTGGAGCGAGTGAAAACCACAACGCTCCGACTTTTATAAAATCCGCTCCTCGCTCCTGTCAAAATCACACCGCTCCACTCCGCGCTCCGCTCCCACTCCGCTCTGCTCACATACTCTGGCTGGGCAATTGCAATTTTTACTCAAGCTCTGAACTAACTATATATATATATATTAGGGCTGGGCAAGTTAACGCGTTTTTATCGCGTTAACGCATTAATTAATTAACGCCGACAATTAGTTTATCGCGCGTTAACGTACTTTTTATTTTAAAAGTCCGTTGCTCACTGCGTTTCAATACACATAGCTAGGACTGTAATAAAACAACCGAATACAACACAAACCATGGGTCACAGGAGGGGTGGGATGTTTATCAGTAGGCTACTGGCTGCTTGGGATGAGCTACAGCGCAAAACAGAAAATCATGTCCAGAGTCGAATTCCATCTGGTTGGAATGTCTTATAAGTGACTCCTTCTTTTGTCTAAGTTCAATTTGTTTTTGTTCTAATTCTGCAGCACTCGCTGGACTGTGCTTAAAATGGCCCACAACCTTTCTGCATTTGGCCAGGACGTTGTCAAACGCGCTGTTGTGCATAGATACTATGACGGAACGCTGGAGACTGTGCGTGACGCAGGGGACGTGTTCAAAAGCAACCCAGTCTCACGGCAGTTCGTCATTGAGGACACGAAATGTAATCTATTGAATCGTCTTTGTGGACACGAATTTCCCTTTTTTTCGTGTCATACAGAACGACCTTCAATATAATGTATTTCAATGTGATGGGTTTTTTTTTTTTCCAAATATAAACGCTGTTGAATCAACATGGACACAAATAAATATAGCCTATTTATTTTGAGTACCCTATCGAATATAAAGCAATAAAAAGGCTTAAAATCTCCTGATTAAATGTTGGGTAGTGTAGCCCTTAAAGTTAGCAAAATGAATAACAATTGAGAAAAAAACAATACTGTGCTCTCGAAAGAAAAACGAGGTTCAGCCGCGAAAAAAAAAACCTCACATTGAAATACATTATATTGAAGGTCGTTCTGTATGACACGAAAAAAAATGGAAATTCGTGTCCATAAAGACGAGATGTCAAAAGGCAGATATCTCGCAGCAGCGATCATATTTCTTGCAGTATCTGTGCTAAGTGTGCTGACTTTATTTGAAATGTCCCACTGCTGTGCAACATTAATAAAATGTTTAGCGCACGTTTCAGCAAAATGTCTCTCTTTTTATCATCTGAAAATGTGAATGACCTTGTGTGTCTTAGCAACTGGTGCAGATGAGTAAGTAAATGTAAAGTTGGAAGAATGGATAAATGAAGTTAATTTTGTCCACTCAACCTGCATCACTGAAAGATTTTTTTTTGGACTGAGATTCTCAGTCTCTTAAAGGAGATTAATGTTGTTGCTCCGAAGGGGCCAGTTAAAATGTTATGATCGAGGTTCTGGACATAATTTATTTTTATTTTTTTTTACAAATTAAACAAAACGTTAATGTTTTATTTAATAAAACATTAATGTTTTAATGTTTTATTTATACGTTAATGTTATATTTAATTTGATTACATTAATGTTTAAGTTAAGATTTACAAGAAATGTTAACTGCTACTAACTTTTAACTGCTGTAAAAAACTGCTGACAAACAAAATTTGATTGCACTTTTGTTCATACAGCAGAACGTTGAAAGAATAAAATTACACAATACACTACTTTTGATTTCATTATTGCATTTTGCGCATGCTGCGATTAATCGTGATTAATCGCAGAAAATCATGCGATTAATCGCGATTAAAATATTTAATCGTTGCCCAGCACTAATATATATATATATATATATATATATATATATATATATATATTTGAAGTATATATATATTAGGAGTTGCACAGACTAATTGACTAGTCGACTAGTCAACTTCAATGCTCTGCCATGACGCTTTAAGCTTGACTTCGACTACTCGCCGGTCCTATAGAGGGCGCAACAGGATAATAAATCTTTGAAGGACTTCCACTATTACGCACCGTTTCCGAACAGTTAAAATGACAAATAAATGTACACTCCGAAAAGTCCACAAGACATGTATGATCATATTCATGGATGCTCGAAATTTAACAGGAGAACACACATTCTAAACAGCTTATTGTACAGGTAAGTTAACTGCTGTTCTAATCTAATGCGCTGCTGCACTTTAACACACACACATAAACTGTGTCTCATTTAGAAGGCTGCGTCCTTTTGGAACCCTGCATTTGAAGCCTGCATACGTCATCGTGGAAGTCTAATTTAAGAAAAGTAAATGTCTTTACTTTCTTTTCTTTCTTTTCACAGCTCCAGAATTATTTGTTCATTAATGACGTCATCAGCGACTAGTCGACTTCGACTCGACTTTCATCACATAAAAGTTGACTTAAAAAACATTTAACCCATAGTGTATATATTTAATTATTAATATGGTTATTAGAAGTAAATTATTATTACAAATATATAAATATATTTTATAATAATGAATGAATTTACAAATTATAATATATATTTTTTAATATTACATGCACACAATATTAAAATGTATTACAAGTTATATATATATATATATATATATATATAAACAATTTATAAATGTATAAATTATAAATACATTTTTATATACATTTTAGCAATAGCTGAGAGAGCTAATATTCTAGCAAAATGTGTTTGACACCCAATCCTAATGGTTACAATGTAAGCATTTGCCATCCATGGTTAAAAGACAAAACTAAACAACAATAATAAATAAATAAACAATAGTTTTTTAAAAAGTTTTCACAAAGTAAAACAAGAGTACATTGTGCTCCGGTCTGCTACAGCTCCTGCATTGAGGATCATATATAAGGTGCAATGCAAGTGCCATGCAATGGGAAAGACAAGAGCATGAGATAGCCTTGTCAGGAATGTGGCAGTAGGATTAGGGCAAGGGTGATCAGCATGCAGAGGAGTCAAGCCCCATCCAATCCTTCCCTAAAAAAAAAAAAAAAAAAGAAAACCTCAGGAGCAAGTGTGTGTGCGCTCAAAGAGAGAACCACGGGGGGTTAACGAGAGGGGGGATTATCACACACACTCTCCGACTGCTCTGATTGTCAGCAGATTCCTAATGAAGAGTTTAAGTTTCAGAAGAGTGCTGCAAGGAGACTCTGTGACAGGGACGTACGTTCGGACCAGCCAACAGAGCCCGGCGAGGAGGGTCAAATAACAGTGCACACTGGACACTGATGATGAGATACAGCTAAACGGTTAGAGTCGTAATCTCTCCAAAATCTCACAGTATCTTACCATACGCAGAGGTAAGTTAGCAGAATGCATGCAATTCATAAGAGACATGTAAGTGCAAGGTAGAGACAAGCCACTGAGGTAATGTTAACCCAATAACAAGATGTTTTAGTTAGCAAGGGGACGTTGAAGAGAGTAGGTCAACGGAAGTCATGATAGATAAAGATTCTGCAGGATCTGTCTGTCTGCCCTAATTTTTTTTCCCAAAAAAGCAACAACAAAAAAAAAAGTCTGCCAGAGGTCTGGAACACAGTGAAAGGAAGGTGCCCATGGAGTATTTAGAATGCAAAAAATCCATAAACTGTATAATATGATTCTTTAAATTGTTTATAATGTTCTACACTTTCTGATTTTGACAGCAGCAGAGAAGTCCTGAATAGCAGGTTTAACGGAGAAAGAATCACTTTCTGATGACACCAGTGGAGCAAAAATGAGCATGGTGGGATAATGAGTCGATGTTTGCTGCTCTTGGCCCCAACAGCTGATGTTTGTCTTTGCGTAGTGCCCGGAGCTACGCCGAATGGAATCCTTGGAAACTCCAAACAATCCAATATTAAATTTCCTCTGCAATGCCAGAGGGAGCGAGAATCATGTGTGGGGGAAAGGAAGGCAGCGGGGAGATGAGAGGAGTGAGAGAAAGAGAGACAGAGAGAGCGAGCGAGCAAGACAAAATACACTCATAGAGGGTGAGAAGATGAGTAGTCAGGGGGGTACAGAGAAAATGAAAGAAAGAACCAGAGAGACCAAGAATATTTAAGGATAAAAAGACAGGCTATTTTGAACGGAAAGTATCTCTCTGGCCATCCTCAGGTCTGAGCCAAGTTTCGAACCCGCAGGTGCATCAACAACTGTGGCTTCCATCAGGTATAGTGTTACCATGAAAGCTTCCATGTGCGCCTCAGGGAGACAGACACATTCCTTGGTGTATCTATAACATTTCAAATAACCCTCAGTCCAATTTCTGACTGTTTATTTTACTAAAATGGTAGCGTTCCTCCACCTAAAGCGGCTATTATCTAAATCAACGGTGCTGCTATGCCATGACTAGAACCACATGGAAATCTCTGAAAGAAACTAAACTAAAACAATTCATCAAGTTTGTCTAATCTTAGCGAAGAATTTGACTATGGTTTAAGTTCATAAGAGTACTTTATTTCAATTTAGCCAAATTTTACCATATTTAAATCTTTTCTCCCATTTACAGCATTCTCTACTGTGGGAATTTTCCTTAAGCAGAACAGGTGTGGTCACATTTACCTGCGCTCACTGGTATCCAGTCATTTCAATAGGAATCCATGTGATTAGAAGTTTTGCATGCAAAGCTTAAAAGTTTCCCATGTGGATTTCACATGCAGATGTTCATGTTGGTAAGAAAACTGTTTAGTTGGAAAGTGATTTCTGTGTGAACAGTGTTTCATACATCATGGTATTTACAATACCTTTATTGCCCTCGAAATTGTGCTGAAATGTGACTGCACACTAAGTTTTCTCTGTCAAAAAAAGCATTTTTCTTAGGGATTCATGAGACTGTATTGGTAATCAGCTAATACTGGATATATAAATGCAGTCTATTTAATACTGGATATTTGATTGCACATTCCTCCATTCTTACATATATATTGCCTTTGCAATCAACTAATGCTCAACTTAAGTCAATCTTTGAAAACTCTAATGAAATAATAACATTTAGTTTAGCAAATCTTACTATACTTCTATATGAGGCTCATAAAGGTGTTATGTATGACACATAGTGGGACAATGTGTGTGCGCGTTTTCGGCAGGCTCAGCAAACACACTCTAGTGGAACCCCACAGTCAGGACGTCTCCTCTCTAACGTACACACACCGCAGATATGCAGACAGATCGCTCTGTGCTCTCGCTCCCAGTCTCTCTGGAGGTGTACAGAAAGGCCCTGGCCGGCCCCAGCGCTCTGCCCTGGCCATCTGGAGTACATTAGGGCTGGGGGGATATTGGATCCCACTGCTGTGGCCGGCTGGATGGGTGGCCCAGGCCCAGTGCAGCCCTTTTCAGCAGCCCAGCATGATTGATAGGAGGCCTCACTTGCTGACTCCTGCCGCAGTCACCACACACTGTGACCAGAACACACACGCTACTACAAGCACGTGTACATCAAACTGTGGCACACTCACGCCTGAGGAGATCGGTATGAGCAGACACACTATAATGGGTGGTACTGTATAAAGTTTTGTACCAGCTGATTATATAACAGCTCTTCATAACACCAGACCTGGACTGCGAAGCACAACAGATGTCGTCAATAAAACATGAAAGTTCACCACACACAATAAATCAGAGTACTGCCTACAAAACTAAGGATTAACCTGACAAATTGGCAACAATGTGAGCTGCAGTGCATTTATATTCTGCTTATACCGCTTGGCTATACTCAGAAAAGCAAATCATCTCTCTGAAAGAGAACAATAATTAGGAATGATCAACAAAAGTTACAAAAGATCAACGCAATAAAAATGTTCCAAATTTGGTAGATTAATTAATTCTATTTGTTAACCCCTCCATTAATAATTTAGTTGTTAAATATAACTATAATGATATAACTATAAAGATAACGATAAAGATATAGATCTAAAAATCATTAAAGAATAGCAGAGTTCACACCACAAGTATAACGATAAAGGCACAGAGAAACGATAATGTTGGAATTACTTACAGAACTATTTATTTTTCTAGCTAATGAATGATAAAAAATCTGACAGCCAATCAGAATCAATCCTGCTGTGTCGAGCTCGAGAGTTTAAAGCAGCAGATTTGCTTGTGCTTAAAACAGATGATATCGTTTGCTGGTGTGGACGCTAATATCGTTAACTTTATAGTTATCATTCTTAGTGTGAATGGACCTTAAGTCTATGTTTTAGCACTTTAAAAATTTACATTTAAAAAAAACTGAATAACATTATGAAAACAAAAATGTAAATGTTACAAGTTTAGTCAGTGTTTTAAGAAAAAGGGTAATGTTACAAGAATAATGTGAAATAATAAAAAATGTTAAGTAATTGAAGTTAAAATAAAATTAATGTTATGCGAATAAAGCAACAAAAAAACATTATTGTGATAAAACGTGATTATCACAATAGAAACAGGCGGCATTATTTTATTTTAAATACAAATATATTCCCATAAAAGGCCTGAGATTATAAATATAGCCTACCATAAAAGTTTCTTCAAGTGCTCCAAAAATATTGCAAGAACTATTTCTAAAAGCAAGTGAAAGAAAACTAATCTTCGCCCACATAGTTGGCTAATAAATTGTCTTACGTCTGAGATGCATACCTGCACGTTGTACACCTCAGGTTAATCCCTAGCTCATAAAAGAAGAGAGGAAGAAAATTAGTGAACGTGGCAGAGACTAGGAAATTGTTAAAAAAAGAAAGAAATAGGCGACATTTCGAGTAAATGGCATCCAAAACCCACTCCAATTATCTTTGGCAGCCATGCCAGGGAGGCTGACTTAATTAAAGTGAGTGGAAAAGGAAGGGGGGAGAAAGGAGAGAGAGAGGGGAGAAGTGATTGAGGGGGCAGAAGAGTGCGTATCAGCGCCAAACACAAAGCCGAGCACCACCGCCGTCCACCACTCTTTTTCTTTTCAATTTCACTTCAAAGGACCAAAGCAAGAAAGCATAAAAACGGGAGAGCGAGACGTTTTTAAGCAATATAATTGCACTATTCATATCCAGTGTTTTTATCGTCATTCAGATAGGACAAAAATACATAAAAAGAGAATAAAAAAATGATTTTACTCGCTGCTAAATCCCCAATAATCCTCTTGTGCTTCTCCAAGTCTGCCTTCGACGTTGACCTTTTCGCAGGAATCCTGTTGCCATGGAAACTCTTGCTGCACTCTCCCCGAACACACATCATTCTGTCCATATTTCTGTCATCGCTCTGACAGGAAATGGTTGTTTAAGCGCAAATGTAGCTTGTTTTGCCACCTAAACTCTTTGCTAATCACATTAGAGACTTAACCACGTACGTTTTGCGTACGTTATTAACAGTGCATGCTAACTCGCATGTGACGTTTACAATATCTAAACAAGTTCAATAGCACTCAAATTAATATTAATGCACAAACTTCTGCTGTCAATCTGATGGTAGCTGAACTTTTTGATGCCTGGTCGACCCAGCTAGAGTGATACAGCGTACAGTAACTCTCTTTAGCTCATCAACACTTCATCAGCTCCTCGTGTAAATGAAATCTTGAGTATGAAATATATAGACAATGCCAAACAGGAGGCAGCTGGTCGCTGAGGGCCGTCCAGAAGGACTGTGGGTGGCAGATTTATAAATTCAGCTATAATGTGTGACTTCAAAAATAAACTGCTTTTAACAGAGGACAATGGCTGTTTCATAACTGCAAGATGATGTGAGATGCTGTGATTTTAAAGCAAGTTTTCAATGCTGTGAAGGTGGTATAGAAAACTGTATATTTCAAAATAAAAAATATATACATTTTATTGGTCTTGTGAATGTATTTTATATTACTACAGGATATACTACACCACAATGTACTTTACAACAAAATTCAGTAACATTAGATTAGGGAACACACATTCACGTATTAATGAAGAGACTTCCCTCAATAAACTCCTAATTTGCTGCTTATTGATAGTAAGTAAGATGGTTGTAGTAGTAGTTATGTTAAAGGGGGGGTGAAATGCTATTTCATGCATACTGAGTTTTTTACACTGTTAAAGAGTTGGATTCCCATGCTAAACATGGACAAAGTTGTAAAAATTAAGTTGTACATTTGAATGAGTATTTTTGTTTCCAAATTCTCTTTCCGGTTTGTCACAAGTTTCGGAAAGTTTTTTTTGAGTATGGCTCTGTGTGACGTTAGATGGAGCGGAATTTCCTTATATGGGTCCTAGGGCACTTCTGTCGCAAGAGCGCGCGCTCCCGTATTGCGAGGCTGAGCACAGACATTTCACTGATCAGAGCGATTCACTGATCAGAGCGAGAGCGTCGCGAAAAGTCACAAAAGAAGTGTGTTTTTGGTTGCCAGGGCAAGACAACCCTGCACAGATTACCAAAAAAAAACAGCATTAAGGGACCAGTGGATGGAGTTTGTTTTTACAGAACATCAACGGAGTTGTGCAAGTGTTTTTGTTTGTTCCCTTCATTTCGAAGATGCTTGTTTTACAAACAAGGCCCAGTTTGACGACGGATTTGCTTATCGTTTATTTCTTAAGGATGATGCAATCCCAACGAAAAAGGGTCACGATCATGTGTTGGAACCACAGGTGGTGAGTAAAACTGCTTAAAATATCTCTGCCTCCTTGTTAGTGCGTCCGCCTCCCATGCCAGAGACCCGGGGTTCGAGCCCCGCTCGGAGCGAGTCGTTGCTGCTGCTGCTCTCGTTCAGTTTCAGCCTCGGGATCTGATTCTGGATCATAAATAAACGGCTGAATCTGACTGTTAGCCATGGTTTGTTTTGGAAGATGGTTTTTCCCTCACGGTAATGTCACAGCTTCCACATGCTCTCAACGCAAAAGCCTACTGGCGCTCGTGATTCTTTAGCTCCGCCCACACGTCACGCCTCCAGCCAGTCGTGTTTTTCCGGGAAAAATCGGTACAGACTATCTTTCTCTTATGAATATAATAAAACTAAAGACTTTTTGGATTTATGAAGGATGCAGTACTACTCTATAGGTACTCAAGATTAACAGGATATTGAGTGAAAACGAGCATTTCACCCCCCCTTTAAGGTGATGGGTAGGGTTAAGAGATCTAGAACATGGTCATGCAGAATATGGCTCTGTGTGTTATTATGTGTGTTAAAATAACTAATAAACAGCCAATATGCTAGTAATATACATGCTAATATGCAACTAGTAGTAAATAGTGGACCCTAATCTACAGTGTTTCTCAAATTTCCATTCAAAGACAAAAGCAGTTGTAGATACGTACTTCATTGTCTGACTGATACTGATGAGGGGATAAGAATAACAAATTCTACACTATTATATATATATATCATTTTAAATGAATGTATTCATCACATTACAATGTACAGTATGAAAAAATAATATTCATTTTGAAACTGGATAAATATTACATTTTGTATGCAAGCAAAGTAAATTTTACATAAATTTCAATGCATTAGAAGATGGAAATATTATTGTAAAAAGGGGGAAATCAGCATCCATAATTAAATAACATCAAATAAAAGAATAATCATAATAATAAATAAACAAATAAATAAAAAACACTGCACAGTGCTATTCCAGTATATGTAGTACCTGATTATACTTTTTTGTGTGTGCAAAAGTGCCAAATCTGTTTGCCCCACTGTATTTATCAAAATGAGCATTGCCTGTTTGGATACCCGTTTAATATATTTAATATCATTGTGGATGCTGCAGGATGATTATTATTATTTTTTTTTTTTTAATGAAGCTTCAGATTTAAAATGATGTTTGCAGGCTGAGCGCTGAAAGATGCTGTATGGGCCAGACAGCTATGGGCCGGAGCTGGAGCCAGGAGATAAGACCAGCTCCAGCCGCTTGCTTTAGGGGACAGTGAAAGAACTGGTAACTTGACAACCACTATTCTGTTTGGCTGAGATCATTTTGGTCTATTTCTCCCTTCTCTTTCTCAGACCAGACCAGTTTTTTCAGTCTAACTTCCGACGTTTAACCCCTTCTGTGTCTCAATTTCTTTTCACTTCTACTTCCTGTATTCTCATGATTTTTTCTATTGAAGGTTTTACATGTGTATATATATATATATATATATACACACACATATACATATACTGAAATTATATAACATTATATTATATAACAAGGTAACTATGTTTTTCTTTTCTTTAACTTTAATGCCAATACTACTGAAGGTTCACGGTTGCTTTCTCGACCCCTCTTGCTCTCTCATTTCACCCTCTCTCTTCACCTCGTCTCTGTCTCCATCCCTCACCCTCTTCCTTTGCTCCTTTTTCCCTCCCTTGGTGTAAAACATTCCGGTGTGTTGAGCTCAGAGCACAGCGTTCGGCTCTCAGAGGCAGGATTGTTCTGGCCACACAGGCCCAAAGCCCGTTGCCACGGATACCGCCATACCACAGATCTGACCCTGGAGAATTGAGCTGCTCACCCTCAGCAGGAGCCACTGGCAGCTGCAACACAGCTGTTAGCACCGGGACAGGGTTACTTTCTTCCTCTCTCTGACTCCTCTCGCTTTCTCATTTCTTTATCAATATTCATTATATATATATATATATATATATATATATATATATATATATATATGTATATATATATATATATATATATATATATATATATATATATATATATATATACATACACACACACACACACACATATACACACTACTGTTCAGAAGTTTGGGATGAGAATTTTATGCTCATCAAGACTGCATTTAATAGATAAAAAAAAAGGGAAAAAAACATTATATTGTGAAATATTATTACTATGTGAAATAAAGTTTTTCTATTTTAATATGCATTAAATTGAATTTATTCCTGTGGTGCAAAGCTGAACTTACTCCAGTCTTCGGTGTCACATGATCCTTCAGAAATTATTCTAATATGCTGATTTATTATCAGTGCTGGAAACTGTTTTCCTGCTTATTTTTTTGGAACCTGTGATACTTTTTTTCAGGATTCTTTGATGAATAAACAGTTAAAAAGAAGAGCATTTATTTAAAATATAAATATTTTCTAATGATATACACTACAGTTCAAAAGTTTGGAGTCAGTAAATTTGTATTCTTTCTTTCTTATTTTGAAAGAAATTAAAAATTTAATTCAGCAGGGTGTTAAATTGGTAAGAAGCGATAGAAAAGATTTATATTGTTAGAAAAGATTTATATAATGAACAAATGCTGTTCTTTTTTTAACTTTTCATTCATCAAAGAATCATGAAAAAAAGTACTGCAGTTTCCAAAAAGATATTTGGCAGCACAACTGTTGCCAACATTGATAATTCTAATAATAAATCAGCATTTTAGAATGATCTGAAGGATCATGTGACATAAGACTAGAGCAATGGCTGATGGAAATTCAGCTTTGCATCACAGAAATAAATTATATTTTAAAGTATATTAAAATACAAACCATCATTTTATATTGTAATAACATTTTGCAAGATTACTGTTTGTTTTTGATCAAATAAATGCAGCCTTGATGAGCATTAGAGACTTTTAATTCAAACTTTTAATCATTTTAACAATTTGGAACACAAAAGGAGATATTTATAGTATCCAAGCTACTCACTTATTCATATAATGAAAGTGAATACTGATTTAATGTTAATCTTTGTTTTAAAACTTTATAGTTCATAAACATTTCATTTTGTGTTTCATGGAAGAAATTGAAGTTAAACAGAATGAGAAAATGATGAACTTATATTTTGCTGTGAATTACCCCACTAATGTCTGTATGTCCCATTTATGCGTTTATACAAAGACCACATTGCAACGACTGCTAGATCTTGCAGGTTTGCATTGCACAACATCAGAAAGATCAGGGCCTTTCTAACGGAGCATGCAGCAACTTCTTGTCCAGGCCCTTGACATTTCTAGGCTGGACTACCACAATGCTCTTCTGGCAGGACTTCCATCAAGCACAATCAAACCTCTACAAATGATTCAGAAAGCAGCAGCATGACTGGCCTTCAACAAGCCCAAATGTTACACCTCTCTTTATCTCCTTGCACTGGCTATCAGTTGCAGCTCCCATCAAGTTCAAGACATTGATGCTTGCATATAGAACAGCCACAAGCTCAGCAGCTGCCTACTTCTACTCACTACTACAAATCTACATCCCCTCAAAAAGTCTGAGATCTGCTAGTGAGCGACGCCTTGTGGTACCTTCACAGAGAGGCTCAAAATCACTTTCCAGAACATTCTCGTCCACCATTCCCGGCTGGTGGAATGATCTTTCAGCCCCTATATGGAATGCTGAATCCCTGGGAATATTCAAAACTCATCTCTTTCAATGCTACTTGACTTCATCCTAATGATTTTTTTTTTTTTAAGATGGATAAAAGCGTCTAAAAAATGACTAAATTTAAATGTATTTAGTACTGATTATAGAATATAATTTTAACAATCTAAAGCTACCTTGTTTGGGAATTTCACTGATCTGTAAAGTTCAAAAATAAAATAAAATGTGTCAATATATTCTAAGATCCATGCATATTATAGCCTAACATCCACAAGTTGTGATTATTAGAAATCTTTTTTTTTTTTTTTTTTTTTTTTTACCACTGAATATTTTATTTCATTTTGAAAACATGTCATATCAGCCTCTTTCATTCACTCACTGACTTGCTTCTTCACCAAATTCTCACATTCACTCATGCACTTTCCTGGAAAAATTCCCTGGCAAACTATTTCGAAAAACCAGAGCAGTGACTCAAATCTCCCTTCCACATCAATCACAAACGTCCCACGGTTGTTCACTCTATCCATAGCATGATCCATTAAACCGTCGTTATCCAACATTCAAATCAAAACAGATGTTCCCCTCTAAAATCTAAAATTACAGCAAATAAATAAAGAAACAAAAACAGAGACCTATTTTTCACATTTCCAGAGCCTATCCGATGTCATATTATGGTTAGATGTTATGGCTGGAAGCTATGCCTTTTATCTAATCAGGGCATAGATTTTCCTCTCTTTTCCACCTCAGAGATAACCCGATTACACGGTAACACTGTCTCTGAATCAGTTTAGCAGCGACCCTGTGGTTGAGCACACAGATCTGTATGCAGCAGTGACAGGTAAAGCTAAGATGCTGCTAAACTTACATGGAATATAAAAAGAATTATATGCCCGACAAGGCAGAGGTCTCACCAATATAAAACATATTTTTTTACCTTTATGGGGTCCCTGATTAAATGAAATTTAGTATAATGCATGTCTACATGCTCAAAAAAAAAAAAAAAAACCTACACAGATTTTGTCCAACCATATCTCTCTAGTAAGAGAATGTACTGCCCACAATATCATTAAAATCAAATAGCAAGTATCATATTCATGGCTGTGACTTTTCAATTATAAAATGACAATCCTGTCAATATGTCCTGCCAAACTTCCGGTTTCAGTTAAAAAAAAAAACAAAAAAACATATGTATTCGTCAAGCCATGTGATCTTGAATGTATTTTGGTAACAAAATAAAAAGAAAGATTCCACTTACATAAATTATATGGTGCACACAAATTAAATAAACCTAACTGCAAAAATAAGAGTTTATATATCATTTTAATTAACTAAAGGGGTATATTTTAAATAAAACCTAGAACATGACAATAAAAAATGAAGCCAAAAAAGTAAGTGTGCACAGCTAGTGTTCAGAAAGTTAGAAGAGCATCTGTTCTCAGTAAACATGCTGTAGAGCCAAACCCTGAAAACACTAACAGAGCAGTGCGTTTGTTTGAAGCAGAACAGCATGACAAAAGACAGTTAAATCAGCCACTAAGGAACTGCTATCTATGTCAGGTTGTTTCTATTAGTATTAGCACTCCAAAAAGACTTTCTGTCTCTCTCTTACAGACACGGATATAAATCAGCTGAAATGAGAGAGATAAACAAGGTTTAAAACTAAAACACACTTGAGTGTTTTATGGGTTCGTTTTAAATGAACATTAAATCTTTCCTCTGACGTTGATTTGAAGAGCTGTTTAACATCTATATGACATCCATTCAGACGTGATGGTGTTTTGCATCTTTCATCATATCTAAACAATCTACACGAGACACAAAACTGCTGCTATGAAAAACTAACAACTGAGATCTGGGAAATGTGTTTTTTTCTCTCTCTCTCTTCAGATTACTGTCAAGCAAATGCTCTTTTCAGCTAGGAGTGATGCACACTTTAAAGTTATCTAAGAAATCTGTGTAATCAGTTTGACACGCACAGATTATCACAAAATCTTCAATCTGATTCTGTCTCTTTCATCTGTTCAAGCATGCACATTACGTTGAATTTTAATGCGTTTATATGTGCATCTATCAGTTACATGCACGTGGGTGTTTGCTTAGAGTGCGTGTGTTTTTGCATGTGTCTGCGCGTTCGAGAAAGAGACAGATCCAAGCATTTGTATGTGTGTCTGTATTTCTAACAGTAAAACAGTAGGGTTGCGCATTCCTGTCCGACATAACTTAAGACAAGCAGACACTGAAGAAAACGCCTATAAAACTCTCTCAGCCTCTTCTCCTCCATCTGTTTTGTTTTCCTTCCATCTCTCCTTTTTGATGAGCTGGGTCTTCAGTCCCCCCAATAAAATCCCATTAGCTCTTAATGAAGTCGAGCTCGCTGCCTCGCGCCTTCACCTCATTTAGCACAATTGTCTGGCAGCCATTAGCACGGAGGCAATTACAGCCGAACGGCGAGAGTAATTGGAAATGCCGACAGGGACCCCAAGAAAACGGGAATAAATAAAAAAAAAATATTCAACCTAATAAGCCTCCATTGGGTTGGTGGGGGCTGCTAGGCTAAATCAACATAATGCTAATCGAGGCTGATGAGGAACAGACTCGGGGTGAAGGACAGGGGTGGTGGAGAAGATGATGATGATGATGATGATGATGAGGTTGAGACTGTTATAGAAAGAGCGAAAGGAATCATACTAATCAACTGCTCAGTGACACAAGGTACTGTACTGTTAATGCCATAGTAAACCAACGCTATACAGAAAAAAATATCAATATCTACTATTAAAAGACAACAAGAAATCAAAATGGACCACATTTTAATAGGGCCCGAATGTACACAATTTATCATAAAAAAACTAATAGATAAAATAAAGTGCTGCCTTCCCAGAAATAGCAAAGTTAAATGTTATGCAAATGCTTATTTTGCTGCAATAATAATAATGAATTAACAACATTAATAATAATAAATAATTCACATAACTTTTCACCAATACATTTCCATTTCCCACAATATTTTACTAATAAAGAACAATTACTAACTGATTAAATATTTAACATCCAAGCATAGCTAGAAAAATAATTATATATTGATTCTAATAACGTCCATGGCTATTTAATGAATTTTAATTTTTTATGAATTATAATGCCAAAGATTATAATGCCTTTTCCAGGAACTGAAATTACAATTCTAAAATTCGATAATATTTTTTTTTTCATGACGATGGAAACCTGGATAAATCCTTTTTAGTATTCGAATCTGCTGAAATTAAATGTTTTCTATGATTTGAAGTCAACTGACAGGTTGATTTAGCCAAGAACACATTTAAAGGCAATATGGAACTCTAATGTGCCATAAATAATGTAGGTGGGACTTTGATTATGAAAACATTAAACTATAATATTATTATTTAGAATAAGTTTTGTCTCAGCCTTGACTATTTCCGCAGCAAACTGATTGCAGACATGGAGAAAATGAATTTTAAAGAAAAAATTATTAAGACTACAATAAAAAAAAAAATTCTCTTTTGATTAACGTGCTCCGATGCATTGTGCATGACTTGTTTTGATTTCATGTTTAAAATAGAGCTTACTGGAAATAACATAATTCAGTCTACATCTAATAAATGGTAACATTCCATGCAAAGGACACTTTGTCAAGTCTGTCTTTGAATAATGAACAGTCACACGGTGATCTAGGTGTTGTGTGTGGCCTGCTGGTGCCAGAAGCCAGGACATCTCCCTTGACTACTCACCCTACTTACTCACATCAAACTGGGAGACTGGTGGCAGAAACCTGATCAGAGGGGGCAAAAACAGAGGGCACCTTTCACAAGAACTGGGCAGACTGCCCAACAGTCCACAGGAGGGGGCAAAGAATAGGGTCTGGCTGGAATGGTGTGTGTCTTTGATGTGTGTGTGAAGGCGTCTTGGCACTAACTTTCCAGAGTCTGCACGGGAAACAGAAGGTCGTGTCCCACAATAGACTCCCATGGGGCATCCACAATACCAGCTCAATGACCGCAGTCAACAATACTCTCAAGGCCTTTTATTCACAGAGTTCAATGGACCAGACACACCCAGTGGCGCTTTCCTACACAAAACAAGATCCTGGCACACACACTCACACACATACATATTCATACAACCTTGTATTAATGACAATATTGCTTCTATAAAAGAGCCTTTCAGTTCAGGCTCTGTCTAGAATCACCACAGCGTTGGGGACAACGCATTCAAACTTGGCCATAAAAGTTAGCAATAATTTAAAGTAATACATTTGGATAACTTAATTCATAAATAAAATAAATAGCATATTAATACAATGAAATAGTACATAATAGTATTTTGTAAAACTATACACAATATAATGCAATGCTCACTCTATAAAGGATTCATTTAAATGACTCCAAGTGAATCGGTTTATTTAAAGTTAGTTGTGGTTTGTAGTTTGTATTTAAAATATTGTACTTTTAGTGCAGTGTTAGTTTGTTTTTAAATGAATTTTCTACGTTAACCATTTCGTTTAAAAGAATCAGACTTCAAAGATTCATTTTAGTTGAGTGGGAAATCAAAAAGCACCGTTTTACCAGTACTTGTTGGAAAAAGTTAATAAAAAAGCAAATCGGTTTTCAAGGTAGCTGAGCTTGTGTTTTGCTACTACAAAGTTAATAGCATTGCGATATTTATTTGTTTGCTCCCCAACACTCCACCCGTTTAAAATTTGACAAAGTACATTAAGTTAATTCACTTGATCTTAGCTGTAATATGAAACCTGAGGAACTAGTACTGATCATTTGAGAAGGTAAAAAATGAGGTGAGAAGACATTAAGCAAATCATGATGAGTGAAGCACAGGGCTGCTACCGCAAAAAATGAAAAGATGCAGGCTCCTTCCATTTCTCTTGAGCTGTGCTTTCGCTCCAAAAATGTTTATTTGTCTAAAAAGATCTACAAACAATCACTTCACTCGACAGGAGAGAGAGCTTTCCAGTCAGGAGGAGATTTAATTAGGGAAATCTCATTAGGTTTAACAAAATTAAGCGTAAAACAATCCTCGGCAGGGTTCCGAGTGCGAGAGGGAGAGACAGAAAGGGGGAATTTGGGGATATGAGCGATTAGAATCAGGAGGATATTGAGATAGTCACTTCCATGCTGCTGTGGGGGGAAATGGCTCTAGATACCCAGCTGTTTTCACACTCAATTAAAGAGACTTGCCTGGCTTTTACCCCCTCAGAAAAGCAAAGTGTTAACCCTTCCGCATATTGCCGCTCAGACAAATATGTCCCTCATACTCGCTGTCTCTCACTCATCCACAACCTAATTTCACCCTGAGCCCACGAACCATTAATGACACAATTGTGTTTTCGAACAAATTCTGACTCTATAAGGACATAACAAAAGAGTGCTATTAAAGTGAGGAAACAAACTCTTAAACAACACAGCCGGGGTGATTGCAGGCGAACAGCAAGTGCTGGAAAATTCATTTCAAAATTCACCTTTAAAGGTCGAATTCCGACTAAACCAGCAAGGAATAACTCAACGACTCCAGAAGAGCAATATCACTGCAGAGAAATCAACGGTTTGTATATTCTAGGTGACACTGCGTATTTATCAGCCATCTTCAAAATGTGGAAACAATCTTGGTTTACTTTTCTCACCTTTAAAATGGAAGAAAAGAATCTGGTGACAAGCATGGCTCTGTTCCCAACACCTAAGCCCCTTTCACACTGCCATTCCGGCAAATACACGGGTAAAGTGTTCTGGCAATTGTTCCAGGGTCGCTAGATTTTGCACTTTCACACTGCCAGTGATTACCCGGGATATGTGCGTGCTTTCACACACAACCCGTAAAGATCCCGTAATGACACGTGACATCAGGGCGTGACGTGTAACGTACGAGCCGAAAACGCTAGGCACGTTATACTTTCACTGAAGCAAGCAAACGATCTCTGCGTCAGCGTGGAAAGTGAGGAACTAACTGATCTCTGCTTCATTACAGTTTGCACATATTTTTTTGTCGCGAACGTTGAACTTTCTTCAAAACAGCCGGTAAAAGAGTCACGCGATAACGTGCGTCATCACTTCGACACGGCATTAGATCTGGCTTTTGTTCACAGAGCGCGCGTCCTGGGTTGAACCCGGCAATGTTACTAGGTCCCCGACCCGGGTTCAAAGCCGGAAGCAATCGCGGGACGTGGTTGCTTTCACACAGAAGGCAATATGCCGGGTCCGACATGCAGTTTGAAAGGGGCTCTAGTGAGAGGCCCTGTGTCTGCTGCCTACATAGGCATCTACTAGCATCCTAAAATGAAACTGAGTCTCCTAAATGGTGAACTGAGATTGCAAAATCTCACTCTAAACAAGTGCTGACGCACAAAATAGCATTTTCACTTTAAGTGCTTGGTTTGCAAATAAATTCTATCGAGTCTGTACTTTCCAGTATTACATTAATATTCATTCATTTAATTATATCTAGCTACACAGACAGACAGATAAATAGATAGATTAGACAGACAGATATCACTACATACAACAGCCTTTGCAACAGGTGGATGTCTATGATGACTTAAAATACTGCCTACATAGGCAGCTCACTAGCTTTTATAACAGAGCATGTGTGTGCTTTTGAATGAATATTTAAGTGTTGTTTTAGGAACTTACAGTTTGCTTGTTCTCAGCATCGGAGCATCTGATGTTGGAGTCAGTCTGACAGCACACTGCCCTCCAGACAGTCTACAACACAAGAAGAGAAACCTTCTGAGTATAGTTACATCTAATGGTCTGCACACTAATAGCAAACCTGAGATCATTACTCCAGCGGCATTACAGCGAAACTTGAAATTTTTGAGAATGGGGATCATTTTAGCGACGCTGCGTGATACCAGTGGGCCTGCTGACCCCACAATTTGAAAAGCAATTTGATATTTTGAGTGAAAGTATATGTATGTGGATGTCCTGCTGTTCTGGCTTAATAGAGGCTGTATGTGTGTGTGTGAGCTTGGATAGGTGGGCAAACAAAGATAAAGACAATGGCAGGAATGGCGGACAGTCCCCCACACTTCTGTCTGTCAGTATATGTTTGTGTGAAACCTTTCTCGGGTTTCTTCCAAACTGCAAAGAAAACATTTTAGGGTTCTGTAATCCCTCCCGCAGCCTCTCAAAGCCCCAGAGCTCACCACACACACATCCATATAGTCTGCAGCCCACCTCCCTCTCCCCCTCACGAGACCTGATCTGCCTTCCTGTTGACGTCAAAGTGAATTAGAGCGAGGAGAGCGCAGCGGCTCCCCCCGGGGGGCTGGAGAGCTAATCACGCTGTTCCTCACCGGCCTCAGAGGAAGCATTAGCGTTCCTGTTGCAGCAGACCACCTCATTTACAGTGCAGGGCCCCTTAACAAACAACCAGGACACCAAACACACACATGAACAGCATAATTGCAGAAATACACACCAATAGGTCCCTCATACACACCACAGTAGCCTCCAAATGATTGGTGGGTTTGCCCTTCCCACCCCTCATTCAAACAGTCAGAGAAACGTGAACTTCAGGGTAAACCTCTTTCTCTAATACACAGCGCACCTCTGTGAAATACCTAATCCTAGCCTCCCTCCGTCTCCACAGCGACCTTCTGCATTCCCTCCAGCAGCTCTGAATAATGATTCCACATATAGCAAAGGAGACTTTACACTTTAAACTGTGTGACTGACCTGATTTCTACTCAGATGACTGTGGGTTGGCTCTCTTATGTCTGATGCTCTGATTCAGTGTTATTTTTTGTTATGATCATGATTTTTCATGGCCGATTCCGATACCAATTTTTTTACAACCAAATGTCCGATTCCGATACCGATTTCAGTTTTTTTTTTTTTTAAGCAACAAACAAGAATAGAATGAAGGTATAAATAAACAAGATGTTTATATGATATTTAACAGACCAAACTGGCTTTTGGCTATTGAAAAGAATAACTGTATCTGTATCTGAAGTTAATGGCGGTAATTTCACAGTAAGCACATTCAATACAAACATAGGTGGTACTGACATTTAGCATTAGCATTTAGCTTTTGTTTTTAAATTGGATTGGTTGGTGGTTCAAATACGAGCAACACGAATGTTCAACGCCTAGAATATGGCCTTTAGCCAAATTCTAACATATTAAAACTTACTACATTTTAACTATATTAAAGTTTAGATGTTTTACCGCAGTGACTGATTGCTTTTTGATGAAGAACACAATCAACATTGATGAATGTCAAGGCTAATAGATAGCAAGAATATAGAAAGCTAGATAGCTTTCTCCCTTAAGATCCTCTTGTCTGTTCAGTTTTGACTGTCCAAATAAAATAAATATGACTACACAGTCTACTACAGTCACTATACCAACACATTTTAAACACAGTCTATGACGCATCTTAAAATCCTCTTGACTTTGACCCAAGTAATGCAAGGTTTAGGTGGTAATTACCCACAATGCCTTGTCAGTAACAGCCCCCCAGCTGCTCAAAGACTGAAAACAACATTTGCTGCTGGGGGTTCAGAACTTCCTGTTACTATGACAACCATGGAACAATTCATATTCAATGTGTCTCTCATCTAATAAAGTGTGTAACATTAGGGCGTAATTGTGTTTCTGTGCAATGTATGAAAAACCCCTTTGCAGTGAACGATGCCTGATAGCATTTGTCAAAAACGTCTGGAAGAATGACAGACTCTTTTTCTGTATCAGAAGATTGTGACTTGGCATCACAAAATCATTCAAATTTGATTATAAAAGTAACCTTTAAATACGGATGGCAAGCACAACTAACCACAGTGTCAAAAACAGTGCAACTCTATAAAGGCATGTGATGCATTTAAACTATAAATAGCTTTAAAAGGCATCATGGTGGAGAGGTGTCTCCTTAATATCACTTATAGTAACTTATAGAAGTGCAGCAGGACCAAGGAGGTTGAGTGAAATGAAAGTAGAATTCCTGGGAATTAGAAAGGATTTAGTGGACAATAGCAGGTATTCCCACTAGTGTAACTAGACTCTACTTGGCGTCACGAGAGGCTTAAACTTCACATTAAACCAGTGTGCAGCTGACACAGGAGGCCACGCTAGACACAACAAGAGGAATATGAAGTAACACGCATTAAGCTCATATATACACACTGAGAACAAAACAAAGTTGATTTTGTTACATTTCAGACTTACGAACAAACTCAGAAATGATACTTGATACTTGAAATAGCCTATATGCTGTGCTCTCCATGTCGAAACAACACTTTTATTTCTGGAATATTTGCTGCAGTGTCTTCTACATTAGTGATCTTCAGGAAACCAAACAGGAAAAAAGACTTGACTGCGTAAAATATTTCCAGCAGTAGCAATGAGACAGGTAGATCCAGGCTCTTAACTGGAACAAATCCCTTCTAAATCTTTTAAATGGCACACCAACTCACCACAAAATTTGTATTTCCCCAGACTTTCAGAGAAGAGTTTATGGGAACTGTAAAACGTGTGATGCCGCCGATCTCTGAATGTCAGAATCTGTAATAATGACACATTATTATAAATCTGAAGATGTCACAGTAGCACTTCATTGCATCATAACGGCCGTATTTTAATAAACGCCTGTAAAGGGTTGTCTCATGATTGTTTTTCAGAAATGCTTGGGGTCAGCAAGATTTTAGTAATGTTTTTGAAAGAAGTCTCTAATGATCACCAAGCCTTCATTTATTTGGTCAAATATACAGTGAAAACTGTAATATTGTGAAATAAATGTGTCCTATTTGAATATATTTTAAAATGTCATTTATTTCTGCTGATGGCGAAACTGAATTTTCAGCAGCCATTACTCCAGCGTCACACAATCCTTTAGAACTCATTCTAATATGCTAATTTTCTGGTCAAGTACAAAATCTTTTTATTATCAATCTTGAAAACAGCTTTTTCTTTATTATGCTGGAGCACTGAGGGTTGCCATTGTGATTGCTATGGAGTGTTAGGTTCAAATAATAATAAAAAAGTCCCTTTTTTATATATATACTAGTCTATATATATGACTCAATCCATCCATCAAGTGTAAATCTATGAGATTACCAAAATCCAAATCTCTTGGTAAATATTATAAATTAACATTATTATTATTAAAACTAACAAAAGCTGATGGTCACCTTATTTTGTGGAATATCCGGTGCCTGAGCTCATATGCTGTTTCGTTTCTCTCTGCTCACCGGAGCTCTCTGGTCCTCAGCCAAACTTCAGCTCTCATCTGCCCAAACCCAGACACTCTGTGAGGCCTGCTGCTCGCTCTGCTTCCTGTCCTGGGACTTCAGGAATGAGAGCTGGGACATGGGAGAGTCCGACACTAAGCTTTCAGCAGATTCCCTAGCTTAAGAGGACTTTCACAAGTCTGTCGCATACACACAAGATGAGACACACACGTACAGGCTCGTGGAAGCACATATGTGCAGTCTAAATCCAGAAAATCAAGTAAGGAAATATAAATACTAATGCATTATAGTGTGCACTGCTAATGTACATACAGGAGTCCCTGTATTACTGAGGCAGTAACAAACTTTAATAAACTGTCGATACTGTTACACTAGATGTCTTACTCACTTTCACTCAGTGCCCATCTTGGTATTACAGTCAGCAATTCTTTTATGTAGATAATAGGCATACAAGTATTTTATATTAATGCATGTGGCAGATGCTTTTATCCTTTTTTTTATGCTAGCATCATGTTCTGCAGTTTGAGTTAAATAAAACTTTTGAGTTTTCTACAAAAAAAATAAAATAAAATAAATAAATAAATAAATAAATATATATATATATATATATATATATATATATATATATATATATATATATATATGACAGTTTATGCTAATTCCCACAACAGCGATTCTTATGGCAACATTGATAATGTGGATAATGTGTTTTGACACAGTTCAGAAACAAAATCCTTCCACCACAATAATAATGGTGTCCTCAGTCCACGTTTTTAAACACAGTTTGGTTGATCTTTAATCTAGCTTTTAATTTAGTTCTAGGTTACCATTTACCAGGTTTTCCACTGCCACAGAAGTTGTATTATCCACTCTGATTACACTGGCAGGTTTAGGAAGGACAGTGAGGAATTCCCCTACCCTATATGTGTTCACCATGACCTCTCACTCTGTTTTTCCACCCTCCTTTTCTAATGGGAATGAAAAAGTTAACCCTTTCCCTCTTGCTCAGGCCAGTTGTGTTTTTTGCTAAAGTCAGCTGAGCTAAAAGGTGTGATGAGCTGTATTAAGTGTCTATAGTGGTTTATAAATACCTCTGGAGCACATATGACCAGCAGAATGGTGGACTGCGACATGACAGAGATATAAAAGGCAGGTGTACACCATATCTTGCATTACTGCCACCTTCTGTGCATTGCTTTGCACTTCTGTTCCAAAACTGGCAAGGATGTATTAGCCACCTGGGTGCATGGGCCCAAGTTCTCTACCTAACGGTGAGGGCATTCGCTGTCCTAGCTCTTACCAAAAACTTGTGTCATCCTACCCCAGCTATGGCAGAGCACAACATGCATGCGTCTACATTTCCCTCACACTCTGGGGCAGCAGCTGTTTATATTTCACTTTTAGCTCAGAGCTGTCATCAGTCCTTTCTGAAGGGCAACGCTATAAAGTTCTAACAGTCAGGGAGCACAAGATTGTTTTCCACACAGTTGTGGTCGATAAATGGCTGATGCATCGCTGATCAGTCTCCTAGCTGTTATCGCACCCAGTGTTTGCAGGCTCGCATTAATATCATCCCCCGTATGGCATGTGATGATTTCTCCGAAGACCATCCGTTTCTACAGTTTCACACAAAGCGCGGCACAATTTCATCTGCTATATTTATCTCCCTCTAAGTTTTCAATTGAACAGTCACCAGAAGTCTGACGGCTAGCAGCTGGAGAAAACTGAAGTACAGGCGTCTGTCCGTAAGATCATCAACCAGTCGATTCAGTAAGGTCACCACAGCAGAGTTAACACTGCAACAGAGAGCGCTGAATATCCATTCATTTCAATGGGGAAGGTGCATTGGACAGAAAAAGTTAAAAAATATATGATGATTTTTAATTTAATAAATAATATTAATATGTAATAATGGAATAAATAATGTAATATAATGTAATAAATACTTTTAATTATTAGATTAGATTTGATTCAATTTTATTGTCATTGCACATTTAAGGAACAATGCAACGGAATGCAGTTAGCATCTAACCAGACAGTGTCTACAATATGTTACAAATGTAAAATAAATAGACAGATAAGGCAAGACTATGGACAAAATGTAAATATTTTTAAATACTATCAGCATGATATACAGATAGGTGTACTATTAAAATATAATATAGATGGAATGTGACACTAACTATGAATATTATTTACACTGCATGTACATGTACACGTGTGTGTGTGTGTGTGTGTGTGTGCGTGCGTGTGTGTGTGTGTGTGTGTGTGATTTAATAAGCATGATTATATATATATATTTATTAAGACCAATCTGGAATAATAAGACTTCATTTGGAGTGATAATCACATGTAAGTCAGAAAAAAAAATTATTTAATCATTTGCCTTCTGATAACATTAATGATAATTCAGAATGATATGTAGTATAATATAACTGAAAATAAAAACTTTTCAAGTTTAGTTTTGATGCAGGGGTACTTGAGTCTTGCTGATGAGGCTATGGGGGTACATAAGACCAAAACGATTGGGAAACATAGTAATGTGCTAATTTATTGCAAAGTAGCTGCTTTGGGAATAAAAGATTGTTTAATGTTCAGAGATATCTCTAAACACTAAAGCCAGAACACACTCAGTCTGCAATCTTTAATATGTTTACACTCCACTTGAAAGGAAACAACTTAATGCCTTCTGGGGCCCCTAAAAACAAAGCAGATCGAGAAGCAGCCATATGTGGTTTAGCGTGGTTGGAACATCCATTAAAAAGCCAAAAATATGTTGCTGAGGCCTTTTGTTGGCGAATGCAACCGCCTCTTAAATCTGAAATGACATGAGGTTTTCCCAAAACTGTCGGCACATACTGTATGAACGCAATAAAGCAGCTGGTGTGTGCGAGCGTTGGTGTGAAATCTCTCATGTGCTCGAGGAAAGCAAAGCACCCCACAGCCTAAAATCGTGCTGCTTAAACTGATGTATCAAATATCACCCACCAGCAGTGCTAAACAGCACTGCGCTCTGAGGAATTCAGATATAATGATGAACACTCGCACTGTTGGACTGATAAAAACATCCACATATATAAACAGACAAATAATAGGGAAATTAGCAACTTTTTCAACACTAAATTGCAGAGTGGTTGTGAAAATCACTTTTAACTTATTAAAATAAATCATTTAGTGACATTAAAACACTTTACAAGACTATTCTGCAACCATTGTGGTACAATAACACTAAGAGCCTCCCTTGAAAAAAAGTGTTTTTATTGATGCTAGAACTCCTGTATCATTTTGCTTTTTTTTAGAGACATTTTGAGCTATAATATTAGTACAAAAATTAATCTCCAATGAGTTTAGAGCAATCAATGTGGGCCACACAGCTTTCCACACAGTTTCCACACATTCCCAAATCCATTACCCTTCACTTTTGGAAAACAATTCAATGCAGTTTGTCTGCACTCTGCATTTCCCTGCATGAAGGGGAAGGGAAGCAAAAAATTCCTTGCAACTTAGGTTTTTTATTATTATTATTATTATTATTATTATTATTATTATTATTATTATTATTATAGACTTCCAGTAGCTATCATAAATAGATACATTTGAAAAAGTGTAATTTCATCAACTTGAATAAAATGAAGAATACATCTTTTGTCTTAAAAATATCTGCAATGATTTTAGGGATTCTTATATTAGCTACAACATTTTAAATATAATTAACAAATCAGTTTTCTACTTATAATTTTAGAGTTTAATTTAGTGTTTTACTTGCCATTTCTTTGTAATTGTTCGTGAAATTTACTAGCAATTTGTCATTGAAAATTGTTTCTTTCCAGTCTATTAAAGAACATTTGGTAATGCAGGTGTTCATTTGAGTTAATTTAATATTTTGTATTTGAGTATACAAAATATTATTTTTTTCCCCATCTTTTTTTTGAGAAACACTTTGTGCTTAATGAAATTTATCATCAAATGATAAATTTCACTAAGCACAAAGTGTTTCTCAAAAAAAAGATGGGGAAAAAAATAATATTTTGTATACAACATACATATTATTTGTAGATCACTTAATAGATTCATAGCATCAAAAGGACTATTCAAAGGATCAGTAGGCTCTTTCCAAATATCCAAACTAAATTGGAATTAGTCTCGGTTGAAATAAATAAATAAAGACACAGTTATCAAGCAGAAAAAAAAACTGCAAGCTAGCAGCACGAGAAACTGCAAGCTGTAAATCAAAGATTTTGGTTAAAGCCACCAGGAAGCCAAGTGCTTTTTGACATCCCAGAGGATGATTGATCCTGATGCATTTTATTAGAAAGCAAAAAAAAAGGGGTTCCTAATGGCAACAGGCCAATACAACTATAGCTGAGATACACCACTTTGTAAATAAAACTCAGATCCATTTGTATGGATTGATGTGCATTAATAATCCTTTTAATTAGACGTTATTCAGGAGTCACTCACCATCTTTATAAGGAAAACCATTCCAATGCATTAATAAAAGGAAAATAATAAGTCCTTGCTGTTAAGTGAATCTGTTATGCATGGCATTTTGCACACGTACAGCTACCGATCAATGCCTTTCAATGGCTCTTAGCTTGAAAGAGGATGATGGAAACGTAAGGGGTTCTGTTCGAAACGCAACAAAAGATGCACAAATAGATCAGCGGGAGAGGAAACTCCGATATAGCTCAGTGTCAAAGGTCCAAATGAAATCAGGTGGTTGGAATCAATGGTGGTCTGTGTTTGAATGCTCCAGAGGACAGAGCAGGAAGTGTGAATGGGAGAAAAACATGCCTTTATGAATGATGTCATTGAAACGGGATGGAGCGAGATGCGACTTTCGGAGAAGATGGCTTTTACAGTAATAGATGAGAATTCAATGCACTATTTCAGCTCTAATAAAAACGGCGCACTGCAGAAGACAGGAGAGCGAAATGCACACAATGCACCACTGGAGAACATCTATCTATCTCCAGTCACGCCAAATGACACCAACATCTGAAATGTCTAAAACATGTGAGGACTACAATTCTCATGCACGCTCTAATAGAGAAAATATTAAACATCATTCTCTCTCAACCTTAGTCAAGCACTCTCCTGCCTCTAGCACATTATTTTAATTTGACTAGTTATTATACTCATGCATATATTTATATATTTGGGGGGGGGGGGGGGGTTGAATTGGTCTTGGGTGTGTGTTTTTTTTCTACTTTGATCTCAAACCGAATTCAAATAAAATATTTCCAACCTTTATCTTTTCTGAGAAACAACTCAGAAATATAATAAATTCAGGATTTGGTGGAAGTGTTGGTATTTCCCTCAGTGACGCTGAGTACATTTTTACTTGGATTATCAGCATTCCACTAGAGATAAGAACAAAGGCACTTGAAGGTTTACAGTGTTGTTCAAGGTTTTTAAATTCAGAATTAATAATAAGCTGCTGCTAATTTGATTCTGCTTTTGATCCTAGTGAAGTATTTTTTTTTTCCATTCTTATGAAAAACTTTGTCATTTGCATGAGATAATAATACTTTATTTTTAAAAATTGCCAACCGGTTCAAAGGTGACTGCAGTTCACTGGTGATTGTCAGGGCAGTAGGGTGCAGTTGCTGAGGTGTTGCTGGTACTCAATGGTCAACATCAAAAGATCCCACCTACAAATCACAATATGATATTCTGGTTTCTAGAATTGGCTTGGGTTCCTCCTGCAATGCAAGTCTAGTAGATTTTTTTCCCAGGAATTCTGCAGGGTTTTTAAAATCAAACCAAAGGCATGAGACCATTTTAAGACATGCACACATATAATTACAGTAAATGGCTGTGAAAATAATGATTTAAACAACATTATAGACCAAATAATACAGGTTTCTACAAATGCAGCCATACCGTGATTCATATATATGTATATGTATATGTATATGTATATGTATATGTATATGTATATATATACTTTTTTTTAAAACCTCTAATAACCACACAATGATCTGCAAGGCAGGGTTATTATAGTTAACTAAAACTAAAACCATATTAAAAAAATGTCATAAATATGTGTGTGTGTGTGTGTGTGTGTGTGTGTGTGTGTATACATATTTCAAATATTTGCCAGTGCTACATTAATCAATTTAGCAAACATGATGTACTACAAAAAAATTTATAAATAAAATAATAATAATAAAATGCTTAAACTAACTAAAAATAAAATGAAAAACAAACAAAAACTGATTAAAATATTAATAAAATGTACAATAGTATCTCAATGATATTAAAATAAATAGCTCTCATTTTCTCAATAAGTCAAACAATTTCTGGTACTGTACCACTCATTTGTGTAGCACAAACTGCACGGAACGAGTTACATCAGAAGAGATCAGATGTGCTAAAACATTAGTCACATTTAAATGAAGACTAAATGTGCGTTTATTGAATGAGCACTGTGCCATGTCCCAACTGACTGCACTATATTTGATGTATAATCATTTTCTATTCTTAACTGTTTTCAATTCATTTTATACATTTTAGACTTCTTATTAATCTATTTTGATCTATTATTTTGTTCAAGCTGTTTTAAATGCTGCAGATATAGACATGAGTACAAGGATAGTCAATGGCAGATTTTCATCAACTCATTTGTCATTTGCCGGCATCTATTTAAGCGAGTGACAAGTGCTGACATGCACACCAAAGGACAACTTCATCGCATTTGTTAACATCAGATCATTGCTTCTTTTCAGAGACTGGCAATTCCAAGTCTTTGTTTTCTCGGAAATCAAATCCACGTCAGTTTCAACATATCATGCCACGTCTCTCCAAGGCCAGAGTGACATGAAAACAGCACGGCCTGTTATGTGAGCGCCAGCATACAGGTGACCGTTAAGTGCCTGGACACGTATATCAAGCAAATCTTCCCCTACCTCCAGATCCCAAGAGAGGAGTTTGACCGCCATGCCTAGCGGTAGGAGAGCAGTGAAGTCATTTGGACACACAGCCGTCCAACGGCAATAACAGGCCCACGTTCCTCAGAGATCCATCAGGATCAGCAAAGGCTTAGCGGTGGAAGCCTGTAAGAATACAGCTCTGTCTCTGTGCATTTAAGAAGAGCCCAGAACAATGTAGCCTCATATTGTTTCACCTTGAACACAAAAGACCACAGCAGACTACAGACTAATGAATAATTCCCATTTGAGACTGCATTTTTTATTTTGCACAGATACGACGAGTATCTCATTAACTGTCAACAGACAAACAACGTGTAAGATCTGAAAATCCGAAAGAGACCTGCAGAAAAATTGGCATTTAAATGATTAGTGCCGTGGATGTATTTAGTAAGCATCAAAAACGACACATTAGAATGGAAGACAATTTTCTAAATAACTTTATGCAAGTCAAGAAGCATTACAACTGGTTTACAATCTTCTTTTTTGCTCAGTTTACTTCGCTCATTTAGGGTGACTGAGTCATTTTATTAGTGATTAGACCAAAAGAGCTCCGGGTCCTGCAGTATTGAACCTCAGATTGTAATTTGCTCATAATGTGGAGAAAGGGAATATGCAAATAAAGTTGGAGTATTTTGTGTTTGCAGTTTTGCCCCTGGGCAGCTTGTCCCGTGACACAAATCATCAATTAAGATCCCAGCAGGGATCTTGGCATTTAAATTAGCCCCATCCAACAACTTTTATCTTCCAGACAAAACATTACAGCCCTGTGATCCCTTGCACTGCAGAAATAAAACAGCTGATTAAATGAGATTTGACTTTGGGTAGAAAATGGGCATGCAATGTCACTCTCATGTATGTGTCCAGATGCTACACAACAGCCAGTTTGTATGTCATAATATTTGAGACCAAAGATTAAGAAGTTCAAATATACAACTTTGTACTGGAAAGACTGTGATCATCACATTTAAATATTTGTAGAGAGTGTTAATTGTTCAAACATTCAGAATTCAGGTTCAGTTTGTATTAAGCCATCAGAAAAAATTTTTAAGACTATTTTCTCACCACGTTTCTGCAAAAAAAAAAATGGAGCAGAACATCAGAAATTATCTAATTAATGTTTCAATCATGAAATTCAATTATTAACCTAACATGACTGGTGGACCATTTTGATTTGCAGAAAATAACTACGTATAAATTAATCTATTTTCATATAAACTTGCAAATTGTTGTAAAATGCAAACAACCCTGATATCCTGACAAAAAGTCTTTCATATTTTACAGAGACCTTTACAATGATCCGTGTTTTTCAGCTTTGCTAGTTTAGGTATAGAATCCAAATTTACAGAAAAATGCAGTCCCAGTGCAGTTAAGGTTGCTTAATATCATATGCAATATTGAAAGTCACTAAACTTTTACAAAGGAACAAGTCTGTATCCAATGAGTAACTTAATCGCTTGCAATACCAAGTCTGCAAGTCAAAATGGAACAATCAGCTTCATGTTTTATAAATCAGAGAACAAATATAAGAATATAGATATTCTGCTTTCTTATTAATACTATATATATATATATATATATATATATATATATATATATATATATATATATATATATATATATAGTATTAATAAGAAAGCAGCATCAAAGAGCCATTAAACTGACACCTTTTTTATTAAGTAATAGCTGAACTATTATAACTGTACTAGAACCCAATCAAACTTGCTTTTAATAGTATTTCTAATACTGTTTTTACATGTGTTTACTGTTATGTCTGTTATGTCGTTACAAGGATGAAGGGGAATTACGTCTCG
The DNA here is from genome assembly GCF_023724105.1 of Carassius gibelio. Lineage (NCBI taxonomy): Eukaryota > Metazoa > Chordata > Actinopteri > Cypriniformes > Cyprinidae > Carassius > Carassius gibelio. The sequence continues at coordinate 9,471,887 of NC_068380.1, read as the reverse complement.
AGGGAGGAGCATCTATTTCTACAAGCATCACAACAAGTGCGTCAAATATAAAAGATGGGCGACTTTAAAAGTACATTCACGCACTTTTAAACAACATTTTTAAATATAAAAGATAGATTATATAGTTATTCAAAGAAGACATACGTATTTTTCAACTGTCGCTAAATAGTCGCAAGCAAAAGGCGTGGCGATGCGGTAACCATAACAACAGTACGCTGCCCCAACACAGTTATTAGTGTCAGTAAAAGCAAAGAATATTAGGCTACCTCTTAAAATGACTTTGGTATCGGACAGTTCATGAACAAAACGTAAAACATATTATTATTCATAAAAAAATGTATTATAGATTCACACTTGTCACTGGCGGCAAAAAAATAAAAGAAAAGAACGACCCAAAATGTACCTATATTCTTTAAAACCTTGACTCCGTGAAGTCATTGTAAGCTATAATTTGCATAACACAGGTGAACTATGTTTTTAATTTCCTAAACATTGTCTGATTTCATGTCAAACTGGCAGAAGAGTGTCAGATAAACAATAATGTTACCTTTTTTTCAAAACTGACCGGTCATAAACGAACAGTAAAATACAAATAGAGCTATAATCTTGTACAACTCATTAAAAGCCAATAAGACATAAGTATAGCTCACAACACTGGCGAAAGCAAAATACATCCCAATTAAAATTCAAAATTTGATTTAGATGAGTTTATTTTGCGCGTTATGAATATGACGAATCAGTCATATATCCCTACGGAAAAGATTATAAAATAATTTTAAAAATGCCCTTTAAAGCCCAACAAAAATGTCGACACAAAAATTACCACCACATTTCACAAGTCCAAACGCATCATCCATCAAAACAATCATCCAGAAAGACACGTATGCGCTCCCCAAAACTGCGCGGCATCTTCTCCCGTCTTTCCTCTCTTCCTCCCTCCTTCTATCGCACTCGTTCTCTTCCTCCTCCTCCTCCCTTCCGCTCACTCACGCGCTCTCTCTCTCTCTCTCTCCCTCACTTTCTCTCTCTGTCTATCATTCTCTCCCCTCAGCCCTCGGCCAGTCTGTATGAATAATGTCCTGCCTTTTGTAATGAGAGCGCGAGGGGGGAAACAGGCTGGAGTGTTCGCCCGCTCCGCGCTCTGACATTGAAAATGAATGACAGCTTACCTGAATGCCAATCTTCATCAGACTGACACCAGGCTGACAACACAGCCTATACTCCCCTACACAAGCCGTGACGTCTGCCATTTCAGACCCCTCCCACCACCTCCCCCCTCCACCCTCTCTCTCTCCCTGTACCCCTCGCTGCCGAGTGTACACCTCCGCGGTTCCTCGTCCACTGGCATTATTCCGTGCCGTACCGAACACCCGGGCCCCTGCAGGCGCATCTCCGGTTCATTAACGGCGGAGCCCGCTGGCCCTCTATCGGCATCAAACGAAACCTACATTCGGCTGCAGGTCGCCTCGGCTGTTCGCTTAGTGGGAAAGCAGAGGAAACCGATTTATTTGTGCCACCAGAAACGAGACAATTTGCCACTTGGTCAAATCCCAAATGTATGTTTAGTTATTTTCACACTGTACATCATCTTATAACTAAAACGTATTATTATTATTATTATTATTATTGGCCTACAGAAACATAACCATAGGTTACAAGCAAGGTCACGACTGATAAAGACTAATCTGGATCAAATAGCCTATGCTAGCTTTGGAGTAGGCTACTCATTCATTCGTCCGTTGTTTATTTTTGATAGGATACCCATATAAAAATAAAAGTAAATTTAGTTATTAGTTAGTTATTCCCGTTTACAGTGTACTAAGATAACGTGTAATCAATTGTCTTTTATATTTTAGCTATGCTGTAGACAAAAATATATGAAAATATATTCAAATGAAGGTAGTAATAATAATGGATGTAGGCCTACACTTGCAAACACACACACACACACACACTAGTAGGTTTCTGTGAATTGTGGGGACTTTCCACAAACTTCTATTGTTTTTATACTTACCTCATGGATACACACACACACACTATATATATATATATATATATATATATATATATATATATATATATATATATATATATATATATATATATATATTCACAATTACTGACCAGTCTGTAGAAAGAGGACTGAAATAAAATAAAAAAACACCTATGCGATTAAAATATTATACAATAAAAGATTAAAAGATCATTTCATTATCAGTGAGCTTCCAAAGACAACGTAAATTGTTTACACGTACTACGCATACTCAGGATTCACATAAACTACAACTCCCAGCATACTGTTCACGAACCTGATTCGTGGACGTAAATAGAAGCGACGGTGTTTCCATGAAAATATTTTATACTTTCTGCAGCACGTTTCTCACCGCAAATCAGTATATTATTTAGAACTACGCAGTCGGCTGTTTTATGAGGTAAAATTTATATACAAACTGATTAGTTTGGCCATTAATGGTTTAAAGGGATTAGTTTGCTGGCTAAATCATTCATTTTTGATTGCTAAAGTTATTGCACGCTTCCCACCCAGACAGGAAGCAGTTTCTGCCCAGATTCGGCCCACATCTGGCCCACATGGATTTTGCGTGGGCCGGATCTGGGCGGAAACCCCTTGCATTGTTTAAAGGGTTAGTTCGCCCAAAAATTTTAATTATGTCATTAATAACTCACCCTTATGCTGTTCCAAACATGTAAGGCCTCCTTTTATCTTCGGAACACAGTTTAAGATATTTTAGATTTAGTCCGAGAGCTCTCAGTCCCTCCATTGAAGCTGTGTGAACGGTATACTGTCCATGTCCAGAAAGGTAAAAAAAACATTATCAAAGTAGTCCATGTGACATCAAAGGGTCAGTTGGAATTTTTTGAAGCATCGAAAATACATTTTGGTCCAAAAATAGCAAAAACTACGACTTTATTCAGCATTGTCATAAAATAGTATTACAATTTAAAAGACTGCTTTTCTATTTGAATATACTTTAAAATATAATTTATTCATGTGATACAAAGTTTAATTTTCATCAGCCATTACTACAACCTTCAGTGTCATGATCCTTCAGAAATTACTCTAATATTTTGATTTATTATCATTATCAATGTTGGAAACAGTTGTGCTGCTTAATAGTTTTTTGTCAGCTGTGATACTTTTTACAGGATTATTTGATGAATAAAGTTAAAACAGTGTTTATTTAAAATAAAAAAACTTTTCTAACAATATAAGTCTTTACTATCACTTTTTATCAATTTAACACATCCTTGATGAATAAAAACATTAATTTCTTTAAAAATACTGACCCCAGACTTTTAAATGGTGTTGCAATTTGTCACAAAAGATGTCTATTTTGAACAAATGCTGTTTATTTTTTAAACATTTTATATATCAAAGAATCCTGAAAAAGTACCACAGGTGACAAAATATGAATCAGCAATACTGTTTACAATATTGATATTAAATCAGCATATTGGTATGATTTATGAAGGATATTGTGATGCTGAAGACTGTAGTAATGATGCTGAAAATTCAGCTTTGGTCACAGCAATAAATTACATGTTAAATTATATTAAAATAGAAAAACATAATTTTAAATTGAAATAATATTTCACAATTATTTCTGTATTTCTGATCAAATAAATGCATCCAGGAAGAACAGAAGAGACTTCTTTAAAAAACATGAAAAATCTTAATGATCCCAAACTTTTGAATGGCAGTATAAATATGAAAAGTTAATGTACACGTGATTTGATAATTATTTTGTTTTATTGAATTCTGATATTCATGCTTGAATAGAGAGTTAGGTGCACTGTACTGCTCTGTGTGTGAGAGTTATATTTGAGAAAGACATGTGCTAGTTTATCTCTCCTCAACAGCAGACGAGCACAAACACAACAGCTTTTTCCCAAAGTCTGTCTTTGCCAAAACCAGCGCTCTGAGCTGCCAACTCACCCTCTTGTCTGCACAAACAAAACCCAAACCATTTACCTTTCATTCTTCAATAACAAAACAGAAACATGTTGGCTGAATCAAATCGAATCTTAGACCTAAAACTATTTGATAACTCACTGTTCTCAGTTTGATATATAGACTTGAGATCTCAAGTTGAATAGTGTAGTTCTTTTTATATCTTGCAACAGATGTTCTCAGATTTACAACTACAATTTTTGAAATCAGCAAGAGATGCCATTTTTTGATGTCAAAAACACCTTTTAGAAGTTAATTTCAAGTAGGGTAGTGCATAAAAGTAAGCTTTAATCAATGTACATTGTGCAATAGACTTTTCTTTGTGCATAGCACCAAATCCATGTTACACCCGTTGCTGATTTGCTTGCAGCAGGTATGACCAGATAACAGTTTTTTTTTTTGATAGGTGACAGTGTATTGAATGAGAAATGGGTAACCCTTGCTGTTGTACAAAGGAATTCTATCACAGTGCCAATTAGGCCAGCCCCAAACAGGAGCTCACTGCCGTACATTCGATGCCACATTAATAAAACATGGCCTCTGCTCTGTGCTTCGCTAGCTGGCTAATTGGCAAATTAGAAAGTGAGATGTGTTAAACGTGAGCACACTGCTTTCGCCTGAGACAGAGCCCCCTCACGCATACACATGCATACACACACACAAAGACATCTTCTCTGTCTGTTGTTTAATGTAGGTTGTGGCCTCTCCCATGATTTAGGCCTCATACTCTAGTTCAGGTCTGTAGGGACATAGTGTGTTCTTAGTATTTAACACTTCTACACTCACTCTCACTCTCTCTCTCTTACTTTTGCTTGCTCCCTTTTATCAGGGGTTGCCACAGTGGAGTAATCCGCATTTTGTTATAAAACAAAAACATTTTAACACACACGCACACACACATATTTAGTATTACTAATTTACTTAAATCTTTTATATTTCTAGTTATTTCTAGATATTTGGGATAATTTTACAAAAAAAAAGCAAAAAATCTTTCATCCATACCAAGGAGGCAATTTATTTTTTTTCAAAAACAGCAATGCTGTGAATATTATTACAATTTAAAATAACTTTTCTGTTTTGATATATTTTAAAATGTTACTTATTCCTGTGATAGTAAAGCCATTACTCTAGTCAGTGTCACATGATCCTTAGAAATTATTCACATTTTCTGATTAGCTATTATTTAAAATATAAATCTTATGTAGCATTATAAATGTCTTCACCAGTCAATTTAATGTCCCCTTTCTGAATGAAAGGTGTTAATAAAAAAAAAAAAAAAAATAATAATAATAATAATAATAATATATATATATATATATATATATATATATATATATATATATACACACACACACACATTATTTGCGTCTGTGGTCTAGTGAGGTGTCTGAGGTTGCGGTCACATTTCTTTAAAGAACCCTGCTGACCTCTAGTGGAGAAAATTATAACATACTCAATGCATTTCACGTTAATTAAAAATATTAATGGAAACATCAAAGCCCTCATGGTTTTAATTACTTTCCAGTAACTGTGTAATATGTTAAATAATTTACGCTGTGAGCCTGTGATGATTTTCAGAACGTGGATATGTTCTTCACCTTCCGCTACGTGCTTCTGTCCTCTGTGACCGTGGTGTTCTTGGCAAACCTTTTCATGTTGCTGCCCTTACGTTTCCTGGAGCACGTGTATGCCAAGCCCCTGAGAACACACTAGACCACGAGGCTTCATGTGCCAAACTCCTAGATATCCCGAAACGGGGCAGCCAACCTGGCAGCGCTGTCGATCAGCAAGCCCCACTCGAGATGAGAGGACAGCAGAAGGTTCCAAGACTTCTGTCAGAGATGTCCAGTTCTCTCTGAGAGCGCAGCGGTCTGCATGCAGTATGTGCATTGCCAATGTTTTCAAAATGGTGTGGTTGGGTATAGTTTTGTACATTCTGAATGTCATTTTGAATTGGAAAAGTATGTTTATTTTTCTGAGCCTGTTTTCTGTTTTTTGCAGTCTTGTAATATTAAATGTAGTGTATTTTTACTGCTGAAAATAATGAATACATCTTAATAATAATAATAATAATGTATTTTATTTGTAAAGCACTTTTCATATTTAAAAACAATCCCAAAGTGCTACACATAAACAAAATTAAAAACCGGAAAGAACACTTAAAAAGTTAGCAAAAAGTAAAAAAATGCTTGTTTAAAAAGAAATGTTTTTAGTTCTTTCTTAAAAGAGTCTATGGCTTGAGAAGCCCTTAGGTTTTCTGGAAGGGAATTCCACAGACGCGGTGCGGCTGAGCAGAAGGCTCGATCCCTCATAGTGCGGAGCTTAGTTCTGGATGGTTGAAGAAGGGCTTTGTTTCCAGAACGGAGGTTGCACCCAACTTTGCAACCTAAAAATCTTATTTTTATGTCAGACTTCTAATTTGTTAATTTCTTTAATTAGTGGTGTTTGCTAAGGAAAGTATTAACATTAGAGGTTTTTCCCCCTGTGACCGGAGTTAATGGGTCAAACTCAGTCACCAGTTTGTGATTCATGGATGACAACTTTAACATTTCTGATGTAAGGACGAAAGATTAATTTGCCAATCCAGCATCACTTTATTACTATTGCTTATATTTGGGGGTATTTTTTAATTTTTACACTTTTAACTATTAAACTTTAAGTTGAATAGTTAAGTGTTTTTTCAACTTATTTTAATGTATCATATAAATGGGCAGGAATAGGGTAATGTTTTTGACATATAAAAGTCAGTATAACTGACTTCAGTTATAATCAGTCCATATTTTCAGCCCCTTTGCTGCACAAAATCACATTCTAATACCCCAGTCCATTAACTGGTTATCCAAAAACTCAAATTTCACTTATTCACAGATAAAACCAGACCAATTTCATTTTCTTGGTCCTATATTGACATGCTATTTTTGGAATTATGGAAGCAGTCTCACCCTCCACTACCACAAAGACACAGAGAGCAAAGTTGGGTGGTCCAACAAAGCTTAAAGCTGCGCAAGTTGATTATTTTGTTCGTAACAAGGTGAATACTCTGTATGGGCTCTTTGTTGCCTCGGATGTTTACTTTCATTTTCATAAATTTCTCTTGGAGGCAAACTTCACAGGCGAAGATGGAGGTCATTATTTCTTATTATTTTCATAGGAGTGTTGTACATGTGTGCTGCGATCCTTACAGCATGAGGGCCATAAATAACAAGCTCCAAACTGGATTTAAAACATGTTCGCTGCAGTTTCACCTGCTAAGAAGTCATAAGCAGCTGATCAAATGTGTGTGACATGACAATAACAGTCCAGAGTAGAATCTGGGAGAAAGCAAAAGCAGCCAACTTAGTTTTTGTGGTCATGCAGAAAAACTTGCAATATCCGGGAACTCATCCCAAATACTCATATATCCGGAGGTTCTTACACACGGAGAGATTGTGGGAATGTGAGCAAGAAGTGCAGTGAAATTCCAACCAGTGCAATGACAGAGAATCTAATGAATCAAATCCAATCCTATTAGCCCACATCGCAACACTGAGGGCTTTCTGCTTGCTGATCAGTGAAGATCTACCAGAGCTTTTGAAACACTACCGGATGGATGGATGGGTACATAAAATGGTTTGTTTAATCAGACCAACGGATCACAGACACATTAAACGATGTCTATGTGTTCAATATAATAAATACAAAATTGACAGTGACCTTGAAACTAAAATCAATGTGTTCATGGAAGGTTTCCAAAAGAAAATCCGTCAGAAGTCATGTAAATACGCTCACATTTATGATCATTAATGTTTTAGTTATCAAATAAAGGACAACAGAAATAAGGAAGCTCAGAGTCAGTGGCAAAGAGGAAGTTGCATAGCGGCCGCAAGTGGTTGAATAGGCCATTACAATTACAATTCGCACTGTAAATCAATTAACACGTGACTTATTTCTGTTTCCTTTCCACTTCTTCCTGTCTTTCTCTCTGTCATTTCCCCTTATACCTTCTTGTTGTCCATACTGGTAGTGACACTCTTCAGGGAGTGGGAAAAACGGCAGAACAAAGCATCGGAGGGAGCAGGGCTCATTGGGAGTCTGAGCTGGAGGATTTGTAAAGCAGCCAGCTGGACATACAAAGAGAGTAAGAACGAGAGAGAGAGAGAGAGAGAGAGAGAGAGAAAGCAAAAGAGAGATGCAGAGCCTGAGAGATGTAAGCACAACCCAGGATATGGGTGTAGGTGCTGGCGAGGCTCATGAGAGAGGGGGAGGGACAAGGAGGGGAATGGGGTGAACACTAGACCCTGTTTTGTGATCCACTCATGCAAAACTTTTGCCCTCACATCCCTGGCCTTTTATTCTCCAGCTCTGAGCTCTGCATGCCCACTCTTCACCCTTAACACCCCCATCTCCGACCTTGAGAATTTTAAAATCTAATAGGTGTTGGGAAATGTTACTTGTATCAATTGTTCCATTTTGAAATCTGTAAAGGATTCCTAAAAATAATGTTGCAGGCATCAAATCCCTTTTGGTTTGGTTGTCATTGGAAGCAAAATGTTTTGGGTCATTAATGGGTGTGGGGTCGGGTGAGGTCAAATGTGGGTGCTAAACTGGAAGTCAAACAAAATGAAATGACTAGATTTTGCAGGAAATTAAAATATTAGGAATGCGTTTTGTGGATGTGCAAATTCAACTGCAAATGGACTGGAAAAAAAAATTCCAGTTGAAAGATAAAGACATTTGAATATTAGTATTCAAATTAGCATATTTATAATGTTTTATATTTTTTAAATAATTTAATAATTATTTAAAATTTTATTGACACCAAGAGTGAATATTTTTGGAAACATAAGTGGCAAACAAGTTTTTGATTTGAAAAATTTCATTCCAGTTGACCTATTTAGACCAGGAGGAAAAAAAAAATTGTTAATTTTTAATTCAATTTTATTTTAATAGGGTTTGAATATCGGCAGCTAACATTTTCCTGACTTCCTGTTTTGTTTTGTTTCAAATCAAACCAAGAGCAAATATTTGTTAGGAAAGATGGCAGCAAATAATTTTTTTTTTATTATTATTATTTTTTTTTACTGTATTCATCCATCAACAGACCAAGATTTTTTGAAAGGCTTTTCTTTTTGCCCAATAAAACTCACAGGCCATGATATAAGCTTTTTTTGTGCTTTGATTCAAGTATAATCATTCCCTACATATCCAGTATCCTATCTTTATTTATTATGGCATAAGAGTCTTGTTAAGTGTTAAGTGTTAAGACTGCTCTCCTCTGCTCGGAAGAATGTCGGGACCGCTCCGATCTCAAATCTGGGATATCCAACATGTTGGATTTATTTGGCCCGATTTCTTCTCGTGTGTGGTGTCCCCCGAGGACAAACAATCACGCAGCCTGTGGACTGTGGCGTGTAGCCAATCAGAAAGCGAGGTGACGAGGAAGTGATAGTACCGGGAAACAAAATCAAAACAGCCGGCGTATATAATATAACAAATACAAATAAAGTCGATGGGCATAACTACATCCACAACTGCAGTCCACCAGAGTACATGGAAACGAATATATGAACGTTTATTTCAACGGTTATTAATCTGTGTAGTACGTAACAACATTTCTATGAGATAAAACAACAACTTATCTCCATATTATGATATAGCAAGTATAGTCCATGCTCGCGTTGTCTCAACCTCTTTGACCATCACCTTTTCTTATGTTTTTTTTTTCCGTTAAAAACAAAGCACAAACTATGGCCAATGCATCCTCTTTGTTCGCCATGATTGTTTACTCTAAAGTCACGTTTGATCTCGAGGGATTTTGCGAGATTTCCCGTCTTACCTGGGAATGCTCGGGAGATAAATCGGTTCGTGTGTGATGTGTTGATATTGCCGTGTGGCTGCACCCCACACACGGAACGACCAAAACTGTTAGACCCGTGATTTTTTATCGCTGTGTGTGGGGTCTCTCATATTTGGAAAATCGTCCGACAATTTTAAAATCGTCCTGTGTGAACCAGGCCTTAGGAAGATTAGTGTGTTCTATGGGATCAGAATCCCGCCAAATGTATCACAGTCACAGATCGAAAAATAATAAGCATAAATCAAATATTTAAAAACACATGTAAAATAATAACGTACAAAACCGAAAAACAAGTGAAATTTTTTTTAGATAACAAACTGAGCAGTCATGGATCAAAAAATAAGCATAAATCAAAAATGTAAACACGTTTAAATTATATTGCACAAAACTGAACTGAAATTTTTTCCGGTTTTGTGCGTTATTATTTTACACGTGTTTTTAAGTATTTGATTTATGCTTATTATTTTTCGATCTGTGACTGCAATACATTTGGCGGGATTCTAATCCCATAGTATTCTCCATCCTCCTGAGTTGAAGATTAAAGCACAGTTTAAGGGTCAGCTTGAGCGTGAATAGCCCTTTGCAAATCCACCCTGAACCCCATGGAGGGCTGAAGCATGGCCCTTTTTGGGTCCTCACCAGGGTTGCTCAACCTGCAACCTGGCAGTGGGTACAGTGAAAAGAGAGCACTGAACGAACAAGTGACTAATGTTTGAAACCCAAGGTCACGGCTTGCAATATGGGTGATCTGTGAAATCTAAAATAGTAAATTTGTTTAAAAAAATGTGTCCTCATAGAATACATTGCTCAATTCTCGGAAGAAGCTGAACGAAAGTCAATGGGGTACACTTCACAATTAAGTAAATATGTTTTATGTTTATTTCTAGGCATTTTTTTTTCTTCTGTAGAACACGAAAGGTGAGTTTTGATGAATATTCTAGCAATTCTTTACAATATAATAAAAGTGAAAGGGGCTATCGATCTTTAAAATAACAAAAAAGCATCATAAATGTAGAATAAAAAAAGACTTCTCTGTATTAAAAAGTCTTCTGAAGTCATACGACAGCTTTGTCAAAGGAACAAATTAAAATGAAAAAATCATTATTACCTGAAATCTCTCCTTGACACATTCATGAGGTTAGTAGTGATGTTTAATGAATGAATTAATCATTCTTGAGAAAATTATATTTTAAATGAATTTACTGGCCTGATCCACAAAACTGGTCTGAATGTTGCATTCACAAATTCAACTGATGGAATGATCTGGTTACACCAGTTAAATAATTGATTATTAATCAATGACAACTTAAGTTCTGGTCTGTTTCACACACAAATCTATTGCATGTCATCAAAATATCTTATATAGAGAGCACAAGCTGTCTAATCCACTTTTTTGATACCTTAATCAGAGACTGAAGATACAATTTTCACAGAAATGGGTCCACACTGGTATTTGTGTAAAAGCAATGTGATTGTATATCAGAGGTAATATTTCCATAACCCATATCTCTGCCTGTGGCTTACAGTCTTAAATGAATTGGTAGGTTTGTAGAATTAAACCCCAATCAGGTCAGGTCTGTTAACTCAGCATGTTTCCTGTGTTCTTCTGTGCTTAAGCAGCAGGACTGGTGAGTGGAACACAAGACCAGACTGCAAGAGACAAATTGCTTTCTCGGTCCCATTTAATTCAGCCTCTGTGATGAGTGGGACACATACTGTGCAAGCAAAAGGTACAAATTTCTCCCTTTCTGCTTTTTGCTTTGTGAACGGTGAAAAAACTTTGTACGTATAAGAACCAAAAAAGAAGAAAAGAAAAGAAAAGCCCTGTGTTTTTCCTCCTCAGTAATCAAATTCAACCAGGTTTCTGTTGACTGATAATTGAAATGTTTAAGGGTGAAAATTTAAATGATCTCCACTTCGAGCGAAATGTCTTCACTTCGACAAATGAGAACGTTCCAGTTACATAAGTGATTCGGTCCACTCTCCTCTCCTCTCAGTGTAAAACAAGAAATTGTGTTGTGAAAGTGTGAATCCCACCCCAAGACAAAAGCCATCCTTCTCATGGCCGACAAGCAGCTAAAGCCATTGGAGAAGTTCTGTTTTGTTTGAAAACACTCCCTCTCTCATGCTTTTGAGAGAGTAGCTTGATGCAGAAATGAAGGGTGTCTACTCTTCCTTTTGTGGTAAAGACCAGTAGCAGTCAGGCAATGCATTTTCAGCCATTTGATGTTTTAAAGGGCAAAAGTGTTTGTTATTCTGAAGGATTTGATCAGTCGAATAGCAGACACTTGATTCATGGAACTGATCCCTTTCGGTATGGGAGATCCCCTTCAGTCCCCTCCACGTTCACTCCCGGGCCTTGTTTTCTGTCTTCGGGACGTGCAGAACGAATTACACAGATGTTGTTAGAGGAGACAGTCCCCATTCCTCTCCTCCTCTCCTGCGCTCCCAGCATGGAGCCTGAAACTTGTTTTTCAATCAGTTTCCACCAACTTCTTTCCAAAAAGAGAAAAGTGAGGCAAGAAAGAGGAGGGAGAGAGTGGAGGGAGTGCTAAATAAAAGAGGGAGGCAAAGTAAATACAAAGCATTGGTGGAATATAAAGAAAAAAACATTCTTTATAACAATCTCCTGATAATTTAGCACCAAAAGGACTGTGGGGAGAAGGGTGGATCGGTCTTAACCGCATTTGGGATGGTGTAGTGAAGGGTGCCGAGCCAGAGGAGAGGAGCTTTAAGCTGAAGATGCAGGTGTCAGCATGGCTTCTTTTGGTGGCATGGCTCTGTACCTGGACTGAAGCGGCTCGCCGGTGCCAATGCCAGTGTGTATGCCCACCTGAGGAGCAGATGGCACAGAGATCAGGGAAGTCAGAGGGGAAAGGGAACCTTCGCCATCGCCTGACGCATCAACGGGCATCACACAGGGACAGGGCCCATCGCAGGAAAGGTAAAACTAATGGATTTTTAGAGAAAGTTGCACTTTTAGGAAACTAAGTGGTGTAAAATTAATAATACAAATAGTATTTGCCTTTCAAATAAAGATTTTGCAAATATATGTATATATTTATGTTAAATCTATAAACTTGTGATAAAAGTTTGTCATTTTTATTCAGGACCCAATGGTGATTTTATTCAGATTTTATTATTAACCTAATGGCTTCGGCAGCCGATTTTGGGCGTATCAGCATGAGGTCCAAAGCATGAAATCAGAAAGACAGTGATTACTTGTTAAGTCTTTTTCAAGTCATTATTTTCACATGTGGACACTCTTGATTTAATTTGTATGGGAAGTGTGACAGTACCATACTGCATTCAGTTTGCAAGACTTTTTGAAGTTTTACTGTTTAAAAAAAACTTTCATTGGTGTAGTTTATAATATATTTGACCATTTAGTGAATAACTTTTGAAAACTGTAGAGAAATGATAACAGGGAAAAGGTTGCCGTTAAACCCATTTCCTCTTCCTCTGCTATTCTTGGTATAGTTTTTTTTTTGTTGTTCATTGTTGTATTTATTTGTAATAAACACCTGAATTAAACTCTAAAATCTATCAATCTATCTATATATACATATAGTTAAAACATAAATATCAAATATATATTAAAACCCTTTTTTTGAGCAGACCACTTGTTACTTATTAAAAGTATGCTTTATTCCTTTAGTCCTTTTTAGAATATAAATAAAATTACGCTCAAACACAGACATCGTTAAGGAATTCAAAAAGACTTGTTTATGAGTAAAACGTGTAGAAAAGTTACTCTAGGTGCTAAATCAGCCTGGAGATCTTTTGCGGTGCAGCTTTAATTCTGTGTTGTGGTATGCAGCCCCATAGTCCCTCAACATGTTTTGTTAGTCTCTGAATGCTGGTGATCCACAGGCCATCAAGGCACTGCTCTCTGGATCAATATATGTGTCCATCAGTGTGGCCTGCTCTTTTAGGCCACACAATGAACAGTTCTCTAAACAGCACTTTATTTATATGTGCCTTTCGAGAAAATGAACTGCCGCCACCTCTGCTTTTCTCTCCTATCCTTTTCTTTTTTGCTTTCGGTTTTCTCCTCTCTCTGTCTGACCCCCTTAGTGACCGTATTTACACATATAGTAATTGGAAGGAGCAAGTGTTGCTCCTCAGTATGGTAGCAGCTGTGCTTAACTTTCACCTTTTGTTGCCTCTTAATTTTTTTTCTTATATTTTGGTTGTATTATTTAAGAAACATGAATCTACAGCACAAGTATGTGATTTAATGGGAAAAGTTTCTTAAATCAGTTTCTTGAAACTACTGGTTCATGTCAGTATTAACAAATTTTTGTGGGATAATTTCATGCTGATTTTAAAGGGTCAGGATGGTTAGCAATAGCATCAGTTTGTATTCAGATATAATAGAGCAATTTGTGCAGATTACAAAATAAGTTTTTCTTGGCCGTGAGGTCTAATGCTTTCCTGCTTCTGTATGCTGTCATCACAAACATTTAATAGAGGTCTTAGCTCACACATTAAATTACTAGCTCAACTAATAGTGAAATCATACATGACCACCACCACCACCCTCCTGAAGTGACGACAAGAGTTGTCTAGAAGTTTCACTATGTAAAAAGTGTATGTAGAACAGAAGAAAAAACAAACCTCCTCGGTGTAACATACTGTAGGCCTGTGTGCAAATGTAACAAACACGATTTGGCCCAAAGTAGCCTACTATGTTTATACTACGTCGTCTTGAATTCAAAACAACACCTAAACAGAGGGCAAACGCACTACTCCGGGGGAACTTTATGTGTAGTCTCACATGTGTAGTTTACCTCACCAAATTGTTGGAGTCATTAGGTGGCACTGGCTCGTCCGTAAATCCGCTCGCCTCCAGTCATCATGTCATCATCATCATCATCATCATCATCAGCTCCTGCTGCTGCTGCTCCAGTCAGTCAGTCAGTCACTCACCGGGGCGGGCCTCAGTCCGGATGGCGCTCTGTTCAACACTCATACTAACTAAAACAACAGAGACATGACTGTGAAACCTGGAGATTTCAACTGAAATACCATTCCGTTATATAACCTAGAAACCTATTCATTGTCGTCGCGGATTTGTAACGCAGATAGTCTGACAAAAAAGCGATGCGTTTGTTTGTTTTCATAGACTGAATTCTACATCACACGTAAAATGAGATACTTTATCAAGCTTTTTTGGGTTTTGGGGATTATTTATAATGTTGAAGGTAAGTACAAAGTATATATATTCTTTTAAATGTAGAAACTAAATGTTTCAATCTAGAAACGATTCGTTTTATTTACTGGTTTTGATGCAATAATAACTAAATTAGAAATTGGATTGGATTATTTTTATATTATTATTGCGATGATAGTGGTATTTATTTATTTTTTTTGTGTGTGTTTGTGATTTAAATTATCACATTTAATTAAATTTTCTAGCGTTAAATGCGATCTATGCGTTCTCTCAAGAATAGATGTAAAAGATTTTTTATGCAAACAGTAACTTTATCTTTGAACCCCTTCATCGTTAACATTTCATTCTTTAACTCAAAAATTTGATACATACGTTAAAGGTATATGGTACGTTAAAACACCGCCTTTTAGAAATTTTATTTTGTGAAATTATGTTTCCAGAAGCCATCATAGACTGACATAAGCCTGTTTATAATCTAATGCAGAATCCATCTTTATGCACAAAACTATTAAGTTTCTCAAGACCCCATGTAGTATTTCACAATATACTGTGGAAAGTGCAGCTTTACTTTCTTCTTCTTCTTCTTCTTCTTCTTCTTCTTTTTTCTTGCAAACTTACAATGTTTTCCCCCAAATACAGTGAAAATGACATAGCAGGACTGTTTCTCTTGATTTCCTCTCTTTCAGGAAACCACCACATCGGAAACAATAGAAACTTTTAATAGCAGAACACATTTCTGCCAAGAATGAGATTCTGCTGAGATTCTCTATTGTGATCTTCACCCTATTACCTCCTCTTTTCATGCATCACGAAGACGTGCATTATTTCAGTTTGTTAAACAACATAATTGGAGTTTTACAGATTAAAGTTCCCCTAAATCCAATAGACAACAAGGACTTGTTATAAGACCAAACCAATTTTTTTTTAGTTTGTTAGTTTGTTTGTTTCAACGATAACATCTCATGCACATGTGATTGCCATGTTTTGGCTCGAGAGTACAAAGAGACAATGTAGTACACTGAAAGTGGGTCAATAATAGCAGAGGGCCATTCCCGCACTTGGTGCACAGGTGACGGATGTCCTGTTTGTTGGTCTATGACTTTGTTTGTGAGTGCTGGGCATTTG
The DNA here is from genome assembly GCF_023724105.1 of Carassius gibelio. NCBI lineage: Eukaryota > Metazoa > Chordata > Actinopteri > Cypriniformes > Cyprinidae > Carassius > Carassius gibelio. Next base: position 9,455,780 of record NC_068380.1, on the reverse strand, counting down.
TTCCTCTCATAGTGGGAAAAACAGCCCCCCACTGCTTCCGTTCCATACAGGAAATGTGTTTCCTTTACTCATCCCAGGGTCATCTAGCCAAAATAATTTTCATTTCGGTTCTCCAGGTTCCAGGCCCATTTCAGATAGTGGTCTGCCTCGTATCATCCGCCATCCATCTGATGTGGTGGTCCGGGTGGGCAGTCCAGCCACGCTGTCCTGCAGGGCAGAGGGCAACCCTAAGCCCACCATCCAGTGGCTTAAAAATGGTCAACCACTTGATACGGACAAGATGGACGCGCATTCACAGCCTGTTGTTTTATCAGAAGGAAGTTTGTTCTTCTTCAGCGTCGTCCCTGGCCGAAAGAGTCAATCCCATGAAGCGGTATACGCCTGCGTGGCTCGCAACAGTGCTGGGGTCGTGACTAGCAGAAATGCCTCTCTTCATATAGCAGGTTTGATTCATGAGAAAGTGTGATCTTTTCTAATATTAAAGAGATAATTCACCTGAAAATGAAAATTCTCATTATTTACTCAAATGTTGTTCAGAACCTGGATGACTTACATTCTTCTGTGGATCATATAAGAACATATTTTAAAGAGCATTGTCAATACAGTGAAAGTCAGTAGGGTCTTGATGGTCAGTTGCCATCTAAACTCACCTGTTTTAGATCGACAGGCCTTGAAAACAACGAGTAATCCATCAAGACCTACTGGATGAGGATGAGGAAGCTTATTAAGATGATTCATGAGATTACTGGAGATCAGATGTCAAAGTTTGCCTTCCAGCCCGAAACAAACAGAGCACTAATTGAGCTCTGACAGCATGCTGTGTTTGTAGCCCAAATAGATTCCTCAGCTGGCTCGTTTCCATTCCACTGGATTGGAGCAGGACCAGATTGAGACATTAAATCAATGAAATAGCATTTTGCTTATACCGATTTAACTGCTAGATAATTTGAGACACCAACAAGCTATGTCAAGAGAGTTGACAAAAGACTTTGATTACTAAAGCAAAAGGGCCTTTTTGAGAAAAAGATAAGACATTCCTTCTCTGAAATGTAGCGACTGACCATTAGCATTTAAACTACCTTAAACTAAGATTTTTTTTTAAATAAATAATACAATTCAATTATTTTTTATATATACTTTAAAATGTATTTTACTCCTTTGATGGCAGAGCTGAATTCTCAGCATCATTACTCCTGTCTTCAGTGTCACATGATCGTTCAGAAATCATTCTAATATGATTATTTGGTGCTTCTTATTATTATCAATGTTGAAAACAGTTGTGCCTCTTAATAATTTTGTGTAAACTATGATATAGCATTTAATTATAAATATAAATATTTTGTAACATAAATGTCTTCTCTGTCACTTTTGATAAATTTACCAGACCCTTGCTTAATAAAAGTTCTTTCTAAAATAAAAATCTTACTGACCACAAACATTTGAACAGTAGTGTATATTAAGTTTTGAAACACACTATATGTATAGAGAGAGAACCCAACATATATATATGTTTTATTTAGCTAGTTATTATTCACTCATTCCACCCGCCTGTGTGATTTTTCAGCTCTGCGAGAAGAGTTCCGTGTGCAGCCCAGTGACGTGGAAGTAGCGATTGGCGAGGTGGCTGTGATGAACTGCAGACCACCTGTTGGATATCCTGAGCCCAACGTAACCTGGAGGAAAGACGGGACCCTAATCAACAGCAGCAATGAACATTACACTGTGAGTGCAAAATATACTCTAATAAGATTCTGTTTTCTTATTTAATGGGTTTGATTTATCAGTTAAAGTCTTCTCCATGAGAACTCGTCCCTGTGTATGTCTGTAGAAGGCAGTATAACACAGAAAGTGAATAGAGAGCTAGACCTGAACAGATAGACTGAACAGTGTTTTGTGTGCCTGGATTCTGTGTATCTGTTTGTATAGGAGCTGAATGGTAAACTGATCATTGCTCCAGCCCAGAAGAATGACTCTGGAGTTTACAGCTGTATAGCCTCAAACACAGCTGGAGTGAGAGAGAGTCGTGCGGCTCGGCTGTCTGCATTAGGTGAGACTATCATTGCTCTGAAAGATTAGGAATAACTCATGCATTTTGACTCATACATCTGACCTTCTTCCTCAGCTATGCCAGTGTTATTACGTAAACCAGAGGATGTTTCAGTGCAGCTTGGAGCGTCTGCACAGTTTTTCTGTAAGGCTGATGGAGACCCAATTCCTTCTGTAGAGTGGAGCCGAGAAAAAGGACCTTTACCCAGTGGCAGGTCAGATGCATGCACAGACCCTTCATAATAACCATCACAGTGATGCTCATTGTACATCATGTTTTAATAATATAGAATCAGTATAGTAATATAGACCCACTGCAGTACCTAAAAAGAACCTCCAGGGGTTTGCAGCCCCCTAAGTAAAAATCCCAGATGCATAAGGATTGTGAGATTCCTTATAATTTACATTCTTAATCTTACATCGCAATTGCATTTGCCAGATATTTAATCAACCCCGACCACAGTCTGCAAATCCACTATGTGATGGCGCAGGACGCGGGCAGCTACACCTGCACTGCGGAAAATAAGCTCGGGGTGTCTGTGGCCAGTGCACAGCTTCTTGTAGAGGGTAAGAATGCATGTAATCAGTCAATTAACAGCACTTAAACAACTTCCCAGCATGCCATTTGTATCCCACTCACCTTGTTTAGATAAGTGATGTCTTATGTGATGGCTAATATATGTAACAGATGCAGGAATCACCAGCCTGAGAGACTTACACAAGGAGCTGTCTGCCTTACGCGTGAGCCTGGAGAACGTCACAGTTATGAGTACCGCCTCCAACATGTCTCAAGTTACGTGGAGGGTAATACAGTTCAGTCACCACACTTTAAATAACTGTGTTTTCTTAAGTAACATTTTAAGATGGCATCACAAGTGTTCTGTTGTCTTTCTGTTTGTAGTTGCAGTCGTCTGTGTCACAGCCTCATTATCTTGAAGGCTTTGAGGTGCTGTATCGCTCTCTCCTGCCGGCCAGCTCAGACTGGACAGTTCAAAGGGTTCCTCAGCCTGGCCTTCACACACACGTGGGACCTCTGAAGCGAGGCTACAAGTACGAGTTCAAAGTCCGACCTTACGGCAGCAGCTTGTATGGCAGGGATAGCAACACCAGACACTTACGAGTGCCAGAGATAGGTGAGAATATAAATGACCTTATTCATATACAGTACCATGGCATTTGCAGGGTACTCCTAAGTACTTCAGTCGAGGGGTGGTATTGTTAACTAAGAGACTTTAAAATTGTATAAATTGTATTAACCCCAAACAATTGGAGTAAAACCAAACTGTAACCATGTGCCTGGTTCACAGTCCCCAGTGCACCACCTCAGGATGTGTCCATATCAATGCCCACTGACAGTAATGACACAGTGCACCTCAGCTGGGAGCCTCCGCCTCATGATGCTCACAATGGAATCATTCAGGGATATCAGGTATTATAGCGTAAAGACACTCGTTGTGAAACAATGCTAATATTGCCCTGAGAGGCATTCTCTCCAGTAGATATGGAGGAATTTTTAAGAGAAAAGTTTTTTTTCTCTAGTTCCAAAATATCAATTTAATTTTAGTTTAATGAAAATTCATGTTTAATCAAAAGAAGCCTGGAAGCAGTTAAATAATTCCTATTTTCAGCCTAAGACACTTCTAGACTGTCTGATCACATAGAAATTACATGACCCTGCCAAAATCAACCATTTCAGATCGGTTGACTGCTACAAAAAAATACACTGTTTCTAGTATGCCACAGTAGAGTCCTGCATGGGTCTGTATTTGGAGATCGGCGCCCACCCGTACCCGCAAAGTTCAGCACCAGATCTGACCGGTCACCCGTGATAATATAAAATCGTCCACAGTCCCAGGTTTAAGTTGCGTTCTCCATTCTTGAATTACAGATCCAGCTGTGGAAAAGTCTCTCTCTCTCTCCGCAGTGGCGGTGATGTGATGGGTCAAATGTCATATCGTTGTTGCATTTGTGTACAAATATTGCACATATTTTTCATCTGCGCTACTACCCGCCCGCAAGGAGTTAGTTATCCACCCTCATCCCCACCCGTGAATTTTAGGAATGTCAAAATCCACCCGTTTCAGCCACTTTTATGCGGGTATCCGCGTGTACCTGACCCGTTGCAGGACTCTATTCCACAGTTTAGTTTCGGATCACAAAACTGATGCATATTTTCCACTAATTTATTTGTTGCTATCTATATAAGCATTAGCAGAGACTGCTGCACCATTACATTTTGAGTTCCCACTTCAGTCTATTGTTGTGATAACATATTGACATGAAATCACATAAAATTCAAATATACATACATATATATGTAATATGTAGCAGCCTGCTTGATTTTACTAAGCTGTTCTACTTTGTGACAGGTGTGGTGTGTGGAGACTGAGGAACAGAATACTTTTAACTGGACAGTGGACAGTGGAACACACAGTATTGAGATCAGCACACTGCAGCCTGGCAAGCTGTTCTGGGCCACGGTGGCTGCCGTTAACGGGGCAGGAGTGGGGGTCCAGAGCGATCCATACAAACTGCTCATAGGTTAGTGAAGAAAACACTAAGGTATGAAACAATAATTTTAAAGTGTAATCTACCGGTACTCGATATGTTATTTTGTCGCTCTTTCTTTCCCAGAGTCGAGGCTGGAGGCGACACCTTATCAGACAGGCATACTCAGTATGTCTCACTTCCTTGCTGTGATTAAAAAGCCGGTAATCATTGGCAGCGTTGGCATCCTCCTGTGTGTTTTGATGATTACTGCCGTGTTTTTGTACAGGAGACATGTCAGACCCACCAACCTGAGAGGCAAACGCTCAGGTAATCTATAATAAAGTCTTGATTTATTTTTGTTTATCTATACACACATAATCATAATTTTCACTTTTTTATTTGTAGGCTTATATGGACTTGAAATTGAAGATCACATCATCAAACACAGGTAAAAATGTAGATGTTTGATTTAAAAAGACAATAATGGAAGCATTGTTCAGTGATAATACTATTGAAATTTGAAATATACCACAGTGCTGCATGATAACCATGTTCATATACAATTGTAAAAAAAAAAAAACATTTTTCCACGACACATTTCCAAAAAGTACACTAAATGTTGATTTTAATATATGGACCAGCTAGTAACTATGGAATCTAATTTCTATAGAAGCTCATCTCTTTATTTCACATGAGAAAAAAGCCATGCTTTGATAAAACTAACTTATGAGATAAAAAAAATCTAAATGATGACATACCAAGTTGCAGTTATGAGATAGTCTCCTTATAGTACATTTTAAATAATAATAATTTATTGTATCATAATTATGACAATATCTCATTTGTCAATTTACTTTTTATCTCATAATTTCAACAATTCATCATTTTTACTGTTTATCTCAAAATAGTAATTTACCGAAGCATTATTTTTTTTCTTATGTAATACTATACTTGTTAAATAGGCTTCCATGAGTAATTGCGACACCATCCTTATAATGTCATTTCTAGAATGGCAGCACCAGACTCTCCGTGGATCTCTGGAGGCTGGAGGCCAGATTCCAGCAGTGAGCCCAAGCAGGGCCTTTGGACCCCGAGTCAAGAGAACTCTGGCTTGCGGAGGACCAGTAAGTCATGATTTTAGTTAATATACATAGTCATAACCTTCTCACGAGTTTCAAACCTCACCTACTATTCTTTTTTTCCTCTCGTCATCTCTCTTGATGACAGATATGTCCGTAGAACCTTAAAAAAATGCCTGTCACCCCTGACGTCATGACTCTGCGGAGTCCTCTTCAACTCTAATTACCGTTGACATCTTGGCGCATTATGCAAATCAGTCTGTGTTTTTTACCCCCCTACTGACAGCTCTGCCCATTATGGCTAAAAAGGACACCAACCATGTACGGTCAGCCGTACCGATTGTACCAGACAATTGTGGCGTCTATGGCACCTTTTATATGGATCTTACCGGCAAGGAACTGCAGACATTTAATAGTCCAGGACGCGGTCCTAGAATGCCCCACAGCAAATCTCCGCTGCATAACTCCGAAACTGTTCGAATCACTGAACCCATCGTCAAAACTGCTGTTGTGAGGGAAGTGCAGGCATTGCCATGGAGACGTGTCCTCCCTGCCCAGCCCAGCATGGGAGTTCTGAAGGAATCATGGGAGAAAAATTACAAGCGTGGTGAGACATTCATTCATTCAGCGAGTTATTTGCATTTATTTTGTCCAGCACTAACACAATTTGTCTACTTTCAGAGCTGCATGCTGTAAAAAGTGCCCCACTAATGCCTGCTAGTCTGGCAGTGTGCAGTGCATCGAGTAACCATCAGCAAAGATTCAATCAGCACCCTGCAGGTTCAAACATTAGCATGTCCAAATTCTGTTATACAATCTATTTATTTAATCTGTTCAAAGCTGGTCTACATTCCATTAGGTGGTGTATCGGAGCCTGTGAAGCCGCTGAGTTCTTCACGTATCCTGCACTACTCTGCCTCTCTGCAACTGGTGGACATGTTACCCAGCCCTCCATCTCTTCCTGTGGAGGACAACTACAGCCTCAGCTCAGAGGACGAGTGAGAATCACATTATACCCAAAGCAAAATTTAAATCTTCAATGATTTTATTGCTCATTTATAACCCAGCAGAACTTTATAATAAGGTTAAATTGGTTAACTTTAGATAATGCATTATATATCTTTAAGTCACAATGAATTAAAGTTAAATGGATAGTTCACCCAAAATGAAAATTTGGTTATCTATTTACCTATGCCCAAACCTCAAAGACTTACTTACTACATAACAGAAGATGTTTTGAAAAATGTCTCTGGGTTTATTTTGTGTGTGTTAGGTGGGGGGGTATTTTTAGCCTATGAAGGTCAATGGGTTCCAGTATTCCAACATTCATTCTTTATCATTTTGAAGAAGTCATACAGATATGGAATGACATGAGGGCGAGTAAATAAATGATGACGGAATTTACATTTTTGGGTGAACTTTAAATGTTACTTTATAACTTTATAAAATACTGCATTTTAACATTTCAAATGATATAAATCGCTGTTTTGGTTACATAAAGTAATGAAACTTTACTGTAAAGTAGTGCCGTTATGTGGTTTAAAGGTATCGCCTCTGTGCCATGTTTCCCTTAAAGTAGAAGAAATAAAACTAAGCACAAATGAGACAATCATTGACATGCTAAAAGAGCTATAAAAAAATGTGGGAAACAAAATTCTTATGATTTGGTCTGGAAAGAGTTTGATGTAAGACTTTTGCAGGTGTCAAGGGAAATCAGAGCACAGTATTTGACATCTGAATCTATAAAGGAGACATGAGATCACTAGGGTCTTTCTCTGAGCAGAAACTTCTAAGAAGCTATAAATTCATCTATTTGCTATCCATTTGATCTCATAGCTATCTAGGAGAAACCATTAAAGATAAGAAAGTGATCTCATTTGTGATTTTTCTTCCCTGTAGGCAACAGTATTCAGCAGAACGCTTTGAAGTTTTAGGTTCCTGTTTATCAGAGTTCAGTTCCTTCTCAGTGCACAGAAACAAACTAGAACTTTAGATTGTCTTTCTTTTCAAGGCGGCTTCTTAAACGGTCATAAACTTCAGTTTCACCATTGTCATAGCAGGATGCGAGTAGTGGAAAATCGCTACTGCCACAGAGCTCAAGATTTGTGTCCATTTCTCATTATATTTGTCATTATACCATGAGAAGAGAGAAGTCTACTTTTGTCTCTCTACTCCAATTTAGTTTGTAGCTCAATTTTGTATTCTCGTCTATGGTTGAACTACTGATGGCAGATGGAATATTCTGATGATGCTTTTCTGGACTTTGACAGTGTTATTTACTTGGTAGTCTATGGGACAGTCTCAAGATTCCCGGTTTTTAGCCAAAATATCTTAAATTGTGTTCCGAAGATGAACAAAGCTTTTATGGGTTTCCTTTTGGGGTGGAGTATCCCTTTAAATGAAGGCCACAAATGAATAAAAAATGAAGCTGAATTAGTAAACCATGGGCATGACTTGCTAACAAGTGATCAAATGAATAAATCATGGGATGTCCTCTGCAGGGCTCCATAGTAAAGTTATTTTCATTAGAAATGCAGCAGACATAAACAATTAGCCTGCTAGCTTAGCAAAAACTCTACACATACAGTATGTTCAATTATACTAGAAAAGCTTATAATTGAACATTTAGGTTGGGTAAAGGTTTAAACTTACAGGTTAAATGTGTAACATTATGCTACGCTAATATGCTGATCGATTAGCATGCAGAAGTAAGATAACTAAAAAATATGAGAATTGTTTAATAACTTAGCAAATACCTTGCACATATGTTCAATTATACAATAAAACCTAATAATTTAACATTTGCCTGTGTTGAAGGCTGCTACGGTATGCTAAGCTAATATGCTAAGCAGTTATCATGCAAAACGAAACTAATCAGAAAGGTTAAGGTAAAAGGTAGGTAAAATCTATAAGTTTTATACTATTATAACAGCAGACGTAGCAATGCCAGAAATACTAGGTGTAGTATGTTAGTATGAGTGATATGCTAGTATTTAGTCACTGGTTAGAAAGGAAACATGATTATGATATGCCCATCTATATCTGATCCCCCAGGTCTACCAGATCCACCAAATTGACAGTTGACATCGGCTCTCTGCAGTCTGTGTGTACGGCATCTGGGCTCCAGGGTCCCGCTACGGCCACAACAGGCTGTCCAAGCCACCACAGTCCAGCCCAGCCAAGCCCGACCTTCAGCCACCTTTCCTCTGCCTCCTTATGTCTTTCCAATGATGACTACCAGGACACCACGCTCAGTACTCAGGGCCACACTCAATACATGGAGACCAGCCTCAAACCACAGGGGCAGAGGTAAAAGAACATCTGAAAGAGCATTTATCTGAAGAAACTATCAAGCCAAGGGCTAATTTTGATGTCTCCCAACAGTACGTCCCATCAAAGTTCTCCTTCAATGCCCCATCCGTTCTCTCCCACGCCCACATTTGGTTACATCTGTGGGCCTGCGGAACGGGAGATGGATGTAGAGCGGGAGTCTCAGCCAGTCGGCCTCAGGAGAGCTACCCTGAGGAGCACGCAATCAACTTGCTGTAGCGAATGGGAGGGTTCGTTGTGGAACGGCTGGGGTTCAGTGTCAGAGAGCAACATGACAAGCGCTCGAACGAGTATCATCAGCTGTTCTGACTACTCGTTCATAAACGATGCAAATTTTGCCCGCATCCTGGCTATGACAGCCGAATCCACGAGCGGTACTTTATCAGGCAAGATACAAACTCTCTTCAACCTCTGTAGAATTAGGTTGTTGTACTGTATTTTATTGTCTCCACATAATTCAAGTACTAAGCTGGTCAACAGCAAGTACAGATGTAGTTTTCAGATACGTCCACTAGGTGGAACAATCTGCTCATGCTATATAGAGTTTCATGGCTTTATCAGCAAGTCCACACAGATTCAGAGTTAGTTGACATGTAGTTGCAAAGCTACTTACAGTAAGTAGAATGTCTAAAGTGTATGCAGTGTAAATCTATAAAAAAAATATTTGCATAGTCATCAAAAAGTATTGTTTAAATATCTGCTTTCAATTTAGCTCATTTAAAATGATTCATAATTTTGTGTATACAGTGCAACCAAAGTATTTGGTCACTTAAAAATGTCTGAATATCACTGCATTAAATAAAGCGTCAAAGCAAGTGGCTTTTATTCTAAAGAAAGACAACACAAGCAAAAGATGTTGCTAGGTTTTAAATGAAAAATTAGGATTTTAAACACTTTCAGCTTGTCAAATCTTAATGGAACATGTTCGTAGTTAATGTGATAAATTACACCTAATTGTTATCTAATGTATTAACATTCAGACTATTTAAAATGGCACTTAAGTAGCTTGTTGCATAACTAGAGGGGTGAACTGTATTTGGGATGAGAAGTTTCATTGTCAAATCAGATTCACGAGGCACTGCAGCATTACTCTTCCCAATGAGACAGTGAAAAATAGCAGCGCTACTTTGGTACAATGAGAAATAAAGGGATTTGAGAGCCTGCCTGCAAATTGTCTGAGCTCCCCCATCATCCTCTCTGAAGTTTCAGCAAATCAATCATGGCTTTCAAAAGAGAAACCTACTGGGATTTTCCTCTTTCCATTTGCTGATTGTTTCCCCCTTTCTCTCGCTCCCTGTCTGTCTTTCAATCTCTGTGAATGCATCAGGTTATATGACTAGTACATTGTAACTGATGAGTTCAGCACCATTGTGCATTATCATTGAGTGTTATAATGGTAAAATTGACTTGTACGTCTTTATACGCGCTAACAGAATGCTTTTCTTTGTGTATTTTATACCTATGTGCACGCATATGCATTCATCTGCCTTGATTTCCTTTGTGATGTGTATGTGATCGTGCATTTTCTGCAGATTCCTCCCCGCCTGCATCCCCCCTGAGTGTTCTGTTCCCCCCTCGAGATTGTTTTGGAGAGGTGGAGCCGCTGCCTGTGTGGGACTGGAGCACAGCGTGGGTGGAGGAGTTGGAGGCCCGGTTAAAAGCCTCCAACAAGGCCAGAATCACTGCTACATCTAGCCGACACTCAGGGATTGAGCGCTGGAGAGGACATCTGGAAACCCCCTCGCACCGATGATCGACTTGCACATGCCTAGGGGTCGTTTATGGACTACATTTCCCTGTATTCCTCAGGGCAACCCCCATTTCTTGTAGTTTTGATGGGCTTGGGTATGTAGCAAGGTTAAATATAAGAACACACTGCTGCAATGTACAGTAGGTGCAGTTGAGTTGTACCACACTATAATAAAGACTATTGTACAGGATGTTCATATTGGCATTCAACGAAATGTAAATAAAGCAATTTTATTTAATAATACTCCACTTACAATTTTACAAAATCATATATGCTTTTATACGACAAGGAAAAATACACAAGAAATATTATACAAGATGCTTTAGTATTTTACAATTATTTTTAAAATTATTTTATAATTTAAATCTTAATTTACTTAAAATAATAGTTAATTTTGCATATAAATCAGAATGTAATTTAACTAAATGTTAGCAATTTTAGACCAATTTTTTAAAAACAAAAAGTAATTTTTATTGTTGATTGTTTTTTGTTTTTTACGTACATCAAATATTTCTCACAATTGCTGTACTAATAAAAAGTTTCATTTTAATGACTTTTATTTTTACTAAATGCCTTTTTTAAAAGTTAATAAAAAGATCATAAGTGGATATTTCATCACAAGTATCTGCCTCTCAGATTACTATGACATATGTTTGTGTTTGTTGCTTGTGTGTCCGACTGTTTTGTAGTTAAGGGAGCACAAGAGGTCTGTCAAGAGAACATGTACGGCCCTCCAGATCACTAATCCTCACCGCAAGCCAGCAGAACCAAATCAGACAACCCTAGACACCCGCTGGACACACACACACACACACACACTCACAGAAAACACAAGTGACCATGGCATGACTGCAGAGGGATTATCGCTTGTCCCCTTCTCTCTCTCCCTACAGCCATATGCTTGGCATAAAAACACACCTCCCCCATTACACACTTTTATGCGTGTGCACACAAACACACTGTTCAGATCTACAGGCTTGAATTAGTCAATGGCCAAAAAGGCATCTTTTTATAGCCTGCTGGTAATCTTTTGACCCAGTTTGCCATGCAAGAGCACACTAAAACGGTACCAAGTTTTGCTTCTCTCTTGCTTGGTTTATTTCATTCATTTGTCACAGCAGAACACCCCACATTTGTCTGCAAGGATTATTTTGCATGAAACAATTCTTTCTTATAAAATGATTAGGTTTTTAGAAGTTTTTCTTATTAAAATCCTTGCCGATAAGTGATTGAGATCAAATATTTAACTAAATTTGTGCTTTACCTTAATCCACCACGTAAAAACAGTCACATCTGTGAGATACGAATTCACAATTTTGAGAAATAATGCTGCAAATACAAGAATCTGTCACAATTGTGAGAAATAAAGTACCAATTCTGATATAAAGTTACAGGAAATTCACAAATGTTAGATATAAACTGCCAAATATGAGAAATAAAATTGCAGTTGAGAGATATAAAGCTGCAAATACAATAAATATCAACAAACTTGAGAAACCGTGTCAACAATGAGATATAAAGTTGCAACTGTGAGATCTAAAACTGCAAATAAAGTCAGAATTGTGTATAATGCATTTGCAATTATGAGATAAAAAGTTGCAATTGTGAGATTTAAAGTTAAAAATACAAGAAATTAAGTTGAAACTGAGAAATAGTTGGTTTTAGGACAGTTTTGGACACAATTGTGACAGTCAACTGAAAGTTTCAGTTGTGAGATAGAAAGTCACAAGTGCTAGATATTTAAAACATGCCGTTATGAGAAAAAGAGGCCACTGTAAGACATAACTAAAAATGTTCTATTATTATTACTACTGCTATTGTCATCTTGTAAGGTGGAAAAAGGCTTTTTTTTTTTATTACGACTGATGACCCCAAAAAGTAATCATAAAAATCTGTTCAGCAATCTGCATTATAAGAATTATCAGTTTGCACCACAAAATGTTACTGGACGAGTTCTGCACCAAACTTTAATACTTAATGTTAGGGGTTTGTTCAAATGTCAAACCCTAAGTGAAAGCAACAGCAATGACTTGGCAAGTAACATTAACAATTCACTTGCCAGGGAAATTTAAAACCAAACGTCATTGTATCCAAATTTCTGTCAGAACATTTCTAAGTTCTGTCAGCCCCAAATGTTTCCAGGAATAATTAGCACATGGGACCAATTTCCAAGGTAATGCATTGCGGCTCTAAATGATTGGCTAGATTGAAATTAATTTCCAACACCTGAGTCATCATCTCTCTCGTCTGCATCCATCAACACACTAAATGAAAATGAAAGCCCCTGTTTGGAGCGGCATCCAGTCAGGTGGGCTTACCCGAGGTCCTGTGCCCAGTTAGAGGTTCAGAGGCGGGTGTGTGTGGAGATGAGAAATTGCAGAGTGTTTTGCACAGGCCCCATGGGATCGAGCCTTCTGTTGGCCTTCACTGACCCAGATCTGCCCCGAGAAAGATTAAACTCAAGGGTCCTTCTGTTCCCTAAAGCCTACGCTCCACAGGCAGGGTACACAAATCCAAGCTAGTTCGACTGGAGCTGTGGAGAGAAAAGAAAAGGCATTTATGTGCAATTGGTCTAGAATTGCAGAGATTACACCAAACAGTTGACTGCGTATTCAAGAACCTCTCACGGGCCGATGGTTCGGTTTATCTCAGAGGTGCAAACATTGCTCACTTACCACATAAATGAGTCCTCTTACCTAACTAACAGCTCGACAGCTGCGAGGCTGTAAACACTAATATCATTCTTTTCTCATCTCTAAAGAGCATTCAGCCGTTTTAACCCAGAGTTTGTCGTAAAACATCTTGACATTGATTTCAAAGCCAAATGCCAAAGCCGCGGTTTTACTAGCTTGTTTGAACATTGTCCTCTTGTTTTTAATGTGCCAATTGCATGCACTTTGCATACATTAAATGAACAATGAGGTTGAAGGCATCCATCTCAGGGTTCTGTAATTAACATGGAAATGGGAGAATGGTATTTTGACTGCGATCTGCTCCCCTCTGGCCCTCCTGGGCGTATCTCCACTGACACAAAGCTAATGAATGAGCTAGTGATTTATGGGGAATGGGTCTCCACTTAAGGAACAGTGCAAGTCTTGACTACTTGGTCTGAATTCTAAGGAGACTTTCAAAGGTGAAAGCTCAGGTGATCTCTGTACCCCCTACCTCTCTCAAGAAATTGCTCCTTCCATGTGATCCACCTCTAGGATTGATTCATATTGAAAATGATAATCATGAGAAGAACCTTCGACTAGCTGCTCAAAGCTTAAATCATATTGTTTATGTTATGGTTATGTTGACAAGAGTGGAACATGTTCTTGGATCAACAGCCTTGTTAAAAAGGGGTGTTTGGTTCCAACTTGCTCCAACACCTGCCTGGAATGTTCTAGTAATTATACAGACCTTGATTAGATGGTTCAGGTTTGTTTATGTAAGGTTGGAGCCAAACTCTACAGGAAGCTGGACACACCAGGGTTATTATTATTTATTTATTTTTAATGTCCTGGCTCTGCCAAGATTTATAATGGAAGTGAAAGAGTGTTATTTTTCAATAGTCCAAAAGAAGCCAACTAAAGTGCATCCATCCATCATAAAAAAATGTCTTACACAGCACCATTGGATTCATCTGAAATAAGTCATATGCTCCTATGATGCCTTGAGGGTGAGTAACTCATGGTGTAATTACAATTTTGGGTGACCTATCCCTTAACGTTTTAAACTGTTTTATCACCATACAAAGGGTACATCAATGTAGTTCAAATACAGAACGAATGACTCTTGTGAGCCGGTTCTTTGTAGTGAATCAAATACATACAAATGCAGCTAGTGTAGTATGATTCACACATTAAAGGGATCATATGATGTCGCTAAAAACATTATTTTGCGTATCTGGTGTAATGAAATGTGTTTAAGGTAAAAAAAAAAACATAATTTTTCCACATAATGTAAATTATGGTTGCTCCTCTATGCCCCACCTTTCTGAAACGTATCAATTTTTACCGAGCTCATTGTTCTTAAAAGCAAGGTGTATGGCGATTGGCCAGCTACTGTATCTAGCGCATTGTGATTGGCTGAATACCTGAAGCATGTGATGGAAATGTTACGCCCATAAAGATTCCCGGTGTGATGAGACAAAACCAATAAAACCCTTTACCAACAAGGTATTTGCAGCATGCAGTGGGTACATAATTACTGATTATAATTTTTACACTTTGTGTTGCATCGTGCCGCGAAAAAATTATAACCATGTCTGCATTTGTGTTTGAAGAAATGACAAACAAGCGCTAAACTCACGTTTGAATCATTATTGGCAAATCCTTTAAATATGAACACGTACTTACAGGCTGTGACTCAAAATTATTTGTCAGAACATCAGCATTGTAGCCTACTCTCCCAGAAAACAGTCCTTGTCCTCTGTAAAATGTGCTGCACACAACTGAATAATGTTGGCTGAACTGTTCTTGAACAGTTGTAAATACAACTTAACTGCTGATTTCTAGTTGTGTCCTCCTTTGAAAGACCACACAAAGCAGCTTCGCTTTCACAACGGAGCAACAATACTACAGCAAGAATAAAAGTTAAGCCTTCTTTCTTTGCGTGAACATTTGGGCAGTGTTACGCAAAACTTCCCACACAGTGAAAATAAACTAAGAAACTCAGCAAATGTATTTTATTTATACAAAACAACAAGGACTACCAAAAAGTTAGTCAAAGAAACATAATTTTGGTTTTTAGAATGAAATACATTTCCTCACAATCTCCAAAACACACTCCTTAAAAAAGACAAGTACAATCGTTCACAACAGTCGTCAAATGACAAACTCTCTTGGCTTTGAAAAGAAAGTGGGGGGGTGGAACACATTCTCTGGTGACCGCAACGACGGGGATCCACAGACGGAGACGAGACGGGCAGACAGAAGCGTCCTCGGCTCAGTTAGGTCATGAGGCTGGCTGTCTAGCTGGCTGGTCAAACAACACATATTGTGCTTTCTATTATTTTATTTTTTTGTTGTTGTTCTCCAACACAACGCGAGTGCAATATTATTATGCTTTGAAATGCTGCTGTATACATTTCTACAAGAGGTTGGCACATTCAGACATGAACTCATCTATAATATCAGAGCTTTTAACATGATTTCATTTCTTCTTTCATGTATAAATACAATATACTCTTCTTTCCTGGCATATGGACCCCATGTAAAAAGCTTCCGCGGATGATTATTTACAGTAACAGCATGATGAAAAATGCCCCCTTGAAGGTCATAAATAACAATAATAATAATTAATAACATAATCAAAAGTCCCAGAATCACGCTCTGACATCTGTACACACGCGAGTGTACACCACTTCTCTTCGGTTCTTCTCTTCAGCTTCCGAACGAAAACGGAGGGATGTCCAAGTCAAACTTCCGGTGTCTCACAGCCTTCTCTTATCTCGTCTCCTGGAAGAGAAGAAAAAAAAAATATTATAGGCTAAAATATACCTTTCACTGGTAACCAGTGGTTTTAACTGGTCATTTAGACTGGTCAACCAGCTTAGCTGTTCTATTCAGCAGATAATGGTGGTCTCTCTCAGGACAAAAGAAAGGCTTTTCGGTTTGGGATGTCTATGGACGACTTAATGCAGCAGGGAGTGTCCATCATGTGACGTGACAAGATCTGAGGACACAGAATAAAGGCGATCTCAGAGGCAGACCTCTTCTCCCCTCTCGCCGTCAAGCACCTATTCACACTCTCTGTCCGACTGGAAAGATAACGCTAACCACCGTGACAGGACGGGGTAACCCGAAACTCTCTCCCCGGGGAACATATAGCCCTCTTTTATGTGGTCTGCCTTTTATGTTCCAGAGGGAGTAACCTGAGAGGGGGGTCAGACATCTGAAGAGATTCTTCAGCCCATATGGAGTGACCTTAGATGTGCGTAACCCAGTTCCCATCAATCCTTACTGATCAAAACTTATAATAGATCAATTCAAATCTATTGAGAAAACAAGTCTTAATGTAGTGTGCTATTTTCATAAATGAGCAATTAAATAACCAGTAAATAATAGACATGCATATTAAATAGAAAATATGACTCTTGTTTTAAGGATTATTAGATGTTTTTATGATTTAGTGAGTAGGAAAATGGTTTTGTACAGTGTGAGAAAAGTTACTCGGTCTTACATCGTTTCTCTTCCTGCCCGTTCCGTGCCCTCGTGATCCTGTTGACCCCCGTGATGATGAACTTCCTGTTGTGGAGCAATTGCTGGACATCTGACCCCGAGACAGGAAGTTGGGCTTGTTGTAAGGAACTAAATCATCCTCTGCTGTGAGCCACATGAACAAAGCCATAATGTTAGGGTTCAAAAGTGTATTGATACAATATAACTTTTATTAACTTTAAAATAGAAAGCAAGAAGAAGAAAAAAACACACACAAACACACCCGAACTGGAAAAAAATAATACATAAAAAATTATATATAAAAAAGAAAGCCAGCTAATTTAATTATAGATATATATATATATATTTTTTTTTTTTTTTTTAATATAAATACACATTTTTTATAGGCTATACAATGTAAAGAAATAACTGTGCTTTTAAGAGACAAAAAAAAAAAAAAAATATTAAAACAGCATTTAAAATGAGATTGTCAGGTGCTCCCTAACCATCTATCCGTCTATGAGAAGAGTTTTTCCGATTGGGTGTGCTCTGTTCTCTTCTCTCCATGGAGGAATGGGAGCTGCCCACTCTCTCGAGGGACGTCCGCCCACATTCGAATCCCCCTGCTTGAGCACAGTCGTCCTCATCCTCAGGAGGCGGCTCTGGTGGAGGGGGCAGATCTGCAGACATGTGACCAGCATGTTAAGTATGCGGGAGCAGGATAAATGATCAACTAACTTCAGTCAGTAACTCACCGCCTTGCAGTATATCTCTCCGGTATTGAGCGCTCTTGGTCGTTTTCTTCTTCACCTTGGACTTCTGCCCAGGAGGAGTGTGGTCTGCAGAGAGCCTCGCTCGACCTACAAGGGTGGATGAAATACGATGAAGCGTCTAAAACAATTGTAGCTAATCTAGAAGTTGCTTTAGGTAGAAAATGTGGATTTAAGATTGCTGGGAGCAAGAAAATGGCATTTTACTTCTTTTAGAGTAGCAAAACGTCTCTGGCACATTTATATAGAGAACAGAAACACACCTGGCGTGGTGTTGCTGATGTTCTCTACACTTTGGGCAGCTCCTTGGCTCAGGTCCTGTTTATGTGCTGAACGGTGTGGCACAGTGTTGTCAGGGCACTCCTGATTGGCTGACAGGTTTGGGTTGGACTGGGTTAGAGGAGGGCTTGGTGCTCGCGGAACAGGCACTGCTCCACAAGGCAACCGTCTGTCCATAACAAATATGTTCGGTCAGTTAGAACAACGTTTGACAGCATGAAATACAATCAGAAAATGACATTACATCTAACTGAAATGCACCCATTCAAAGGATCTCATTGTTTTAACCCAGAGCTGCGGCCAACAAGGCACACGAACACCATTATATGACCTCAAATTAAATGAAAAACGTAGTAAACCAAGATCAGCACTTTGTAAAAGTAAATTATCTTTCTAAACTTGGTGCAACTGCAGTCTAGCAGGAAGCTTAATGAGAGTCTCAATATTTGCTCTGTGCTGTGATAATCTACAAATACAGGATAAATTATTCATAAAACATGTTTTCTCCTGCAAGAACAAATAATAACACTACACATTCTCCTAAGAGAATGAAAACAAAGCATCTATTCTATTGATGCAGAGAACTGAAATGCAGGAGAGTAGTTTCCTGACAGATGAAGGATCGCTCATATTAAGTATTTTAAAGTGAACATCACCTCGAGAATAAAGCAAATGTCATTTATGCTGCATCTCAAATTTGTTTTGAAATGCACCATAAAGTTTAGAACGAGCACAAGTTGTTGACACATGCACAACTCAAGCTGTCAACAAATTAAAATGAAATAAACTGAAATGCTGACCTGACAAAAAATATACAAATACACAGAATAATGTGCAATAGTATTTGAAGGTTTATGCGTCTCACCGTGCTATCTGTGGCTGTTCGAGCTGATGTAGGCGGGGTATATCGAGGCAGTGGCCATCGTCTCTGGGAGATGGGGTTAAGGTGGCAGTGGACTGGTGGCTGTAGGACGTGGTGGGGGAAGAAGCCTCTCCTCTAGGAGGAGGAGCGGGACCATCCTCCATCACACCGTCCATGAGGTAAGTCCTGTCCGGGAGAGGAGGACACCACTCTTCCTCATCGGACCTGAGTGAGGAAAAAAGATGCAATATTATTTACAGGTCCATAAATAAAGTGCAGCCCTAAAAGATGACTTATGCTTAAACACACTGAAAACATAAAATCTGCCAGAGCACATTCTCTACCCACCATTTCTCTATTATTATAAATAACATCAACTTTTCTTATCACTCGCTTGCCCTTCTCACTTAGAGTGGGAGAATAAGTGACTTTGTTTCTGCTCAATATCTAAATCACCTCATTTTTAGCATAAGGTTAAGTAACTCCAGAACCTCTGCTAAATCAATCACAGCACACTCATTATGATCGCCTGCTGCAGTAATCACCAGGTCAATGCAACCGGTGGCATATCGATTCCTGCTGCTGTTGTGTCAAATGAGACAGGCTGGCCTCCAGATAACCATGTACGTGATCTCTTAGCTCTCGCGGGTCCAATCCATACAAAAGTGATGGAAAAGAAGTTAAATGCAGTGGCATTTTGAGTGACACTGACTCACTGTTATGCCTTGGGCACTTTGAGGAGAAACCGCTGAGCTCAATGACACCTATGCGGCTGCTTGGTGTTTCTGTTGCGTTCTTGAGCCTCGATGAGCTGAAGGGTGAGTTGTTAAAATTATAGTCATAATGCAGTGACAGAGACAATGTTCTTGCCTTAAGGCTGCCACAAAGGTTAACCTAATGAGCCACTAGTTCATCACACTTTTGAGGACTAGTGATGAAAATTCAGTCTGGCTGTCTGTGTTGCACTGCTTGCTTGTGCCTTGAACGACGTCTAATGCTCAGAAGAAGGAACTTGAGAAGCGCTGTACCTTTCACTGGCTAATGCGGTTACTGCTGGGGGCTGTGTCAAGGTTATCGGATTCACAGACCTTCACTGTGAGTCAGGGCTGGTTAACCGTTGCGGCTAATGTGACTCAGCCCCCGTTAGTGCCGCGCAAAGGCAGCTATTGGGCTGAAGTGGCAGCAGAAAGTAATAAGAGCATCTCTACCTGTCAGAGCCCACAGCTGGGGCATTCTGCGGCTACTGCTGACCGCACGCTTCACTAACAATGAACTAATGTGATACAGACCAGGAAAAGAAAACATAATTCAGTCACGCCGTCACGAGGAAACAGGCCAGATTCAAGTGTAGCATATCGCTAACTTTGTTAGCCTCCATATACGGCCTTGTCAACAGCTATCAAACTGCTCTGGCCTTGTGAATACTGAGACTCTTCCTAGAACAATCAACAAAACTTTGTCCAGAAGGCTAAGAGAGGCCATGTTCCCAGCTAGCTAGCATGCTGCAAATTGGTAAAAGATGTCATCATGTAGACATGGTAAATAATGAAGTTAAAAACTAAAATGAACTCCTGGTGTATAAGAGCTTGAAGTGAAATTTGACATTTGTTTTGTCTGCCAAAGTCCTGACTGGAACACTCTCTGGGCAGCTATTTCCTTCTAGCTCAAAAAAAATTAATTGAATAGAGACTGAAAGTTTGTCTCAAGATTGTTTAAATAACGTCACATCGCCATTAGTATTAAAATTGTAGATTTTAGTTTAAAAAATGCTACAAAAGCTGGCACAGCACTGAAATGAACCTCTAGCCTTCTAGTGAACTTTACCTCATGTCTTGGATTAGTTCATCTTCATCTTCCTCTTCACACTCGTCCAGTTCTCCAGAGAGAGGTGGTGGCGGCAAAGCATCCATCCAGTTGAGAGATGGCATTTTCACTGGCTTCCCCATCAACTTCTGCTTTGGTTGTTTTACTGTAGAAAGCAATTTTTATGTAATAAAATTTCTAAAACTGTAAATTAAAGCGGAATAAAAATATAAAAAACAATAACTATGACAAAAGCACATAAAACGACTAAAATGTAAATGAAAACTGAAAATGTAAAAAAACAAAAGCTATTTCAAAATATTAGACAGTACTGTAATAATATATAAATAATTCTAAAGTAACACTGTTATTCAGCCAAGCACAACATTCATATTAAGACTGAAATGATACAGATAAGACCGAAATGATACCGTTATCAGTCTTGGAGCGGTCTGGCTGGGCATACTGAGCGTTGGAGGTTCCAGGCTGAGTCATCCAGTGGCTGCCATCTTGTTCAGGGCTGCAGGGCGCCTGGTTGGTGAAAGGCATGATGGGAGTGCTGGCGTAGGGAGTGGCATGCTGAGAGTACTGAGCAGAGAAACTGTGCAGGTCCTCACTGGTGGGGTCAATGGTGCTGTAGATGGGGCCTTCGTTGGAGTCTGTGCTGTACTTGTCATTTTGGTTGAGGTAATTAGAGATCCCCGCCTCTGAGGAAGCGATGGTAAATAAATTAGGGTTTAATTAATGACACTGTGTGCTGTGGAAACAGTGTTAAATGAATTGAACAGTACGGCCAGTGGTGCTGTTCTATAAAAGCAAGTCTTACCATTATAGTATCTCTCTGGGGTATCATTTTTAGATGTACAGCAGTTCACTGAGTCTTTTCCGTTGTGTACGAGATTGGTAGTTGGCCATGAATCAGCCAGCCATGGGTAATTTCCCATGTTAGCACCCAGCATACCAGGCCTACATATCCAGAGATATCCAAAAATATTAATAACTATAGAAGGAAATAAATTCAATGTATTT
The DNA here is from genome assembly GCF_023724105.1 of Carassius gibelio. Taxonomy (NCBI): domain Eukaryota; kingdom Metazoa; phylum Chordata; class Actinopteri; order Cypriniformes; family Cyprinidae; genus Carassius; species Carassius gibelio. Next base: position 9,434,199 of record NC_068380.1, on the reverse strand, counting down.
ACACTGTGAATTGAAGCTTAAGAACCTAAAAGTGCCATTTACCTTCCATTAAGTCCAGAACATTCTCCATGTGGAAAACCAACTGAAAGAGATGAACAAATATATATATACACATTACAACTGATCCTCAGGCAAACATAATAAAGCTAAATGTGAGTGTTGTTATTGTTATCTAAAATGATCTTCATTAACCAAAATAAAGATGAAAATCTAATATATGTGACCCTGGACCACAAAACCAGTCTTAAGTGTCAATTTTCAGAAATTAGTGAATAAATAAGATTTCCAATGATGTATGGTTCTAAAAATCTTAATACTGAGAAAATCACCTTTGAAAGTGTCCAAATAAAGGCATATTACTAATCAAAAATAAGGTTTTGATATATTTACGGTAGGACATATACAAACTATCCTCATGGAACATGATCTTTACTTATATATAATCCTAATGATTATATATACAATATTTAAAAAAAAAAGGAAATTAGAAATGCTGCCCCCTGAAATAAAATAAGCTTTGGTACTAAAATTACTAAAACTAAAATAAAAATACATTTCAGCTAAGAAAAATATTAGTAAAACAAAAAATGACAAAAATGACAAAAGCACATAAAATTACAAAAATGCAAACTAAAATGAAACTGAAAATATACAAATAAAAACAAATACAATACATGAAAAAATAAAACAATAAAAGCATATAAAATAATTTCTAAATCATCATTTAATGTCAAATGTAATTTGGTGTAATAAGTGCACACGTACCTGCAGGTGTGTATGCAAATGATGCTGTGTAATGGCTGAGCTCTTTTCTCTTCTTCCGTCTGCAATAAATCCACACACTGAATCCCATAAGGATTACCCAGCATGCCCCGCCAATGCCTGCGATGAAGGCAGGCTGCTTCACTACGTCTGAGATCTGCTCAGCCAGACTTACATTCTCGTCAGATTCGCTGCCTCCACCTGTGACTGTAGGCTGCTCTGCGGGCAATTCTGAAAACGAGAGAAAGAGAGAGAAAAAGAGAGCAAAGACAGATCAAAGTGTTACTCAGACAGATGTCTTAACAGGACTCAGCTTATTGGAAATAATTAAGCAATTTAGTCTCATAGCAGGACTTTAAAAAGCAATCAAAGAGAATTTAAACAATTTTTGGTACTTTTACTCCACAAGTCCATCACTCCACTCTTTAATTCTTTCAGTTTAATAGTCACTGCTGGGTTTTTTTAGCAAGCACTCACTGATAAGCACAGGTACAGGCTGGCTGTGTGTGCCCACTCCTGCACTGGTTACTGCCGCCACCTCCACCTGGTACAAAACACCGGGCAGAAGCCCCTTTAACAAAGTGGTCAGCACGTTCCCGTCCACAGTCTGATTGATGTGGTAGCGCGTCTGAGAGTCGTTACCTAGACACCAAATCTGAAAAGAGATAAGACTTAGGTCTGAACCTAAAAACTCCTGGTCATTGGACCTGTAAAATGTACATATGCAAAAAAAAAAAAAAAAAACACATTGACCTTCATTGTATTTTTGTCAATGTTTTACAATAGAAGTCAATGGGAACTAAAACTGTTTGGTTACCAACATTATTCAAAATAATGGGGCATAAGAAGTTTTGTTTCTGTTCTCTGAGTTTTACAATCTAATATATACCTTATACTCTTGGATGACTCCGTTTTGCATCTCAGTGGGGGGAGGCTGCCATGATACACTGATGCTTGAGCTGTTGCTGAGCTTGACTGTTGCCACGGTTACAGCACGAGGGGGGGCATTGGGAACTGGAAGAGAATTCAATTAAAATTACATTTTGAAAAGCGAGTAACCACATTAGCCCTCGCCATAATTTTATTTGCCTGAATGAAGCGATTCATCTTCATGTTATGAACAACAGAACAGAACCGAGTCAGGTTGGGCTGAATGAAGTGCATCAAATGGAAACTGAAAGAGCTGTAGATTTCTCACCCTCCTCTGGCGTGCGGAACATCAGCGGGCGGCTGTCCATGCCCTGGAACTCGTTAAAGTAGGGTCGTATTTTAATCTCGTACTCCGTGCCTTTGAGCAGGTTAGCGATGACAGCGCTACGCTCCGTCGCAGCTTTCACTTCCTGCTGGGACCAGGAGCCACCGGCAGGACGATAAAGCAAACGATAACCCTGAATGTACTGAGACTGACGATCGACCTGACAGATGGAAAGAGGGAGACCGAGACAGAGAGGTGAGATAAGGTGAGCCGGCAGGAGAATCGAGGTGCTGATTTGGAGCGCAGATATGAGCGGCACTCACATTCCAGCTGATCTTCACGCTGGATGCCGTCAACAACGCTGGTTCGTGAAGCTGCACAGCCATCTCTCCCAGCTCCCTCTGCACCTGTCGATGGTCCACACCTTGACCTGTAGGACTCACATCTGCAACAGAACACAAAATATTAACATCTTTAAACTATACAAATGTAGAATATATCATGAAAATGACCAAAACCACCAAATAATAAGTCATAGTATATAGATACACCGTATTTTCCGGACTATAAGTCACACTTTTTTTCATAGTTTGGCTGGTCCTGCGACTTATAGTCAGGTGCGACTTATCAAAATGAATTTGACATGAACCAAGAGAAATCATTACCGTCTCCAGCCGCGAGAGGGCGCTCTATGCTGCTCAGTTCTCCTGTAGCCTACACTGAGCAGCATAGAGCGCCCTCTCATGGCTGTAGACGGTAATGATTTCTCTTGGTTCTTGGTTCTAAATAAATGTGACTTATAGTCCAGTTCAACTTATATATGTTTTTTTCCTCATCATGACGTATTTTTGGACTGATGCGACTTATACTCAGGTGCGACTTATAGTCCGAAAAATACGAGATATATATATCGTATTTTTCGGACTATAAGTCGAAAATAAAATAAATCAAAATAAAATTCATTTTATATATATGTATATATATATATATATATATATATATATATATATATATATATATATATATATATATATAATGAATTTTATTTTGATTAATGATAATTAAGTAAATAGTTTTGACATTATTGATTTATGTATGGTGACTATTTATTGTGAAAAATGAATGCAATATGTTAAAACATTTCTTTAAAAACCTTTTTAAAAATGTATTTTAATTGTAACGTTTATATATCATAGTGTTTTGTTGTTTCGATTTCATTTTTGTTGATTCTAATTCAAATAAAAACATATAAAACAAAATATAGATCTTTTGCATTTGGTGTAAAATATATTTTATGTTTAAGCCCAATCCACACTGAATGCAATTGATTAATATGTAATATTTTAAAACGGGCACAATTTATTTGGCTTTCCACCTGTAATTTGATCGTATACTGTACTTACACAATATAATTTGTATTACACGTTCACACATTTTTTAAGATCTCTATTTCAAAAGGTCGTAATATTGATTGGTCCCCTGCGTACAGACCTTGTGTGCGAACAGGCTCTGAGATGGGGCTGGGGTCACTCAGGCCATAAGCATTGAGCGCTCGCACAATGAACAGGTAAATGGTATTCGGAGACAGTCCAGTGACCGTGTGCTTCTCCAATTTCACAAGATCTGCAACCGTCTGCCATGTACTTCCTGCTGATTGGCTGAAAAAAATAGATTTAAAGATTATATTGCTACATTAAATTATTCATGATATTTACATAAACATCAATTACATATGTGTTTATTTATGTCTTACAGTATCAAAACCAGCAGATTAATACAGCTGAATCTGAATAAAACATCAATACACCAATGTTTTGTCCTACGTTTGTCCTGAAGCTGTTGTATGGCATTAGAGAGAGGAGGGTTTAGCAGCAAAGTCAGTGTCATAGATGTTTATCTGCGCTCTTTTGATTGTCATTACACGTGTCTGTTTAATGACCCGGCTCTTCTGTGATGCTATTCTTGTACTCTTTGGCTTGACAGTGCATGGCGTGACTAGAAAAAAGATCTCAGTGGTGATAGATTTATTTATGGCACAGACTAGGCTAGTCATAATGCAGTCAAAGCACTGTATGTAATGGATTCTGAACTGAGAGTTTATTAAATATCAACCGAAAACATCGGCTGATTCTGTACTGGGATACATTTCAGCTTCAATTTAAGAACATACAGCTTTTTATTTACATCCAGGTCATGCCTAAACATACAAGAATCCCAGCTTAACTTAAAGAGAACCAGGAGAGCTACTTAGAAGTGGCGTACAGGTGGGCAAGACATCTGTCTGTGCCAGAAGGCTTTGAGATATTCCTCTTCACTTGTCTGTGGTTAACCATCACCCTTGTTTAGAGCAGCGGTCACGTGCGGCATGTTCAAGGTTTATTTCCCCCCCGTGGCAACTCCTGCCACAGACACAAAGCCAATAAAAGCCCGACCTGCACAATTAGGCCAAGCCATAAATGCTGGGAACCTCGTAAATATTCCTTCAGCGCCCCACCGATAGGAGCGATAAATCCAAGGTCACTTTGTTATCAGCTTAGATGGAAGAAAGGCTGAGGCATAGGCGATTCCTTTTTCTCCAGCTTGACCGTGTTTGCGCTTCTGCATGCACATAAAAGTGCGTACATTCTAAAATTGGGCTGAAACATAAACCTGTTTTTTTTTTCTGTATTGAGGTGTCATAATTTTAAACCCAAAAGCCTAAATCCTTCTCATCTGCAATCTCCGTTCTTTTCCATCCCTCATTTGTTCTCCACCACCCTCCTACCTCCCTTTCCAAGCGTTCCGTGTTCCACAGCACCTCAGGGTAGGAAATTTTACAGCAAACGCCTCTTTCAGTCCCACAGCACTCTATAAAGAATCAATTATAAAGATGTGGGGCCATGCTAACTGTTACCCAGGGGGGCAAGGGAGAGGACAGAGACACAGTGTGTGTATATGAAATACAGAAATAATGAAAATATGTCTCCACTGCTGAATAGCTGGTTTGCTGTCAGCCCTTCCTTCTAAGAACTGCAGGACCTTGGATCTGTAATTAGAGGTAGCCCCATTTCAGGCAGCTTACAAGTGTCTGTGTGGACTACATTTGAATTCATAAGCAAATCATACAGAGACCCTCAGCTTTCAGATCGAGCACACTTCTCAAGCTGACTTTGTATGAAGAAAAAAAAAAAAAACATCAAAACAGCTGGCTAATTTCTAATACCCAGGACATAGAAATATGATCCCCTTATGAGGGACCCTGTTTGAAAATGATAAAAGCCTTTTTTTACGAATGGCAAACCCATTTATATTGTGTGAGATTATACTAATTAAACAGTTGGCCTTTTGCTAATATAAAAGCAAATCGCTACGAAATAGTTTCCATGTTTTACTGACAAAATTTGAGGGCATGCATTTTTCTTGTTCATTGTATAAAAGAAAAAAAAAAGTTCCTATTAGAGCTGCCAAGAGAATAAAATAAGTACAATTAATCTCATTACTTCCACCAAGTCTTTAGAAAGTACAATTAAATTCAGAAAACATGTTTAAATTGACTGAATTAAACATTAAATTAACATACTGAATGTAAGTGAGCCTGCTAGATGCAAGATAGAAAAAATGGCCTTCATCAAATAACTGCAAACAAGTTAAACACACACACACACACACACACACACGCACACACGCACACACGCACACACACACACATATATATATATATATATATATATATATATATATATATATATACATAAAATATGAAATATTTATATTCAATTTTACTAAGAAAACTTCTTATTCTGACACCTTGTCCTTTATTGTGATTAACCAGGTTCACCAAGCACATTTATAAAAACTAAATTGAAATAAAACAGTTCAGAAATAGTGATGACCATGAACTCATAACTGCCCACTAACTTAGCCTGCCCTAAACTATGCCAATATGCAGAGGTCAGCCAATCAAAACCATTTACATAACAGGCAGTTGCAAGCCACTTAATAAGAGGGTGGAAAATGGTCACGTAAAGCTAGTTAACTAAACTGGCACAAACTTATATGTGTAAAATCATTCAATAATTCAGAAAACTATAAATAAGCCAGAGTTCTCCAGTCTGTGTCTGAAATTCAGTTGTAGAACACCAACAGAGTTTCTATTAATTTAGATCTCTCTGGCAGTAGGCTGCCGCCTGAGGGAAGTGATTCATGTAGCAGGCAGGATGTGGGATGTAAGTGCAGCATGTAGTTGCCCTCGCATGACTGTGAGGAGCAGTAGAGCGGGGGAAAGGGGTCAGGGACGGGGCAGCCACTCGGTGGTATTACCCTCTCTGTCACGGCTGAGCAGCGACGCTAAGACAGTGACGGGGAATTAATAAAAAAAAAAGAATAGACCCCTGTAGTAGCCTCTGGCAAGAAACAATATTATCTTGGGTAGGAAGGAAAACAAACAAGAGGGGACCAGAATGGAGATGCATAAAGTGTGCGCTAACTCACCTGAAAGCCTCAATGATGTAAGAGGTCACAGCCGCTCCGCCTTCATGTGCGTTTGGTTGCCAGGTCAGGGTCACACTGTTACGGGTCACATCAGTAACGACGGGCTTCTGGGGTGGCCCGGGCAGCTGGTAGGGCTCTGAAACCGGGGGTAGAGAGAGACCGCCACTCTCTGTAAAGATAAGATTAGGATATTAGCATGCCGTCTTCATATTGGTCCGAGTTATCACGAGTTACGGTTCTGTTTGCTGAATCTATCAGAAAACTGTTTGCTGTTTCCCTATTAGTCTAAATTTATAGGACATTATAACAGGAATCAATACTGAACAGGACATTTCTGATCTCAGGTCAGCACTTCTACATATGCTGACATCTGGCAAATGGACACGTACAGTATATCTGCCGAGCAAACTCGCAACAAAAGTGGCTTCCTCAGCTGATTGTAGCAGTTTAAAGAGGATATGATGCGGTTTGTCATAGATGAGGCCACATGAAGGTGATGATAGAGCACTTGAAAAAAACTGTGTGTGTGTTTTTTTTACCTTTTACTGTGAGTACACCACTCCAGCTCGTCTCTCCGCTCAAACTGGAGGCAACACAGGTGTAGGCCCCGGAGTCCGTTTCCTAGCAACAGCAGGTTCAGGGTCAGCGTTTGTACGGATATACTCGAGCACAATGCATTGCCTCACTCCACTTGGAGCATGGAAATCTTGACAAATGAGCACAAATTCCTCAAAATTGCCTATTATTTCGCAATAGTACAGGATCAACGGTAATTACTATTGAAGCTAGCGACAGGAAGAAAATAATGTGCTGCTGTGAAACCTAGCGAGCTGCATATGTTGGCATATTTCTACAGCATCACAGGCATATACCTAATGCAGAGACAAAATAATGACTTCTATTACAGGCGAACTATAAACTGTATCTTTCACAGAGAATGACGAATAAATGTTATCATTATCAACGCTGAAAATAGTTGTGTTTCTTAATTTTGTGGAAACCGAGACCGAGAACGTTCCAAAGACCTGGATTTATTTGAAATAGAAAACGTTATAAATGTCTTGGTTGCACTTTATTTTACAGTACGTGTACTTACATGTACTTAAAGTGTACTTACAGTGTATTTATGTAAGAAAGTTCTGGTAATACAAGGTAACTACAATGGGGTAGGGTTAGGTTTAGGGGTAGGTTCAGGGTTAGTACCTAGTTATTACATAGTTATTGTTATTACTATAATAAGTACATAGTATGTGCATGAGAAACAGGACTGTAAAATAAAGTGCTACCAATGTCTTTAAAGTGACTTTTTATCAACGTAATGCATCCAATGCTGAAAAGAAATGGTAGTGTATGCTAATAACATTAGACTAAAATCAATATGCAACTGCCTAACCCTTTAAACAATTGAAAAAAGCAAACCAGGCTGGACAGTTTAATCGGATGAATCCATCAGAGTTTGAGATTGTTTTCAATGTGGGAATTCAAGTAATTTTTTATCTTTCAGTTCGATTAAAGATATTTATGTGTATCATTTGCGCTAGCGCTAGCATGGGTGTATTGGACGTGCAGTAAGAAAAAGCAAATATAAAGACAAATTGGCGCACGGTGGGGAGGGCAAGGGGTATTACATTTTTACCAAAGGGCCGAGGGGAGAAGTCAGGCAGAAATTGCTTACGACAGTGAGAGATGTAGCAAAGCTCTTCTCTATCTATCTCTCCGTGACAGCGATCTAATAGTGCTGACAGCTCAGGGGCATCAATGACACGTCTGAGGATTTGACTCATCGGTGATGCACACATACATTCACACACCATGACCTCGAATTACTGTCGGCTTCCTTGTGATGTGTCTGTTTTGTCTTTAATCTAGTTTTTCATGTAGAGACTAGAATAATGCATGTTAGCATGAATTAAACAGCAGCTGTCGTAAACAGTAGATATTAGAGGAAAAGCCGGAAAACGTGTTGTCTGAAACTCAATCCACGTACTGAAGAGTAGCTTTATATCCTCAGGCAGTACAGGAGTGTGTTGAGAGCGTTATTTGGTCACTTATGAATCTCTCCTGGGAGGAGGAGGAGAGCAAACACAAGGTGTAGAAACTGTTTTCTCTGTGACCTTTTGCTCTTTTGAGTGGATAACCTCATTGGTTAGACCTCTGCTGTGCTGGCTAGTCATTGGTGGAAAACTGGAAGAGCTGAGAGAGGTAAGCAACTGGGGATCGACTGATTAATCATGGATGGCAGCTCTGGGCTCAGCGCTAAACACACTCAAAAATGAATGAGTGGAAAAAGAAATCAGGAGAGAAATACTTGAGTACTAGTTAGTAAGGATTGTGAAAGATTTATTCTTTTGAGTCAGAACTTTTAATGAGCTGGATGATTCAACATTAGTTGACTCAATTAACAATTTTGTGAAATGTGAACTGAATCAACTGAACAATTTGTCATGTATCAAGTATCACTATTTTCATGAACTCTTATAAAAGTGATACGCAATTGTTGCGATTGTTAACTAAAACCAGAAGTATATATGTATATATATATAATTAAATAGTTGGTTTAAAACAAAATCTAAATATTAGATAATAAACTTAAAAATAAAACCCAACCTTACCTGAAAGAAGAACTTAAGTTAAAGTACTAAAATGACTGAACTAAAACTGAAATAAAAATAAGTTAATATGAAAAAGAAATTAAGAAAAAAGAAAACTGACAAAAGCACGTAAAATTACTAAACCAAATTTAAAATAGAAATGGGAAAAAAAACTAAAGCAAATAAAAGTTTGTAAAATTGTAAATAGCATAAAAATAATAAACAAAAAACACTGGCTACTCAGGCAAAGCTATCACGACTTCATAAGACTTGAAATATAGTACACAACTCATATGATATGCTTTCATGGTTTTTCTTTTGTCATTTTGCAGCTTGAAAGCCCCATCCTCATTCACTTTTCACTATACAAAAAGTACTGGCCCAGGATATTCTTCAAAAATTCAGCCATACCATACAGCTTTGGAACAATGTACTGGAGAAAAAAATAATCACTGAATTTTGTGCTGAACTATTCCAAGCTATTACTTTTTCTCTGACTAAAACACACTCATTCTTTTTTTTCATTCTCCTGGCACAGATGAGAGCAGGCAGTTTCTGGTGATTTTCCCAGTATAATGGCACCCCTTCACAGCGCTCTCCCTTTCTCTCTCCTTCCCTCACACACTACCATCTGTGCAAACCCCAGTGTCCGTGCCCCCTTGTGCTCTCCCATCATGCCGGGGTAATCGTGAACTAAAGGGGGCCAACAGAAGCACCAAACCAGAGAAGACAGGGCCAACACCAGAGCCAAAGATGCCCATCTAAACAAAGCATGCAATGCTTAACAGGCCAAATAAACAAAACTCAACACAAAAGCCTAAATTCTAACTGATAAAGGAGGGTGCTACTTAAATGGGCACAATTTTTTGGCACTAGCTGTCCACAAAGCCACTGTACTGAATATCAAGGGTACATTTAAAGTTTTGCAAAAAATTGCAGAGGGTACAGGGTTGCTGAGAGGAGCACATAAACATTGCTAGACTCCCCACCTTATTCTATATCCCAGAATTTGTATTTAATTAAGGCACAAGTGACTGTCAATCATTCCAGGGCACGATCAATTAACACATCAGGCCTGTTCACATCGGTGGCACAACCTCAGGTAAAACCTGCAATCTCACACACCCCTGAGGCCTTGAGGAATGGATTTCATTAGGCTAGCATGCACTAACACTAACGACAGCACACGCTCTCATTACAATCATAATTACCAGTTTGATCACAGTGCACAACTCACTCATGAGCGGCTGGGTCACCCCAAAACCATCCACGGAGCAAGTATTAAAATCGATCTGCTAATTAAGCCTGCCTGTTTGCTGTAAACTCAATTGCGTGTTTTATCCCCAAGCCACTGATCCGATAGTAGTAATGACATTTTACAGCAATCATCTGTGTCTAAACGTCACATCGGCGTGTCTGAAAATGCACAGCAAGGGAAATTTGTTCATATGGATTATAGTATAATAGCATATGGTGTCTGTCAAGGAAGAGAGACAACATGCAAAGAAGAAGGGCTTGATAAAAAAAAACAAAAAACATATTACATATATTAATATCCATTAGGGATTAGCATTTTGGAAAATAAAAGCGATAGATTCTAAAAAACAAACCCTTATTAGCACACTTAAAAACTATCTTGACTGAAGTACCTGCAGGGATGTGATTTGTAAAGTGCCGTTTTCCATTAGGCTAATGCGCCCGTCGCTGCCCAGGATTCTCTGGCCGTCGCGCTCCCATTGGATGCTCGGAAGAGGGTTGCCCATCACATGGCACTGCAATTGGGCGGAGGTGCCTGGAACGAGCGTCTGGTTGGCCGGTCCTTGGCGGATGATGGGAGGGATCCGGTCGGATGGGGCTAAAGATGAAGAGAATGAGAGAGGCATGGGCCACAAGACCCAAATTCGCATGTAACACCACCATATCACCCACCTTGTTCAAATGATACACAAGAGATTGTTGGAAAAGACACACTACGAATTATGCTAATTGGGATTCTGAGACTAACATGATAATAAGATACAATATCATCGTGCAATATGACATATAATGACAAAAACAAATACATTAAGTACAAAAAACAAATCTAATTAATGCCCAGTGTTAAATTCATCTTTTTACTTAAGCATTCATTTTTTTTTTTTTTTGGATTTTAGATCAATGACACAGGCCTCCGGATATCATTTGATTGAGTTGCGGTGCAGCTATAAACTATTTTTGAAATTAATGTATAATGTTCACAAACATGAAAAAAATCTTACCAGCCTGAAGCCTGGTATGGTAGTGTAATAGCTTGAAATGGCTTTAAAAAATGTTTAAATACTTTTTTGAAAGGAAAACATGAAATCGTTTAAAGCTATTAAGAAACTACAATTTGTGTAAGATTATTTCCACAGTCTACATTAATTATCATATTTATGTAACCATGTGCATATACCTCTAATCACTTATGTTGTACAGTATGTTACAGCTTGGAATAAAAAAAAATAAAAAAATTTACTGCACTTTTCCACACAGGTGGTTGTAAATATTTTTCAGGTTGAAAGGTATGCGGCAATATAGCAATAATGCATTTCAATGAGGCACTCTAGAATAATTACAGTAGCTTGTGTTCTTCTACAATTTATTCTTCCATTTCCTGTACTTCAGCTGCATCTCCTTCTATAGACCAGTGTGATGGCTTAACACCGCCGTGTTTCCATGAATAATTTATTATTTGTTTGACTACAACTGAAAAACCTACTGTCTGTTGACCTAAGCGAGGAGAAATGTCCATATATAAATAATTGACAATTCGGTTACTTTAGCATTCTCATTTGAAAAAAAACCAAGCACCCGGGAAAGGCAGCATGCATCTCTGACATTTTCACTCCACTGCGGTAAGAAAAAGAAAAGACCATGAGGTCAGAAAGAAAACAAGGGCTGTATCTCTCAAACAAAACCATGTTGTGTTTCTACATGATGTGAAATTCATAGGCACGAGAACCACATCCTTGGAAGCAGTGACCCAGTGCTGCACTTGTCTTCTATAGGTCATTTTATTGTGTAACATGTAAGAAAATTACAGCAAATATCAGTCAGATGATGCCAACATGTCAGGGTCATCATCCTTAGAGGCTACAACAGGCACAGGGGTTTCTGGGAAATCATATCAGAGGTTGGATTTTTAGCAAACATACAGCAGACTGTGTTGATACTGGACTCTCTGTAAAGTTTTTTCAAGTACATTCACACACACGTGTTGTACACATAAAAAGTTTATTCTGTTACCAGGGAGCAGCATATGTTCCTGGGGTTATTAGCATAGCTCGATTGTGCCCTGTCCTTTCTGATCACGTCTCCAGGGCTTCCTGCTGTTCTCCCATTTGCAGAATGCAGAAATTTTAATCTGGGGCAGCTTTGAAGATTTGTAATTTATTTTGGTTTAGAGCAAAAAGGCTATGGCGAGCAAAGCGGCGATTTGTTCAAACACAAACAAAAAATCTGTGTTATAAGGCCTCACACAAGCAATTCAATTACATGTACAGTTCTGGACCTTTAATGTAGTTAGAGTGATATTAAAATATCAATACACGCCAACCGCCGGTGTTTGATGTAGCTGGTGGGGGTATATGAAAGGGCAACTGTGTGCATGTGTGTCCAAAGCTAGTTTCAAGTATTTACTCACTGCTTTCCACCTCCAGCAGGGCTTTGGTCAAGATGCTGCCCGCCACACTGATGGCCTGACAGATGTAGTACCCAGAATCCTCGCTGTGCACATCTGTAATGGTCAGCTCTCCGCTTAACGACACGGAAAAACGACCGGACTGTGAAGGCGGCTGACTGGGAAACAGCAGGACCTAAAACGAAAACAACAACAAAAAGACTAAACATGATAAATCACATTTAAAGCTGATGATCTTTAGCTATGCAGAAATAGATCAACTTACAAAAGACAAATATAAAACTTTTTCATTGCATTCTTTATTTTCTAAAAAATAACCACAGTCCCACCTAAATCGGATCGGATAAGTCATTTGAAGAGATAAAACAGCAGCACACGTCAGTTAAACTCTATATTAATACATCAACTATAAACAGGCTAGGATTTGATTATTTTAATTAATACATTTAATTATATTCTTACATTTTGTAAAATTATTATTTTCTTTTAATAAATACAGTTTAAAATACTTTACATTATACTTTATATTATATATTATATTTTTTATTTTTTTTTATTAGAAATAATATATTAGCATTATTTGATATTAATAGCAAGTCAATATAAAATTTGGTTAAAATGTATTAAAATGATCATTTATATGCTGTTATCTTATAAAAATAATAACTCATTGCAATTTTTTTTTACCATATGGAATATGATAACCAATATGTATACACTTTCATAATATAAGCATTTTACTGCTGTTGTTTTATTAAATCAAATAATTCACTCCAGCCTGTGAGCAAACATGATTTTACCACACCCTAAACAACAATAAAATCATATTAACATGCAGCCTCTTGTGGTTTTTCTTTACTGTTCGTGACTGATACAAATTACAAATAAATTAAAAAAGATATGGGATAATGTAATTTGTGACTCATCACAATCACTTAGATTGAAGAGCTTGGATGAAATGCCTGATTTGCATTTCCATTAATAGAAAATCACTAAGCATTCAGTGTGATACTCGGGTATAAATTTAGTTGACTGCTGAGATTCATGTCCACAAACGGGCCAAACAATAGCTGCAATATCTCAGCTGGTGTTTTAGAGAGGGGGGGTCAGGACGAATGCCAGACACACAAAAGACAAGGCCGAAGGATTTTAAGGAGTCTTCCTCCTTTAGCACGATGCTGCAACACTGACAGCTGCCCTATTGTTCCTATTTGGCAGTGTGTGTGTGTCTCGGTTTCATTTTTGGGGATAATCCAGTGGTCCCCTCACCCCGGCCCTCTGGCTCTGACTGGACTCACCCTCATCCTCAATACTGTTCTATATCCACTGACCTCACAGATCGGCCACACATGCACCCACAGGAAAAAACAAAACAAAGAATAGACGAGAGATTAACCGGAGAAGAGTTCATGGCCTGGTGTACAGCAGACATTTGATCACCTCTGGCCTATGACACACTCTGCTCAAAAAAAAAAAAGGAAGGATGGAGGGAGGGATATGGGAACTGGCTTCCTTCCTTATATCACAGGCTTATTTCTTCATTCTTCTGCTGTGCTTTATTAATTGGGACATGAGTGTGTTATCTAGGTGGGCCCAGGGACATGTTCTATCCTCCTCTGACCCAATAAGGAGACACGGATGTGAACAAGCTCCTGCAGAAACCCCAGAGTTCCTTCTAACCCGGTGAATGGCCTGTCACCAGTCTCGAAACTGGCTGCAAGGCATCCTCTCTCTATTTCTTTCCCTTTGTTTGACCCTGAAACACTTTGAAAAAAAACAACTGTGTAGTGCTTCTTGCTTCTTATAATGTTACACAAATAAAAATAAATACATTTTTTGAGATTCACCAACATACAGGTTACATACTGTTAACACACACAAAACTGATTCAAGTTCAGTTTTGCAGGAGAAAGATGCTGTCAGCGGTCAAACACATTGTATGTACTGTCACTTGAAATGATATGTTTGCTGTCATGTCAGCCAGCATATGATTACAAGTGACAACACTCATGAGTCAAAGACAGACAGCCAGACATTTGTTTTCAGAGCAAAAGTGCTTCTTGAGAAACTCATCCTCCAGGTGAGATCAGATGAATAATGAAAAATAAATCCATCAGATTGCCAGCCTATATGGGTACTAGACTTGCCTTCCCATGCACAATCTTTGAAGTGTCACTCATAGATCCACAGTGTGCTGACATCTTGCATAATAATGAATTTCGAGTGACCTCAAAAAGAATTTGGACAGTCTGGTCACACATTTTTTCCTCTATACCCCCTTTCCTCAAATCTTACCCTGGAGGTCCAATGCACTGCAGAGTTTAGCTCCAACCCTGATTAATGTCACCTGTCTGCCATTTTTGAATGATCCCAAAGACATTGATTGGCACTGATTAGCATGCTCAGGTGTGTTTGATTAGGGTTAGCGCTAAACTCTGCAGGAAAGTGGATCTCGAGGTCCAGATTTGAGGATCCCTGCTCTATACCATCCACTATATATATAATTAATTTTTTTTTTTTTTACTAATATCCTTGGTCAATACCCTAGAGTTCAACCCTTTCTCAATTCAGCAGATACCTTGACGTGTTTTGACACTGACTGTAAGGGTTCCCCGGCGTGCATCTATGTACTGTTGTCTCTTACCTGACTGCCTTCTTTCTGCCAGAACACAGCAGGAGGGGGATTTCCCTTCGTTCCACAAAGAAACGTGACAGTACGGCCTTGGGCAGAGATCTGATCCCGCGGACGCACCACGATCTGAGGAGGAACTGAAGAGGAGAAAAGAAACTTGTGAAGCTGCAGATCCACACACAACAAATCAAGACCCTATGGAGTCTATATGCGCTTCTGGAATGTTCTGCTATCTATATACCTCCTCCAAGGTGAGACCATCTTACAGTTACAGAGTCTGGCAGCTTTGTTTAGTTTAAACTTGAGTCTCCCAAGGAGTAGAACTGTGTGTGTGTGTTAGTTCTGCTGGCGGCATGCAGTAAAGCTGTCATAGCTGATATTGTACATAGTGTCACATCCTGGTACCAGTTCTGCACAAGAAGATAAGGTTAGTGTAGAGTGTCTTTACTATGCAAACAGCACTCTGAGGTATGAAGTCTGTTTAAACTTAAGTCAAAGGTCATACATTAATAACCCTCACTATATTTAGCGGAAAATATGTAAAAAAACCAACACTGACACCTTTACCCATAAACAGAATTTTACTTTGAAAAGCATGCCCAAAAATAATCCACATCGCATTTTAGGACTGCTTCGACACAAAGCAGGGCTTTTGAAATCTCAAGTAGGGCTATGACCAAATACATATAATTACTGAAGGTAGAGGTTCCAGTGCTGGTCTTTCTGAGCAAAGAGAGATGGATATAAAGAGCTTAATTATTATTAAAGTCTTTTCTTCTCTGTGCCTGCAGAGAGGCTTTAAAGCACATGATAGCACATCGGATACAGTGATGAAGAGCCCTTATGTTGTGGGGGGATATGCGGGTGAATCGAGAGCAAATATACATTAATATATTAGCAATCTGGCCTCTTTCGCCTAATGTACATTTTCTGTCCATTATTGAGGGTCTGGATATAAATGAGGACCTCTCAACTCCTAAGAGCATCATTGGGTGGCCAATGGGTTTGTCTCATTTATCTCTCTGCTGATCCATTCCTCCATCTCGTTTACTTTCTCTTTCTCAGTCTCTTTGATGAGACCGTGTTGGCTTTCTTTCTGCTGCAGCTGGTTGGTTCTTGCCCTTAGTGTGAGTTTGATCAATGGTTGTTCATGATGGATGCTAATCTGCTGGTCTTATCTTCCCTGGAGCCATCTATCTACCCAGCAACATCACAAGGCCTTGAACAGTTTCAACCAAGACCCAACACATATTGTGTGTGCGTGTGTGATGAATTATATCACTTAAATCCTGTTAAAATTTGTTTAAAATGAAGCAATTTTTTAAAATGTTGCCCAAGACCTGTGTTCAGTTTCGTTCTGAATAACTGTTTTCATGCACAAGAAATGTCCCTGAATGAGGTCAGATGAACCCAAAAGAGTTACGACTAACTAGTCAATTGGTTGTACTCAAAGAATTTTCCCACTTATCTTTTTTTTTTTTTTTTTTGGTGTAGGTGAATGGATGGATGTTCAGTGTATTCCATTTTCTGTCATTTCAATTCAGCTTTCTATGAGGTTTGCCCATTTCAATTCAAATTCTCACTCAACAATTGAAAGGAAGCCAATTCTTCCAATTTTAACTGTGCCCAAGCCTGATACTTTAGTAATATTAGTTCCCCTATTAGTAAATGAAGCTGCATGATAGATGGGGTTTGGAATTTGTAGCAGCGATGGTGGAATATAAACTAAAGTGATGATCGGCCTTCAGTTGTCGGAGCACGGCTGGGCTGATGGGTATTGATTATTTCCGTGCTATTGCCCTTTATCAGGCGCCTGTGAATGTGCAATGCTGTCACCTTTAACCTTCACCGGCTAATTGATTTCGCATCCTCCTTCCCAATCCTGTGCAATTTGTTTTCTGGTGTTTCACACACGATTAGAGTGACGCGTCAGCTCTGACAACATGCATTTATACTCAGGAAGTTCTTTCTCCTTTAGCTCACCTTAAATTTCCCACTAATTCATCAAGCCGAAGGGCTGATAGCATTTGTACCTTCCCTACTAATGCGCCTAACAAACTGAACTCTGTTTGTCTCACATTCTACTTCTTGTCTCACATTTTACTTCAGTCACTCTTTTATTTCACCCCACCACTGACTTAGTCTCTCCCTTTTCTATTTATTTTTGTCTTTTTCATCACAAAAGTCTAATACAATCCAAAAGATGCAATCTGCATCAATGCAGCTGTCTCAGATCAATTTTCTGATTGGCTCCCTGCCTGCCTGCTGGCTTTTTCTCATAGAGTCGTTGAGCGTAGGCTGCACCACAGCTTGGAGGCGACATGCATGTTGAAACAGAACAAGGCCCAATAGGGAGCTTGGCCACAGGGGTCATTGAGGTTGCTGTCAAGAGGTCAAGCAGGATCCATATTACTGACACTGGAGGTCAAATCTGAAACACATCCATTGTCACTTTAATTTAGAACACTAGTCTAGAGAGACCTCAAAGCAAACTGGAGAGGTAATGATACCAATTTCCCATTCCCTTTGCATTACGGACTATAATTCTAACCTGGAGCTTATGCAAGGACTGAAATATTGACTTAATGATATGTAATACTATGAATCTTATGATTCCTCTCTCTCTAGATATAAAAAAATGAATATATATGTGGAAAATGAGATGTTACTGAAACACGCTGTCTCAAGAGATTTCACTCTAAAAATATGTAGCAACAAAAAGTGAAAGCAACTAACAGAATGTGCCTTAGGCTGTGATAAATAATTACCAGTTAAAAGAATGTTACAGAAACAGCATGGCGTTTGGAGAGAATGGAGGTGTCATATGCATGCTAATGTGGTATGACAGGGAGAAGATTTAGGGAAAGGATTTAAAAAATACATAATGCCTCTACCAGCACCAAACAGGCCATGATTTTCAAAGACAAAGCAAGTGGATGAGGATGCCAGCTCTTTGAAATATGGGCCAAATAAATTCATATAATAAAATAATAATATTGCAAATGAATATATACGTGTGTGTGTGTGTGTGTGAGACACATCCAAAATAAAAGTTTGTGTTTACATAATACATGTGTGTGTACTGTGCATATTTATACATATATATAAATACACACATATATATATGTATGTATATATATATATATATATATATATATATATATATATATATATATATATATATATATATATATATATCGATGAAATTCATACTTTAAGGGCACAATAAATTAATCAAAAGTGTAATAATATTAATAATAAATGTTAACAATGTTAACAAAAATAATACTTCTAACAATCTTAACAAAATAATATCAATTTGGTTGTTAATATTATTGCCAGGGAAAATTCATAAAGTCACCTGTAACTTCCTAGTTTAACTCTAATCCAAGTATCTTCCTCAAAATGTCACAGATTATACAAACAATATCATAAAAAAATCTTTACTACTACTACTGCTACTATAATAATATATTTTCCATTTTAATTTATTATAAAATCATTATCATAGATAAACATTCATTTATCTTCTAAAGTTAGCTATGGAGAAAAAAACACATAACTGCTCAGCCATAAAATCAACTACAACTATTACAAATTATAGATAGAATACCATCTGTTAAGATATCTATAAGTCTTTCTGGACATCTCTTCCTGGAAGTATCACAGATGGTGTATTTGACAGAATAGCAGTAGACAGAGCTGTGAAGGTGCCACACTGGCTGGCTGGGTAGAGACAGGTCAGAAGTGTCAGCCACTCACACAGGCTAAACAAAAGTGCTGAAGCTAAAAATTATTCATGGAACTTCATTTTCTCCCAAGTCATACCACGTGCAAGGATCCAACCCCCTCACACTCCCTTTGGGAGAGTTAGTGGTTAGTGAATACACAGCCACAAACTCGTATGCAGATTCATCGCCAAAAAAATGTGTCTTCAAACACTGCGTCTATCCCCAGAGAGACTCGCCATGACAGGCAGTTGTCAGTGTCGAACAGTCATGCAGACAGAAAGTGTGGAAGGGCCATGCTTCAGTGCTCAGCACTGCAATTAAAACCCCCTACATGCAATTAATACAATCTTTAGAGTGTAACCGATTAAACGCTTTACAGCATTGCAGGTTATCTACACCAATACAGGGCACATGTTTACAATGCCTAGCTGAGCAGCCGTTTCTGTCTGGCAATACCTGCCAAATTCATAAACTGTATATTTACTGCATAATTAAAAACACTAACGTCATCTGCTTAAATGTGGTTACTCAGAGAGCTTGTGCTGTTTTAAATACTCCCCCTTGAGGATCCAGTAACATGCATGGGTTAAAATCAGTCCTGTCAGAGTTTGGAATAGAACCCACTTTTTTTGGACAGCTTAAAATGAGCACAGTTGAAGAAGCGTTTCAGTGCATCGGGATTAATCTGGCGTAAATCGCTGCTACATGGGTTTATTTCATATTTATTGTCTCAGCTCTTAGACATGCAAATAAAGAGGGCAGTTGAGGAAACATGCCATGGATTATTTCACGACGCTGTGCAAATGATGAAACTAATCCATCATCTTTAGTGGAAAGAAGACAGAATCTCTTCTGGTTTCTCCCTCACACAAAGTCTGACTAATCTAACCCGGTGTGTATTAAACGCATGGCTTTTCCACTGAATACAGAATGTTCTGACACACTTATCTGGCTTAGAAGCCTAGAAAAGTTCATTTTATAACTGTTGCAAAACCCAAAATCTAGCTTTTCACTGTCTACATCGGCATCTACTTTTAAGAATGTGTGAAAAACACAAGTTGATTTCAATAGACTTACAATAGCATGTTGCTACCAACTTGACGCTCTAATAGGCATACAGAAATCACATTGAAACAAATATTAACTATTTTATTTTCAATTAGATTCAATTATTGTATTGATATTATCCAGTACTGGATAAAATAGACTTTGAAATACTAATAGCAATGCTTTCTGGAATTGCCTTGTACACTACCGTTCAGAAGAAATTAATACTTAAAAAAAAATAATAATTAATACTTTTTTTAAAACAAGGACATGTTCAATTGATAAAAAGTGAAAGACTTTTACATTGATGCAAAAAAAAAATGCTGTTCTATTATATTTATTAATGAATCCACAAAACTTTTAAACAGAATTTCTCAATATGTTCAACGTTGATAATAATAAGAATTGTATTATTTGAGCACCAGATCAGCATATTCGAATGATTTCTGAAGGATCATGTGACACTGAAGTATGGAGTAACAGCTGCTGAAAATCCAGCATTTCCTAACAAATGAATAAATTACATTTTAATATACACTGTAATAAAATAGGAAACAGAAACGCCAACTTAAATTCTAATAATTCTAAGATTGGAATTATAATAATAGCATTAAATTCTAAACTACTATTCTTGCTGTATTTTTGATCAAATAAATGCAGCCTTGGTAGGCATGAAAGACATGAAGTATGGACAAAACAAGATTGCCTAAAAAGCTGCTTCTTATTGATGAAATTAAACTTAGAGCAAATTGAGATGTTGGCATAAATCTCCAGCATTTTGGATTTTTTTATGAATTCATCAGTCACACTTTATTTTAGGATCCAGTTCTCTATTAACTAACTATTAACTATGACTTTTGTCTCAATAAAATCCTAATCACTGCTTATTAACATTTAGTACTGTATTTGTTAAGTTTAGGTAGGATTTGGGATGTAGAATATAGTCATGCAAAATATGTTCTTTATATTTACTAATAAAACAGCCAATATGCTAGTAATATGCATGCGAATAAGCAACTAGTTAATAGTGAGAATTGGCCCCTATACTAAACTGATTCCCAATCATTGAATTCTTTACAGATATTCCAAAAACTGGAAATATTTACATATATATATATATATATATTTTTTTTTATAAGGACTTGCCTTGAGCTATTCATAACAAACCTCTGAGCAATAAATTATTCCTTTAGGTACATTTACATTACATTTACATTTAGTCATTTAGCAGACGCTTTTATCCAAAGCGACAAATGAGGACAATAGAAGCAATCAAAAACAACAAAAGATCAGTGATATATAAGTGCTATAACAAGTCTCTGTTAGCTTAAACGTAGAATAAGAATAGTGAGTGCTAAAGTTAGAGGGCCAAATAAAGATGGAAGAGATGGGTTTTAAGGTACTGTTTTTAACAGCTTTGACATGGATTTCTTTGCTTAAAAACGTTGTGTATAGGTGGGCAGCTCACTAGGTTTTGTATGATATTTTATGTCAGGCTTAAAAAAAAAAAAAAAAAACACTTCCATTTAGTAATTCATCCAAGACACAACTAACAAAAGAAAAAAGAAAAGCACCAAAGACCCAAGCCGGGCTGTATGACAACTTCCACCCTGCAGGGAATGGTTTCCTTTTACCCGCTTGCTTGCCTTTCTTTCATTCTGTCTGTCTGTCTGGCTAACACTGAAGTGCCCTGTCAGCATCAGTTGTTCCCCCTTGTGAAAAAGCAGTGTTTTTCCTTGACAGAAATAACATATCTGTACTCCTCATTGTGCCTTGAGTTAAATACAGGTCTTGCAAGAAAAACAAAGCAAGGGGCATACAATTCAATTTCTAAAAAAGCCCAAAGTGAGAGTGTTCATTTTATGCCATTTATGAACACTTTTAAGGGTAAAACGATTGTGGGCTTCGTGACTCCGCAGGGCTTCAAAGCCAAACGCAAGAGGTTTCTTCTGACAATATGGAGTTGTTCTAGCTAACTGACTGGCCCACACAGCACAAAACCATTGTGGAAAAAATCAGTTCCAGATCCCTCAGATCTTCTAGATCTTACATCCACTAATGCATTATGGGTACTACAGTGGTAATGTTCAAAGCTTCGGAGCAGAGGACCTTTTATTCAGTGTCTCTGTAATCTGATCATGCTTTTCTCACTGTCTGGAGTGAAAGGACTGAGGTCACTCCTGCACTGCGCTAGATAATGACCTTTTGTAACTCTCCTCAGTAAAGAACATCCACAGCAGTCAAAAGACTGCATTTTCGATGCCATTTTTAACAGAAAACCAGTATCACTGCTCAAAGTTAATGAGCTGCACTAGAATAGAAACTCATTACTTTTGTATGTAGAGGGATATTTCAACCAAAACAGAATTCCGTAATTATTCCAAACCTGTATAAAGTTCTTAATTCTGCAAACTACAACAGATTTAATTTTTTCCATACAATGAATGTCAATACGTTTCAGTGTTGTTTTGGACCACACTGATTTACATTGAATGGACAGAAACAGTTTCTTCAAAATGCCTTCTTTTGTGATTTTCAGAAGAAGGACACAACATGACACGAGGGTGAATAAATAAAAATTGTCGTATTTTTGAATCATCCTTTTATGCGGAAGACTTTGGCACAAATGTATGGCCAGCACAGGGTCTTAACCCTGTCACAAGCAATTACAACCTCCAAAACCTGACGCACAACCACACACATGCAGAGAAATGAAATGGAATGGTACTTACGAGATGGGCCCACTATAATGGAGGTGAGGGTGGAGAGAGAGAGAGACAAAAAAATGGACAAAAATGAGATGAGTGAACTGGAAAGTTGGATTTTGATTTGTATTTAGAACATGAAAGAAAAAAAATAGTCTTGAGTGATTAATGAAACACAAGTAGGATGAAACAACAACAACGGGAGGCAGCGACAGGAAAAGGAGATGAGGAGGAAGTGATGAGAGAAACTCTAAATTATGTTTTGTCCATGTCATGTTGGAATTACCATAATTACCAGATGACTCTGAGCTGTTGACATCCTTGGGACTCACAAAAATATTTGTTTCTATGACAACACTAAAAAAAAGATGCATGTGCACTTTGTGGCTGATGGACTTTGTTTAAAAACACTTCCAGATATAGAGACAATACTTACTATAAATACTTTAATATGTTAATATAATATTTATTTATTTCATATTTTACTAGCTATTTTATTACATTTGTTTGTTCAACGTCTTGATCAAAGCACACTCTAAACAACGATTATAATAAAAATATAGATTCTTTTAAGTATTTTCAACTCAATTATACAGCCATTTTGGTTGTTTCTACGTGATATTAAAATAAACAAAAAGTGAAGAAGTCGAGTCTTTTTAAACCAAAATAACAACTAGTAATTTTGACAAAAGTTTTGACAAAAACGTGCAGTTTCGCAGTTGGAAAACTCAAAACTACGCTAATTCCAGCATGATATGAACAAGAATGAACTCGTGTTATAGATTCCTTCTGTCTGACAGTGAAGCCTACAATGTTTCTACAAAGCTGTACTAATATTTCAGTTTCACTCCCACGTTGAAACATCTTCCATCAGCTGTCAGGTGAAATCATTCACAGCAAGTGTGTTGCTATAAACATCTATTAAGTGTGTGGAATGTTCTTAATGCGTGCATGTTCCCAAGCCCACAGTCATGTTTTATGAAGCAAAATGTGCTTCTAACCAGATGGAATTATGTTAATTGCATCTGGCAGCTTTAAATAAATGGCTGTTGCCATAGCACTTCACTCCTGTAATCAGCAAAATGCAAGGCCAGCATGTGTGTGTGGGTTCTGGCTAATACAATTCAGACTCGGTTCAGTGTGTGTGAGAAAAATGCTAAAGTCAGAGAGAAGAATATAATAGAATTATTGTTGAATCTGTCAAATGTGCTGCTGTGTGGACGTGTATGTGCATGTGTGTGTTTCAGAGAGAGTTACTGAGCTAAGCAGCATTTGTGCATCTGCACAGTTGTTGTAGCTCACCGTGGACCTGAAGTGTTCCGGATGCTTCGGCTTTGCCCACGCTGTTCTCCGATAAACAGGTGTACGAGCCCTCATCTTCAGCTTTTACCTGAGTAAGACGTAGGCTGTTGTCGGCACGGATCTCAAACCTGCCAGGAAACACACACACACAACAATGTTATGGTCTAGTTTTTGCCTATAAACAGTCCCACTATTCTTTGCCAGCTGTATCAGCAAAGTTTTGCTATATTGGATTATAACTTCAGTGCTGCTGCTAACAGTGTGTAATGAGTTTTTTACTTTTATATACATATATTTAACTTTCATTTACATTATTTGCCAACATAATTAATATAAATATTAAATAAAAATATATTAAAGGGTTAGTTCACCCAAAAATGAAAATTATGTCATTGATAACTCTCATAACTCTCATGACCCTCATTTCGTTCCAAACCTGTGAGATCTCCGTTCATCTTCGGAACACAGTTTAAGATATTTTAGATTTAGTCCGAGAGCTCTCAGTCCCTCCATTGAAGCTGTGGGTACGGTATACTGTCTGTCCATGTCCAGAAAGGTAAGAAAAACATCCTCAAAGTAGTCCATGTGACATCATGTGTTCACCAAATCGAACTGAATCGTTTTAAACGGTTCGCATCTCCAATAAGCATTAATCCACAAATGACTTAAGCTGTTAACTTTTTAACGTGACTGACACTCCATCTGAGTTCAAACAAACCAATATCCCGAAGTAATTCATGTACTCAAACAGTACACTGACTGAACTGCTGTGAAGAGAGAACTTAAGATGAACACCGAGTCGAGCCAGATAACGAACAACAGACTGACTCGTTCTCGAATCAAGAACTGTTTGCATCGGTTTTTGGATCACCAGTAGTGATGGGAAGTTCGGTTCTTTTCTGCGAAGAGGTTCTTTCGGACAGTTAGATTCAACAAACCGGTTGAAAAAAACCCTTCATTCAAGTCTTCGGTTTACCCGCGCTCTGTGTCAGTCTTCTTCACGCTCAATCACACATGCGCAGTATCATCAGCTCCCCAGTTCTCGAATCGATTACGTCCGACAGAAACGGTTCTCGGTTCAGTGTACTGGTGATCCAAAAACCGATGCAACCGGTTCTTTCGTTCGTTATCTGGCTTGGCTCGGTGTTCATCTTCAGTTCTCTTTAAAGGGACAATAAGTAACTTTTTAGGTATTTTATTATCTAAAATCAATATTTTTATTCATAAATATGCCCTCAATGGTGTACAAATACCTATGCCAATGTTTAAACTAATCCTTGTAAATGAAGAATTTATTATCTTTATATACATGGGACGGGTAGGTTGACGGAGGCTTCCATGTAGTTCCGCCATCTTGCAAAACTATAATAGCAGAGAGGGACAAAAAGTACTAAGCCAACGCGTTTCCACAGCGTGTTTTCGGTCAGAGCCAGAAACGCAGGTGCAGAGCAGTGAGAGGCGCTTGAAACTGCACCGGCAAGTTTAAAAGTCTGGATTGCATTCTTATTATGGACCATACATATGCCGCGCCACAGGAGAAGAAAACATCGTCGCCAAAACAGTCAAAAATAGATCGTAAAAGGAAACGTGACCGTAGATTACAGAAAACAAGAGTTAATGTCGGGGAAGCTTTTTCTAGGTGGAAAGAGCTAATGCTGGATAAAGATTTCAAAAGAGACGCTGAAGTGGCCAGTTTTCTTCTCGACAGGTAAGTCAGTGTTACAGTCTATATTATAATATTTTTTTAATATCTAACAATGCATATAATTCAGAAAATATAACGAATAAATTAGACATAACTACTAATTACAATATTTCATGTTTTCCACAGTCAGTAATTCATACTGTAACATTCGTTTGTTAGTTGTCATGTTGCAGTTTGTTTGAAATAACACACCTGTTCACCTGAAGGAAAACTCGACGAAGTGCTATTAGAAGACATCCCGTCAAAGCTTTTTGGTACATATCGCCTACCGTAGATGCAACGCGCATTTGAAAAAGCGAGGCGCTGGAGAGCAAAATTAGTTTGAATGCAAAATACAATTTCACCACTAGATGGGAGTAATTCCTACTCAGTGTCCCTTTAAGATTAAACTAATGTTAAATAAAAATACTGTATTTAAAACAGCTAGTTCATATATAGTCTAATTCTAACTGACCCTCTGATGTCACATGGACTACTTTGATGATGTTTTCCTTACCTTTCTGGACATGGACAGTATACCGTACACATAGCTTCAATGGAGGGACTAAATTTAAAATATCTTAAACTGTGTTCCAAAGATAAACGGAGATCTCACGTGTTTGGACTACATGAGGGTGAGTTATTAATTACATAATTTTGATTTTTGGGTTAACTAATTTAAGTAATGGTTTGCTCGCTCTCTCTCTCTCTCTCTCTCTCTCTCTCTCTCTCTCTCTCTCTCTCTCTCTCTCTCTCTCTCTCTATATATATATATATATATATATATATATATATATATATATATATATATATATATATATATAATTTACATTAAAATGTAGTTATTTTATTCAAATTTATATGTATTTGATACCTTAAAGGTATTATTATTAAAAGTGTATTATTGTTGTAAAGTGTATTTGTGTTGAAAAAAAATATAAATCAATTTAAAATCAATTCCATATATTAAGTAATGATAATACATTAAAATTATTATTGCTAGTGGTATTATTTCTAGCATTATGCATACATTCAATATAAAATAATGAGTAACTGTTTATTTTTATTAATCAATTTTTGTCTTTTATTATATTGCTGAAGCCACCGTTTTATTGCTTGTGACTGATCTCACCTTCCCCGAGGCAGTTCTCCTTCCTCTTTCCTCCAGCGTATGGTGGGAGTGGGGTCTCCTTGAACCTCACACTGAAAATCCACTGTGTCATCGGCAAGGACCACCTGATTCACAGGTCTGCGTACAAACATGGGCCGCTCTACCAGAGAAAGAATTCATCAGAGACATCAACGTGAGAGCGAAAGAGAGGAGATGAAAGATATAGCATGAAGACGAATTACAAACCTACCAAAAACTACAAGCTCAGCAGGGTCACTGTCCTTCTCTCCAACCATATTAGTGCCGACACACACATACATTCCTGCATCGCTCTTCCTTGTGTTTGAGATCATCAGCTTCCCACCACGGATCTGTAAAGATAAGTCAGGGGTACGCATTTAGAAAACCTCTAAGAGAAAAGACACTAAAAACGGAGTTGGTTCCCCTTGGAAGCCAAACATGTCGTGATGATGGATTCTGGGCTCTGGAAAAATGTAAATATTAAAGCAAAAGCCAGTTTGGTTGTTTATGAAACACTTGACACAGAGAGGGCAGCCAAACTGATACATTTAATAAAAGTGCTTTAATAGCCCATTTAGCCGAGTGGCTGATAAGAGAGTCATAGAATGGATAAATAAAAAGAGAGAGACACAAACAAAGGGATGGTGTTGTAATGTTGAGAGAACATAGAGATATATAAATATTAAAATATCTATTTAATAGTTTGTGCATGTTCGTTTGAGTTATTAATAGTAATGTCCTCTCTGAACTTCTTTTGTTTTTCAAAATGTTACCATATATATGTTTTGTTTTCTAGATTCAATAAAAATGTTATCTTTAGTCTTTAATATTGTAAGTCTTCGGTCTTCAGTGTCACATGATCCTTTTGATATGATGACTTTGTGATCAAGAAACATTTCTTATCATTATTATCACCACTGTTGAAAACATTGTGCGGCTTAATATTTTTGTGGAAACCATGATGTATATTTTTTTTAGGATTCTTTTGGATAGAACAAGAATGGTATTTATTTGACAAGTAGGCCTGTTTCAAAATGTATAGAAAGAAAGAATGGAATTATGACACTCACCGTTATCCTCTCGTCCTTGTCGTTCACTTTCACGTTGTTCCTCTTCCAGGAGATAGTGGGTTCTGGGTGTCCTCGTGGAGGGATGCACTCCATCACTGCCGGCTCCCCTGCTGCCACCACCACGTCACTGGGGGTCTGTCGGAAATCATCCCGGAGAACTGAAGAAACCGGGAGAAAAGACTCAAATGATCAGCAACTGGGATTGACGATCACTATGAATATAATAACTCCACAAACAGCTACACTTTATAGTGCTATGCATCAGCATTTTGGGATATTAGTTTATCACTTTGCAATCATTTTGTTAGTTCGTTTTTCTAGTTTCATTTGTTTGCATTGTTGTCCTGTTCTCCCCCTAGTCTTAATTTGCTCACTGTCCATGTCAGCCTGATAAATAATGCATTGTTTCCTCAAACACATGACTATGAATAATTAAATCAGTTAGACACGGGCAAAATCACCCTTTTTTGTTACTGATACTGGCAAAAAACGTCACAAACAGAACACAAGAATGACGGCATGGGCAAAAAAACACACAGAGCACTTGCACACACAAAAATGGCAACATAGGCAATAACCATCAGCACAAATATCCTTCAATCGACCTTCCTGCACCTTTGTGGCTGATGATATCAGGTCCCCTCTCAATCTGGACTTCCATTTTATTGCCATTTATCAGATTCTTTAGTGCCGGCACTGGCAATACTTTAATCTGACCCGTGCTTTATCAGCCCCTCTAAATCGTTCTGCAGCTGCACGTTTCCAATTGGTGTTTGTGGCCCAGAGCGAAAGGTCTGCATTCAGATGGAGCGGCTGAAGTGGAAGGCTTTCGATATTGTGTTGGATCAGATCCAAAAATGAACCAAACTACGGCTCTCTCACTCAGAACACAATATCCAGAGCTCAGACAGCAAATACATCCACTGAAATAAGACACTGTTTTAGTCGCCAAGTCATGAGAGAAGAACATTTTTAAAGAACAGACTGAACTCGAACACTAAAACAGGCAGCAGACACTAAATAGTGCCTGAAGAAATTCTGCTAGCAAAATTCTATTGTTTTTTTCATATCTTGATAAAAACGCAAATGCACCTTTGCTTTTTTTTCATTGACTAATAATTGCTTTCTGCTTATTCACACAGAAAGAGTTTATTCCAATTTCTGTCAGCATCACAAAATGTATAGAAATCTGTTTCTGCATCCGAATAGAAACATTCAATTCGGAATATTTTCACAATTTTGTATCTAACATTTGTGTATTTTTTCTTGCAATTTTTCTTTAAATTCTGTCTGAATTATGAGAAAAGGTTGCAATTACCTTTTTTTTTGTTTATCCCATGGTGGAAGCAAGCTTCCATAGAAATTAGTTTTCATCCTCTTTCTTTGTTGATGAATTATTCTTAATGAGGGGGGCGTGTGCCTGCTGTTGGTATTTAGCATAAGTCACACCCATTTTCATTTAAACATTTACCACACAACCTCTCAACTTAGCAAATTTATCTCAAGGCTAAGATAAACACAACAAAGCATTTTCATATGTAACATTTTTGTGCAAATGTATCCAAGACATTTATTTTTTGCTACTCTGAAATAAGAAAGACATACTGTTTTTTTTATGAACAGACTCAAAAACTTGAAATGGCATCCTTTCTTGTTCTGTTTTTCTCTTGACTGACCTGAACCTCTCCAAATTCTGTAATTCAAAACTCTAAAAAGTTTCAAACCATTAACTGAACTGAACTTTTTATTTTTATTTTTGAAAATTATTCAGGTCAAACAATGTATATTGCATATAACAACAAATCAAACGTTCACAGTCCCACTGTCCTTAAAATGATCCCATTACACATTAGCATTTTAAGATAAATGTGTATGAATGTTATAAATACTCTCATAAATGCGAGTCATTAGTCTTATCTGATGAAATCTATCATTGTCATGCACATAATAGATCGACGGCACCACAGTCAAGGTCTGCGGCTTGGGGACACCGTCTGTCCTTCAGCTCCGCGAGCAGTTACTGAGAGTTTGATGCTATCTCAAGGTCCCTAATACTTCTTGATGAGCAGAGGAACTGGAGTGTTTCTGCGGCAGATCCTCAAGATCAGAGTCACAAATCTTTAAAGGTGTTGTGAATCGATTTATTATGGCCAAAAAAACTTACTGAAAATCCAATCATGGACAAAAAACAACCAGACACCAGTTAGAATCAAATTTGTTGTTGACTATTAATTACTGGTGAGAATTAATTGGTGAATAGGATGTGTTTACGTGGGTGTGAGTGAATCACCGTGTACTCTTCAGGATGAATAATGTACAGAAATTACATCTAAATTACTGTGCTAATGTCGCTACAATGTCATCGCTGCTGGAGAGTTTGGTTTGATGAATGAAGCTCTCAGAGCATGTGCTAGTGAATATATATTGTTGATGAATCTAAAGCAGGACAACAGAACAGGCAGATATTAGTGTTAGCTATTTGGGGCGCCACTCTTTGCACCTCTAATGGATGTCTGTCAGCTGCCGCTGTTTTAATTTCCTTCCCTTCAAATGTATGCGATAGAGTGGCGTCAAGCTTGAATATACATTACACTTGGTGAGGATGTCATGGTGAATGATGGTGACATTCCTCCTTGACAAACATGAGTATAATTGGATGTCTACTGACGTCGCATTTTGAAATAGGAAAAAACCAAAGCCAGTTGTGACAATCACATTTCATCAAGCTATTTGAAGGTTTGCTTTTTTCTTCTATGATGCTTTTTTTGTAATCATTGTGCACCGCTAACAAAAAACACTGAATTTTATTTTAAGCCCGGTTCATACAAAATTACACAAATTTTGCCTGATTTGGCATAGGATGTCGTGGAGATTTGTGATAATGGGTTGTTGGGAAGCAAGATTCAATTGGAAATGTTTGTGGCACTATGGCAATAATCCAGCATTTATGCATAACGCATTTATGATGTTTCCTCGAGGGACTGTCAGGTTTTCTTTCTTATTAGGGCTTTTTTGACGACAAGACAGGGCAAAACGCGCTCTTTGCTAGCCATTGTTTGTTTACTATCTGTTTAGTCTTACCATATCGATGACAGCATGCATGCCGCTTAAAACGGCAAGCGATGAATGTTCCGGTAGCAATGTGTAGTCTGACATGTTTCTTCTTCACAGCACGACAAGATTTTTTGTTTACAGTGACCAACAAAAAATTGTGTAGTCTGAACCGGGCTTCAGTATACTACTATAGTAGGTCCCCCCCACCCCCCTTTATTTGCAACATGGGCAACAACGACATACATATATACAGTACATATAATATATATCATGGTAAAATAACTGTTCTGTGAGTCCTCTCATGGTTTACTGCTTTATTAGATGCCAAAACAACATTAGTAATGTTTCAAAGCAAGCCCTAAACATCTTCACAAGATTTTAGTCAGCAGGGCAGTTTTAGCCAAATCTATCTGAGCAAGTTTGAATCCTTGGCCCTACCTGCAGCTTTCATTAACCCCAATGAACGGTCCCGAAACACACTGTATGAGAGCCTTCAACTAATTAATTTACACACACACACACTCACATGCATTTAAACAGCATTAAAGAGGAGAGTCCTGTGAGCTTATGGAAATGTAATGTTGCCCTGTCAAGCCAACAACAGATCCAGTTCCCCTGAGAAAGGCACCCGCTGATCTGAGGGAAAATTAAGTTCTTGTGAGCTTTCCCATTCTTGCGGCTTCTAGTAAACAAGCAAACTTGCTATAATTATTAAAAGATGCTTTCTAAGCCAATAAAAAGTATGTATCATCTTATCTTGTTCCTATCTTGACAATCATGACCTTAAGATAAGGTACAAATTACTCTTTAACAGGTGGGAAAGGGTATAATTTCAATCTAGTTGGACCATTTCTGAATAAGAGAGCTTCTATAAACCCTGATTAGAATGCCAATTACCCATAAACCCTAGGGATGAAGGATTAGGACTATGACCTTCGACCCTTACGCCGGCCTCGAGGGGAAACCCCCTCTCCTTCTCTCCATCACTTCTATCTTCTCTGAAAACAAAGTCAGTGTAATCCTACCCGTGAGCGCCGCAGTCCACTTCAATTACCTCCCTCGGCTGCCACTATAGCTGCATTCTGTGGGGCATGGCTAATGAATCCCCCGACTCGCAACCTTTCCCCTCTCCAAAATCAATTCTTTATCCCCGCTCCTTCATTAATTTTAAAGTCGAATCTCTGACATTGTAAGTTATCCGTTAAAACCAGCAGCATACGACTCTGCTGGGGGCTTTCACTTGCACCCAATGCAGCTGTCTATAAAATCATGAGTCTGTTTGTTTGAGTCACTCACTAAGCGGCAGGTGAAACGCTTTACGAAATCAATTCAGAAGTGGAGACTGGTCTGTTTGAGGTCTTTTTCAGCATTACAACCAGTCTGGATTGCTCAAATGTGCATTTTAAAGTAGCTCTAAACACGACCACAGGTTGTCTTGATGTTTTTTCGAGGCCTTCAACAAAGCAGAAGGTTAGACTAAATGCACAAATGCATCCACTCAGCAATCATTCACACCTAATGAAATGGTTTAGCGTCAAGCGTGGTCAGGCACTCAAAAGCATGTTACTCTGTTGCCTGAAAGCTTGTGTGTTTTATGAGCCCTCGTGGATGAAATCTAATATTCAAATGTACGAGGAGAAATGACGAATGGCTCTCTCTCAGTGATGAAAGGTTTATGTTTGCAGGGGTGCTGTTGGCATTTGAGTCGGTCATCTGTCAATCTGTCCTCTCCGCATGAAGCGATCCGTCACATGCTCAAACATACACATATAGACAAGCGCCTGCTGAAGATGGCTTCATCGAAGCAGACACGGGCTGCAATCTCAGCGCATGATCATTAATCTTGCAAGGCATTAATCTTATTAAATTCGGGTCAGGAATTCATGAACTGTGTCAATATCACTTTTACAAGCTCTAATCCGTGTGCCTTGATATTAAAAATCTGCACCACTTCCTCCAAGGTGGATTTGATTTACGAATGGACAGGTGCCCAATGATGCATCTTACATGTTTATGATTTCATGCCATTTAATTACTCTCACTCCATTCACTTAAAATTCAAGCTATGTGTGTTTAGCATGTATAATCAGGTGGACAGGTGGTAGCTGACTGGCAGGCTATTGATTTATCTGACTGATGAGGTATAATGCTAATCATTATCCGCGTGTGTGGACATATGGAGAGCTTTGGGCCTGTCCGCTGGCCCCTCAACCCTCTCATCTTCTTTAAATGGCCACATTTGTCCTCCAGCCCCCTGAATGTCCACTTATCCACAACAGACCACCCCTGACCACCCTAGACCAAGACCTGAGGCAGAAAAAAAAAACCTTCCACTCAGACAGACACCCACCACCACTAAAAGAAAAAGCCCTGGGGGACTCTTGGTTTTTGAAAGAAGTCTTTTTAACTCATCAAGGGTGCATTTATTTGATCATAAATACTGTAAAAACAGTTAATATTTTGAAATATTATTATTCCTGTGATGGTAAAGCTGAATTTTATTCAGCCATTCCTCCAGTTTTCAATGTTAAATGAGCCTTCACAGATTTTTCTAACATGCTGAGTTATCATCAATGTTAAAAACAGTGCTTACTCTTTGATAAGTAGACAAGAACAGCATTTATTTGAAACAGAAATATTGTATAACAGTATAAATTAATGGAATGTCATGTTTGATAAATGCAATGCATCTCTGCCAAATAAAAATATTAATTTGTCTATTATATAATCTTACTGACCCCAAACTTTTCATCTGTAGTGTGTATATATATATATATATATATATATATATATATATATATATATATATATATATATATATATATATATATATATATATATAGATAGATTACACAGATATATACTAAGAGTTTGAAACACTGAATTGGGTGCATAAAATGTAGAGCTTTAACAGTGTGTACAGATCCTTTTTACAAGAAAATTGAAAAACATGCAAACATATTCATAAAAATATGTCCTGGGAAAAAGATGGGTCCTCATGGGCAGCCAAGTATTGGCTAAAAATATTACAGCGAGACATTTAATGGGTTTCTCTTGAGCGGTCTCAGTGTATGAGTGATTTCCTTCTGTTCTCTGTAGTGATTTGTGGCTGCCACTAAGAGTTCCCTTGTGGAGTCAACACAATTACAGCAGCTTTGAGAAAGAGTGCTTCTCCTGAATACACCTGTCTCTGGCACACTTGAAAGGACATCTCAATATCTTCCTCCAAATCTCTGGATAGATGTGGCTAAGCCTTTGCCCTGCAGTCAGTTATGGCAGGAAACAATACATCGGCCAACAACTGCAAGTGAAAGAACCCGAAGAACTTGTGACATTTTGAGGATTTAAACTCTAATCTTCTCTGCCATCAATGACACTTCAGAGGATAAGAGGATCTAGATCAGGTTTCCTATCTTCTGGCTATCAGATGCCACAGCAGCTTGGAAGTATTTGGATTTCAGAGGTCTTCTACAGTCACATTAGCATCAGTATGGCCCAGTGCCGAACACATCTGTTGCCATCGATGGACCCACGGGCTGGACCAGCTCCCGACACAAGTCAGGAGTGGGGGGGGGGTTGTGTGGTACAGGAGCGAAGAGGGGTGAAGAGGTAACAGGGGAGCTGGGGGGTTGGATCTGAAGCCTGAGGCACATTCAGCTTGGACATCTTTCCTTTTCTCCTACCCCCACCAGATAACATCCCCTCTACCACACACAAATACACACTACAGTGTGCGCTCACACACACAGCGTTCTGCTGTCTTCGACGTTTCATCATACCAAACCCCGATAGGATCAAAGAGGCCTCTCTAGACATAATGAGCCTAATGCGAGCTCAGGGCAGAAGCCCAGACCGATATTGCCTTGGGGACAGTGGGAAATCAACGCTGCTTGTATGCCATACTCACTTTTTTTGGTCTCTTTCAGCTTTTGTTTGCGGTGGCATTAGCATGTGCGTGTTTGTCTTAATCTCGAGGTTCATTTAGATGCTGTCTCTGCTGCTTAGCCATCACCTGAGTCCACAGAGCTGGGATGCCTCACGCTCTCCAGCTCTCTCTTCCACAGATGACTGAAAAGCATCTGGATGCACTGATGTGGTGACTATGCACGAAAAAATACTTTCCTCCATGTGTGAGAAACGCTCTGACCCACCAGGCTGACATTAACATTCACGTACCGTCACAGCTTAAGGGCTAAATGTATATTAAATGGGACAAACAATCCAAGTGGAAAGGCTTAAAGCTAAATTACCAATTATGTGCGGTTTCACAGATCAGCCCAAAAAGATTAACAATTTCTGACAACTTTGGTTTAAATAGAAAAAACCTGAAGTAAAGCTAAACACAAATATAAGCAGTAAAAATATTAATTTCTTTGTTTTCTACATAAAATAGCATCTTCTGTACAAGCAAACAACCAAGCAACCAAATAAATATAATTAATCAAAATAATAATAAAAAGAAATAAAATACTAAACTTAACAAATAAAGAAATAAAAAAAGATTAAAGGACTTATTTGTTTTTTATTTTTTGCAGCAAAAAATAAATAAACAGCATCTGTAATCGCAGGCATAAAACATCAAAATAAAAAGTAAATAAGTAAAGAAATAAATAGCACTTGTAATATCTGAGATAATATATATAATATAATATATAATATATATAAATAAATAAATAAACATATTCTGATTTATCTACAAACCATACAAAAACAAGTAAATAACTAAAATAAAAATAAAATAATAAATGTTTGTACCACTGCAATCTTTGGCTTGCATGTTCTGGGACACAAGTCAGCTTTACAATACTCATCAACCCTTAGTTGTGGCGGCAGACACCTTGTCAAGAAATAACAGTGATATTTCATCTTTTTACAACCCAAAAGCGCTCCCAGCACACCTATCCAGCCTGATGAAATTATATGCATTCTACATGAGGGACGGAAAGAATGAGAGACGGAGAGATGTATGAGACATGGTGCCACGGTACATAATTTCAAGGCTCTTAACTGCTCATAAACAGACCCGTCTGGTCTTCGCCGAAACCTTTTAGCCCTCGCCATGTCAAGGCGACAAATTGAAGTTATAAATGATTATTCTTTATGGACAAGGCCGCATGTGCATCACTGGAGGTGGGGGTCATTATCCAGGAAAGGAGGAGGAGGAAGAGGGGGAATTAGACCGACGGTGGGATCCAGAGGCACAGAGCCAGAGGAATCGACTCTAACCTCCACCCCATTCTCTGTTAATCACTGTCCCACCAGCAGCTGTCTGAAGCAGCCCTTGTAAGCTACATCAGGGTACACCAGCCTCATTTAAATAAAAGAGAGTTGGTGTTCCATACAGAGAAGACTTATAAAGAGACGGTCATCAGGAAGGGAAACAATGTAGTAATTTCAAATGTGCACTCAGATTCAGTAAAAGGTTTTTTGAGAATATTCGAATAGTTGATGCCCATCACACATGATCTTTCTTCTGAAAACGGTCTAAAAATGTCTAAACCCTTCAGAGCCCTCAATAGGAAGTATTCACATACACAAGATTCAGCTCTATCATCAAGATATCCGCAGGCTCTCTGGTCTGATGCTAGAAGGGGTCTTTAAAGGGGTTGTTCACCTAAAAATAATCAGTTTGGCATTTACTTACCCTTATGTCGATCCAAACCTCTACAGCTTTCTGTGTTTCGTGGAACTCAAACGATATTTAGATTTTATGTCCAATGTTAATTTGGGTGCAGGGTCTTCCTTTGCTTGAATAAACCCTTTTTATTCGAATAAATTATCTAAACTAAATCAGACAAGCCTAAAAGTTTCTCATCTTTGAAGCCTAATAAGAGGTCAGCTCCAAACCATTTGCATAACCTCCCTTACGTCCCAATTTCATTTGTATTATGAAGCGTTTCGCAACAACTGAAGCTACAAAACCACTTCAATCAAGTGTTTTGGAGGGAAACAGCTGCTCTGTGGGTGGCTGACTGTCTAACACATAAACCCTACTGTAAACTCATCATTATTCAGTGCTTGTGTGCGTTGCGTGTGCAAACCGTTACCAGCCCCTGCGCCGCTGGACACAACGCTGGCCCACAAAACGCCTGAGTGGAGAACAAAAGCAGAGGAGACAAGGGGATGAGGGATGGGAGGATCTCTGTATTGATGGCACATCCAGGAGGAGAGCCCCAGGACCCCCCATAGCTGGTCTTTTTGAATGCAGATACCGACAACAATAAGTCCATTAGTGATGTGGTCTAATCCGGAGCGTGTGGCAAACCACGGTGGAGACTAATAGAGACATGGTCTTTGGAAAGAAAGAGGATTACTTTAATCTAGTGATGGTCTGCACTTCTCAAGCTTAATGAGAGGATGGAAACAAACTTTGTCTTTGTCCATCATCGCCCCCCTTTCCGCTAATGAAACGTCCCCCAATAGTGATCCACAGCCATGGAAACTGAAATGTCCAACTGCCTAAAATGAGCCAGCGGGGTGAATTAAGGTGATTTGGGACTTCTTTTTAACTTACAAATGAGGCCTCAACCACAAGATTACAATTAGATTATGACAATAGTCCTACAGACTTGCTGGAATCGAATATTTAGACATGCAACGATAATAAACAAAACTCCATATTCCATTGTGTGAGAATTTTTAGTTTTTACTTATGATTAGTTAATTAACTTGCAAAAAGTTTAACTTGTGTAACACACAGAGAAACACAAATGTGGACTTGGCACTTCCTTTGAAGGAGTTAAATGGCATGAAACCTGCATTAAACATACTTTCAAAAGCTTTTATGCTTTTGTACAAAAACAAGTAGAGCGCTTGTAAATGGAATTTAACAATGACGAGAACAATGTCTAAAATAATCAATGTGCTACCAGCAAATGTTCCTAGTTTAATGGATTCTTAATAGACTGCAGAAATTGAATGGCGTATGAGCCTATGAGGCAACTACAGAGCTCTTTTACCACACCACACGTGGTACTGAAATCATAAGAGGAGACAGGGCTCAAACTCAACGCTCTGCATGATGCGTCAAAGCATAGCAGTAGGACAGGTCTCGGGATAAGGTTTGACATTGAAGCCTGTCCTCGCAGGGGTTTGGGGAAGCATTCTTGTTCATCCAAAATCCTCTGATCCTTCAAGGTGAGCCCGTCTGCTAAAAGGAGCTAGGTAGAGAATTATACGCTTCTCAAACAGACGTCACAAACATGTGCAGGCTGAGCCGTGCACCGTCTCCTTTTTTGATTACATTGACTGGGGAATTTGATTGGTTGAAGCTATTTAATAAAATTGAAAAGTCATCTTTTGTTCTGGAATCTTTGTGCGTTCAGTTTTTGTGACCTTGAATGTTAACATTGACAGGAAAAGAACTGTGTTACTGTAAAAGACCAAAACCAGTAAAAGGAATTAAAGCAAGTATTGCTTTTGCTGGCCGTGCGTGTGTCTCTATGCTCTTCTACCTTCTAAAGACAGACCAATATCCTGGCCCATTGCTCTCTCCCATCTCTCCGATGCCAGCTGGCAATGCCAATGTGAGAGAGGCAATCAATCATCCCAGGGCTGGTGCCTGCACAAACTCTCGGGGTATATGGATTGCACAGTCACATATGCAGTGGAATGAAAATAATTTAGCATTCCAACGACCGGTTCCCATCAATCACAGCAGATAAACAGGCTTACTAACTTCATTTTAAGCTTAACTGTTGTTTCCCCACACTACAGATCTGAGATGTTTTAAAAAATAAGGCTTAAATTCCGATCTGGATCATGGGCATTTAAAAAGTGCTATAGGAAGCCCCTTAAAATCACCTTGCAAATTAGTATGCCAATAAAATGGACAATTCCAATTTTATGATCTATGGCAGGGAAATAAATAGATGCAATTAAACAGTCCCTATGGTGGTCAGGCTCTCCTAAAGTCAACAACAATGATTACACATTCATTTAACCACAACCACAGAGTGAGGGAAATGACTGAGGGGTATGAGGGATACGAGTAAGCAAAATTGCAAATGAAAAATGTTATAAACCAGAAAGTTCACTCTAAAATCTAATTGGATGAGCCACATTCTGCGTGAGATGCACTGTAATGTATATGCAAGTATTATGAACTATATTACTCGGCAGAAATAAATATTATTTATTATTATCATTGAATTGTATTTATTTGAAATAATAATTATTATGTATTTAGATATTATTATTAACATGATTTCCATTTTATTATTACTGTATATTTAGATGATGATGATGATGATTAAATGAACTAATAATAAATGTAACTACTAATTTAACGTTCAAACCAAGTAAACTGTGGTGTAACTACAGAGAGATGAATGAGAGTTGCTGATGTCTCAGAGTTGGTGGCAATGATTGAAAGTGGATGGTGGCCCTATGGTGTCAGAGGTGGGCTGCATTGTCCCTTGTGTCCTGTCTGCTCGGGTCATAATCCTGACTATACAAAAGCACACAGATGCACCCCTGCTCAAGTTGAGTGGGGGTTTAGTCCAAACTCCTCCTTGCACCACCTGTTGCTCATTCAGCTAAACACTCTCTTGTTTCTTTTACATCTCCCTCTCTTTTTTTCTTTCCGTCCCCCGACAGTTTATTATGACTATCTGTACTGCATATCTCTCTTCTCCCTCCAAGGTGGCCTTGTGTTTGTATGTCTGATCTGTGTTACTCGTGGCTGGCTTTAATTAAATCATTAGGTAGTGAGAGAGTTAAATAGCCCGGGGCCAGAAGGCTTGTGTCACCCCGTGTCCGAATGTCCCCACCCTGCCAGTGGTAACCCTGACCCCTGGAGTTCGACGGGGCTAAGTGATCTCATTATTACTGCACGGACACACACACAGCCACATGCGCGTCTGGACAGACCGGGTCGGCTTTGAGGGTTAATTCTAGCATTTGCTAGAAAAATGGACTTGGCGCCTCTTCAATATTTTGGGAAATTCAGGAAGATTAATAGCTCACATATACTCAATGATACTCAATAATAAATTTGCTTTGTGGATGCATCTCATCAAAGTCTGTGTAATAAAGTTTTACTAAAATTGTCTTCTGAGCCAGAAATCTGATTCATGCAGTTTTTATAGCTGCATCATGATGTATCGGTGCATTAGAGCTACAGTAAAGGACTGCTTAGATTGAATTAAAAATCTTTACAATGCTTTTTTACAGTGCTCTTTTCTGCCGGTTTCACAATCAATTTATACTGAGGAGTTTCAAAGTCTTAACTGCTCCGGGCCACCCTTCAGCACTTACGCAGAATCTAGATCCAAGGCAATAAGGCTAATAGCACAGAGGGCAGGCGGCCCAGAGGGGGACAGCATGCCCTGCTGAACATAAGCCACTATTACTTTAGATTTGTCCTGGACTGAGGGGCTTGACCCACGCAAGTGCAAGAAGGAGTTTAGACTAAACCCCCACTCAACCCCCATAGGCTTATCTGTCAAGATGTCTCCAGCTTAAACCCAGACATCATTGCAATCCTAGATAGAATTCAGTCCAAACTGGTTGCTGACCTGTGTTTTTGCAGTACAACTGGTCTTTGGGATCATCCCCATAAGTGGAAAAGTTTGAAAGTTTCTTGTCTCTCACAGCTAATCAAAACGGAGAACAAGAGTATCATCTCTTCCTTTCACCTGTTCATTTACAACATTCCACAGAACAGCTGCTCTTCACTCTTCACCTGTTCTCCAGGAAACCAGTTCTGACCCCCCCAAAACAACTTTGACTAGAAACCCCAAATGGCTGATGTTGACCCATAAGCCATGTAAAAGTATGAAGAGGGATGACTCCAAATGCTGAGAACCATTTATAAAGTAATAAACCACAAATCACAAATGAACCATCACAGATGCATTCCCCTTCATCTGTTGTTTAATGTGTGAGAATTATGTCACTGTAAATTATCCCA
Source organism: Carassius gibelio (assembly GCF_023724105.1). NCBI lineage: Eukaryota > Metazoa > Chordata > Actinopteri > Cypriniformes > Cyprinidae > Carassius > Carassius gibelio. The sequence continues at coordinate 9,393,250 of NC_068380.1, read as the reverse complement.
CCTGATTAATGTAACCGTGCATATATAACACATCACCATGACCATATATACCGCCTTAAAATTAACGAATATAAACAGGCTGTTAAACACTCTCTGGGAATTCAGTCCCTCCCACGCATACCGGGCCAAGAGCCTGTTTATTCTCACCAGAACATCTCGCGTTTGACCGAAGATCTGTGCCCTCCTAATGTACGACACGTTGCCTGCTGATGGCAGATCAACACGCCTGGCATATGTGTTCCCTCCTTCTCCTTTCTATTTATCTTTCTACCTCCCTTTCCCGCTATATATATGCACATGCCTCTCTGCCAAACCCCTAAAACCTGTGAACCAGACAAGCTCTGTGGCTGGCAGCAGACCCCTCATCCCGATCTCCCGCCCACCACCTGGCCGATGGATCCATGCCACGATGGAGAAAGATGATCTCCATGCAGAGAGCTGGCATTATGTGCACAAATCGCATCACCACAATGCCCACAGAGCTTATTCCATCAAAAATAAAGCTATTCTGAACTTTTATTCCATTAAAGGGATATTAAAGGGATATATCAACCAAAAATGGAAATTCTGTCAGCATTTACCCACTCCTTACCACCCAGTGTGACTTTTTCATTCCTATTCCGGTTTATTTTTCCCCTTTAACAGTCAAAATGTAGTTTTGGACCCACTGACTTATAATTAATAGACAAAAACAGTTGAAACAAGTCAGTCATACAGGGTTGGAACAGCAAAGCTGACGAATGAGTTGGTGTGTAAATGTGCACAGTCACATGTTAATGCACCCATTATGATGTCACAATAAGTTTAGTCTTGCCTAAATGCATAAACATTTAAAATTTTGAAAGGAGGTGTATATATACTGAATATAGCTCGTATTTTTGACCAAGCTATCCAATCAATGTATATTATATCTATGTGTTTTTTTCTTGTTTTTGGCCACCATTTTTCCAGACTTCCCTAGAGGAAATGTCACATTGTTATCTCACAGGAGAGCCTAACATATCATAACTAATGATACAGGCTTCCTGGATGATAGGGGGCATGGATGGAGGACAGGACGGACAATTGCACAGTTCAGGAATCTAAACCTAGAATCTAGAAACTCCTGCGGGGTTCTAAAACTATTGTGTACCAGAATTCTTTCCACTGCACGCATTAAGTCTACAGTTAACGATAATGATAGTCTCATATGAAAAGCATAGACTGCAAACAGTTCTGTTCAATGTGAGAAGAACTCATCCAAAAACCTTTCATTTGTAGGGGTAAACTTGGGAATTTCAGATGTCTGATTATGCGTTTAGCTTGTTTTCGGTTCACTGAGGTAAAAACATATTTTTTAGACACTGCTGTAAAAGTAGTTACCGAGACATACAAATTTCCAAGCATAAAATTGATAGTCTCTATCGTATTCTGGATGAAAACCGCCATTTGTAATGCAACTTTGGAAAACTAATTTTCTCAGCAACAGTATAAAATGTTTTATTCAACAGACCATCTGTTCTGCAACCTTACAATGAACTTGGAGTTTTGAAACTGCGCAGTGTCTTTTAGGAGCCGGATATCACTAATAAATGAATCCGAAATGTAGGTTAATGGTTTTGGTGATAGCATCACAGTCAGTCATTGTTTAAATCCAATCTAAAATCTCAAAAATTTTTGATATGAAAAATCCGATCTAAAAAAAAAAAACTATATATATATATATATATATATATATATATATATATATATATATATATATATATATATATATATATATATATATATAACCAGCTAATAACCATTATTTCCAGCTTTGGAGAGCTGCAACAATTTCAATTAATCTTGAAGACATCAAAAGTAATAGTTTCTTTGCTTTCCCTTTTAAAGAAAGATATTGCACCTTAACAGGGAGGTTCAGATCCTAATTAGATAGCAGAGTGTGGATGAATTGTAAATGCTTTTGGTTTTGAAGCATTTTGCAATAAGAATGCATGGAAGAAGGATTTAATAGACAGGATTTATGAGTAGCTGGAGACAAAATCTCCGTTTTGGCTTTGAATTGTGTGAGAACGGTGCTATTCTTTCCAAGCAGTGCCAGGTACTTTTATGTCTCGCTGATATCTCAGAAATACTCAAGAAGGTGAAGGATCTTTCCATTTAAGGTCTGCAGGCCACCTAGAAATGATTCTGTATACGAAATCACAGAGCTCTGAGGTCGCATGACAAAAACATTTTGTTGTGGAAGCATAATGAAATTGCAGATAATCTAATGACCAAAATCAAATAGTGCCATCAGCATTTAATTAGTGTGTATTGGATTTGGGAAGCCCTGCTGTTAAAACCTGGAGCCATTCCATGAGAAACACTGAAATGCTGGTGGATGTTTTTAAGCTAACATCTGTCACCTGGAAGCAACCAGCATTACGCTCCTCTCTTGGCCATTTCTAGGGTAGAATTTATCTTGAACCACAGCTTCCATCCATCTATATTAATACCACAAATCAGATTACCTCCTCTAAAACTAACAATGACCTCAGTGCTTTACTCCATCCAGGGACGATGGTTATGGGCCTCTGCAGTGAGTGGAAGACTAAACAAGATCGAGTGGAGATGGAAGAGAAGGGAAAAAGATGAGGAGAGCAGGACAAAATGGGAAAGCTTAATAGAAGCAGCGGAAAAAAGATGAGCACTGCGGAAATTTGCAGCCGGAGAGATTGAGGAAGAGGACACGAGGCAAGGATCAGAGTACAAATGAGCTGACTTACTTGCGACCTCCAAAGAGGCATTACGGCTGACGGCCTCGCCCAAGTAATTTCTTGCTACACACACGTACACCCCTTCGTCCGGCTTGCTTCGCCTTCCATGAACGATCCGGAGAAAGAAAAGGGAACCACTGGGTAGGAGCATGCGGTGGGAGCGTGGATCCTCACGGTCCGTTTCGACTCGCTCACCA